>NC_092641.1:51593776-51910669 GCF_039555335.1 Amphiura filiformis | reverse complement strand
GATATATCCAAAAAATGAAGACTAATACATGTAGCTTGCAGGTATTGTATATATGCCTACTCGAGTGAAATGACATTTTACCGGACTGTTTGTCCTTCTTTCCTCGGTCTTTTAAGGTTAATATGATAATAGGCTCATCACGCATCACGGGGGTGCCACGGGCGCAGGGCATTTGCCGGTATTGCCATTCCAACATTAAAACAAATTAGGTTTTCATGTTTTTGTCATTTGCATATGGGGTTATGTGTAGATAATACATGTAGGCCTATCCAACTCTTAATACTGTTAATGAAACAGGCTCCTTTAAGACCACGGTGACCCTGGACTATTACCTCACACTCACAGTATGTGTACTAATAGCGTTATTGCGCCTATGCAGCCTCACACGTGCTATTAGACCAATCGGTTAGTAGACCAATTGGCTAGTAGACTAAATGGCTTGTTAGACCAAATGGTGTGTAGACCAAATGGCTATTAGACCAAATGGCTATTAGACTTATTGGCTATAGACCAAATGGGTATTAGACTAAATGGTTGTTAGACTAAATGGTTTTAGACTTATTGGTTATTAGACCAAATGGTTATCGGACCAAATGGTAATCGGACCAAATGGTTATAGGACCAAATGATTATTGGACGTACTGGATATAGACCTAATGGGTTTAGATTAAATGGATATAGACGAAATGGGTAGTAGACCAAATGGTATTAGACCAAATGCCAAATCCCCATGAGAACATACCAGTTTATGCAGACACGCAGCCGAGGGGCCCGGGGACTCAAGTAATCGATCGTACGTCCGGGTCCGTTCTGTCAGCGTACTCGGTTGCAGTGCCGTTGATTCAACCCCTGTCTCACCCGGCGCTTTCGGCAGCACTGAAATACCCGCGGTGCAAAACGTGGGTGCCGAATGTACCCCAAAAATCCCGGAGCAAAAATAGTATAATATCTCCAAGCTGCTGCTCGCGTTTGTTTCGCTGTGCGCATTTGTCTTGGAGAAATTAGTTAATTATTTTTAACATAACTTTAAGTACAGAAGGAATTTAACATAATAATAAATACATACTGTAATCAATGTATCTGAAACGTAGATTTCTACATTTACAACTATTATAATCATAAATATCAAGGCCTAAATTTCAGAAATATAAATTAATTATTGTCCTGTTTCCCTCTGTTTTTGACTTTTTTTATGATATGCCTATCATGCGCTATCATGCTTGTGAGTTTTTTTAATTAATATTAATTTGCTTATTGTGCTCTGAAGCTGGAAATAATCTGAAATCCAAACTATTCTTCTTACTGTTATAACTTTTCAACTTGGTATCGATGATTAGAATCTGATTATACTTAAAGATTCCATTGATAAATAATAGCACACTAGGCCTAGTCAATGATTAATACCAAAGAATTCAATATCCTAGCCATTCGGCTATTGTTCTATTGTACAATGTGACATTGCGCTAATCACCTTATCAAGTTGACAATACCAAAATATTTCCTAGATATCCCATCCCTTTCCTACGCAGAGCTATTTCAAGCTATTATCTTTTATAATAATTTATTATTATAACCTATCGTCAATATACCATAAATAATTCCTCACGCAATGTTGAAATATACTAAATGTTAGATAAACAACTAAGTAAATAATAATAAAAAATAATTAATTGCTAATTAACTAAATGAAATAAATAAAATTGCAATAATAAATAAACAAACATAATAATAATAAAACATGACATAATAAATACATAATGCATTTTAATAATACATAAGGGGTAACAGCAAGAAAGAGAAAAATAAGCAAAGAAACTAATAAAGTTCTTCATTGTGACTTCTTAACCATTCTAATTATAGTCCCGGCTAATATCACTGTAGTAAAATAATTAACAATAAAACCACAATAATAGTGACATGTATTGAAGTACATTCCATGATCATAATAATAATATTCACTTAAATGCGCAAACAGAACATCAGCCCCCATTAGCCAAAAAACAAACAAACAAGACTTCACACATAGGAATAAATAAATAAATAAATAAATAAATAAATAAATAAATAAATAAATAAATAAATAAATAAATAAATAAATAAATAAATAAATAAATAAATAAATAAATAAATAATATATAAATAAATAAATAAATAAATAAATAAATAAATAAATAAATAAATAAATAAATAAATAAATAAATAAATAAATAAATAATGACATCAGATAACATACCAGTTTATAATAACCCGGGAGAGAGATAAGAAAGAAACAACTTCAAAAAATTGAGTGTTTTTGTAGGCCCATATACGACTACGTTGGAATTTTGTACCGGGATATATTGTAATAAAAGTCTGGATATAATACTAGTATCACTAAAATAATTGACAATAAAACCATAGGAAATAAACCCATAGTAGCTCTAATCATCACATCATAAATATTATGGAAAACATGGAGCAAGCAAATCTTTCAACATGATGTGAAAGGAAATGCACGATCAGCAAGTCATCCATCGGCGATGAATGCATCAAGTGCACGGTGAATATAAAGCTCGAGTTCTCAGGAAGGTCGACTTGTCCGTGGTCGAGCTGTCACGGAGGTCGAGTTGTCAGAAGTCGAGTAGTCCGGAGGTCGAGTCGTCTGACATTCCCAAAGCGTCTGTATGCACTTTACCTTCACTGGCCATACTGCCTACATAAACAGCAAACGAGACTTATCGCCCTTTCGCGTAAAAGCTACGGTGTATTATAAGGGTCATGAAATAGGCCAGTAAAAATTAGCCCAAAAAACTCAAAAGGTAAAAAAAAATTGCAACATCGATTCTGTTTTCAGAAAACGTTGTCTTAAGGTGGTTATGGAGGCATTATAAAAGTGCTCTAAACATGTTTTAAACAGAATAATTGAGTAGAGCAAAGTACACTGATCAATTTTGATTGGAGTCAATCGGACATACGGTTTTCAAAATATATCAATTTATATTTTCTTTGTATCTTATTGTTTTTATCAATAATCAATCAAGTTAATGAGCTAAAATGACTGGAGAAGCTCATTTACATATAATTTTTGCCAATATTTTGCTAAAAATCAATGCATAAATGTTCAGGGTACTTTTATTTTGCATAATTTTGCCCTGAAACTTGGTCAAAGTGTTTCTAATATGTTGTAATGTATTATATAGTGAAGCCGCCCCCTAATTTGCATATTTGCATAATTAATTAGCTATTTTCTAGCATTGCGGGCCTAATAAAACAACAGAAAATATTTCACAAATTTAGAAAACATCTGTTAGAAAAGTTTGTTTTTGACGTCTTTTGTTTGTTTGTTTTTTCCCCTTTCTACTCAAGATATTTTTTAAAGCTATAAAGAAATGTTAAAATGACGAAGCTGACAAAAATTGCTATCTTCAGAAGATAGCAAGCAAAAAACATAAAAAATAATAATGTTAAAAAACAATTGCCTAACACGCGTTGTAGATGATGATTCAGTACGGCACGAAACGGCAAAACTGCATTGACCTGGGCTCCCGGGGGGGCACTCAACTTTGGAAGTGACGGGTATGTGCCTACCGGAGTCGCGAAGTAGGGGCCTATCGGGTACAAAGCGTTATTAAAAAAGGGGGTCATTGGGTACAAACAAAATAAAAAAGGGGTCATTGGGTACAATATTTTGAAAAAAGGGGGTCATCGAGTATAAGATTTAAAAAAAGGGTCATCGGGTAGAAAATTTTGAAAAAATTGAGCAAAATTTTGAAAATTTCGGCATAATTTTGAAAAAATGGAGCAAAATTTGACAGTTTCGGCATTTTTTTGTTGCATTTTGATGATGCTAAAAAGGGGGTCATTGGGTAGCCGCAACCAAAAAAAGGGGGTCATTGGGTAGCCGCAACTAAAAAAAAAGGGGGTCATCGGGTATGGCTTTTGAAAAAAGGGGGTCATCGGGTATAGTCGACTTCAAAAGAGGGGGCCTATTGACAGGCACATACCGTCACTTCCAAAGTTGAGTGCCCCCCGGCCTGGGCTGCGCGCTTATAAAAAAAATCGGCATTAGGCCGAATGCGTAGTTGGCTGTCGTCTTTATCTGCTGAACGAGATAAGGAGGCACACCACTGACGTTATAAGATTTCGCAATCAAAAAATGCAACCCGTAAAATAGTCCCCGTAATACGTCGAAATTGAGCTTATTTGTTTCAATATTTCTGCCAATGTGTGTCTGAGATACGTTTCTTTGATGCTATATTAAACCTGAGATGGTTTTTATGAAATTATGTGCAGAAAAAACTCTATTCTGGCGGACTAATCGCGCAAATCATGTATCGATGTAAAAGCTCAAATTAAGTTTTCAACAGTTTAGAAATCACGGGATGCGGTAAAAATGTCAAATTGAAGATTGCATCAAATAAAATGATGTTTTCATTTTTGTCTGATGAACACAGAATTCCATAGAACTGTGTGCTCCTGATCGAGATGTAGGCCTATTTATATTATACAATAGAATTAGGCCGATCCGGTGCTATATCTACTGAAGATCAAATTTAAATTTCAAGCAGTGACGATTTCTTTTAAACCTGTTTATTTACCGTCATAATTATTGGAAATTTCTTTGTTTTCAGTAGACAGACCCACTAACACGGATTTAAAATAATAAGATACCTCGTTGAAGAGACAAAATTAGGCCGAATGCAAAGCTATAAAGAAATGTTAAAATGACGAATCTGACCAAAATTGCTTTCTTCTGAACATAGCAAGCAAAAAACATCAAAAATAATAATATTAATAAAAAAACATTGCCTAACGCGCGTTGTAGATGATGATTCAGTACGGCGCGAAACGGCAAAACTGCATTGACCTGGGCTGTGCGCTTAGAGAAAAATCGGCATTAGGCCGAATGCAAAGCTATAAAAAATGTTTAAATGACGAAGCTGACTAAAATTGCTATCTTCAGAAGATAGCAAACAAGAAACATACAAAATAATAATTTAATTCGCGCAGAGTATTTATAAATTTAATGATATTCTGACTTAGGATTGTGAACAAAAGTTTTTCAGTATTGTCATTTTAGAAACTGAGAAAGGTTGAATATATTTTGTTAGACCTATCTACTGATGATAGCATATTTAAACCTAATAACCTAATACAAAAAAGAAGGAAATCATAAGACTTAGCATGAGACGAGTCAGAAAGATCATTTGGTATATTTTTTTATATTACATGTTTGTTTGCCTGTCTGTTTGTTTTTTATCTACCCAAGATACCATTTACGGTGCGATTTGCAAATCACCCGTTGCGACATGCATCATCTTCTGTGAACACGCGCGAGCCCACTTATGACATACACCATTTACGATCTGCATCATTTTCTCGGAACGTGCGCGCCAAATGGCTATCTTCTGAAGATAGCATTGCGGGCCTAATAAAACAACAGAAAATATTTCACAAATTTAGAAAACATCTGTTAGGAAAGTTTGTTTTTGATGTGTTTTGATTGTTTGTTTGTTTGTTTGTTTGTTTGTTTGTTTGTTTGTTTTTCCACTATGTACTCAAGATAGTATATTTTTTTTTTATAAAATACAAAAAAGTAAGAAAGTTTGACAATAGAGGATAGTAAAAACAAAAAAATTCACATCGTTTATTCTCTAATTGACCGGGGCTGCGCACTTAGAGAAAAATCGGCATTAGGCCGAATGCAAAGCTATAAAGAAATGTTAAAATGACGAAGCTGACCAAAATTGCTATCTTCTGAAGATAGCAAGCAAAAAACATTTAAAAAATACTAATTTAATTCGCGCAGAGTAACCGTGCGCGTTTTAGGATTTTTTTCGCTATATCTACTGAAGATAGTATTTAGAATCTCATCCCGATTCATCGCATCTTTCTACTATAGAAGTAATGTTGTACATTGTTTGCTCTATATTTTTACTGCATCATGTAGCGGCGAATTTTTTCTTTCTAATACATCAGTCCCGATTCGAAAGTTTAAAGCGATATTACATATTCATCACTTTCCGCATCTGCCTGTTTCTCTATTTTTACCTCTTTTCTCCCCCTGATATAGGCCGAATGTCGATTTTTGTAATTCGCATCATGTAGCGGCGAATTTTTTCTTTCTAATACATCAGTCCTGATTAGAAAGTTTAAAGCGATATTACAGACTCATCACTTTCCGCATCTGCCTGTTTCTCTATTTTTACCTCCCCCCCTTTTTTTAAATAGCTTGGCATGATATAGGCTGAATGCCGATTTTTTTAATTCACATCTGCTTGTTTCTCTATATTTAGTAGATAGCACCACAATTACAGCAGTAAAAACGTTGATTTATTTCGTTATAGGAAATAACAAAATGCATAGTTAGTTAGTTATTTTCGCTCTCGTAGGAGCAGGGTCACTGCTTAAAAAAACTTGTCCCTCTGGTTGCAAAAAACTGTTCAAAAGAACAGGAACTGGGTAACTTTTGGTCGCTGTATAAGCCGACCCACTCTGGTTGGTCAATCTGAAGTGACTTCTTGAAGACTTGTGTTTCAGCGTAGCCCCTGTGGCAGCCATGTAAGGCGCGTATCGGTTTTATACTAGCTCGCACTAGTCCGAGTCGTCGGTTCCCTTATAGCAAACTGCCAAGTCTTGTGAATAGTAAATTATCCCCCAGCCCGTTAACCGGTCAAGCCAGTACAACGAACCATAATGGGATAATGTTACTATTCGGTATAACTTTGGTTCGACCTTATGCTGCTGGAAAGCTCGGAATAGCTTGGGTGCTTCGACACAACAGGTAGGCTCATGTGCAGTGACACGTCGGTATGCACATTCAAACGTCTAGCTGTCGCCGCCCTCGTCACCATCCTTAACCTTCTTAGCGCAATAGGTCTTGCCTCTATTGTACCTTCACGTGCTCGTACCGTAGTCACTTCCCGACCGATGAATGAATTGAATTGATTTTGAAAAATGCATTAAATTTGAGCTATCTTTAGCGCATGAAGCAGAAATATATTGATTGAAATGCTGTCGAACACAATTTTTAATTTAGTAATAGTTTTTCAGTATTGTCATTTTATTTAGTCAATGCTGCTGTTTTGTTTCTCATGCTGGTTTTGCTATTTACTCACAGAATTACAACACTCTGCAAGCCTAACTGTTTGAATGTTTACTTGATCTCCAGCAGATAGCACAATTGGAGACCAAAATTATATCATATCAATTTAATTTAAGCTACAGAAGATAGTAAAAAACACGAATTTAACCGTGATTTTTTAAAGAAATAAATTGAAGATTGCATCAAATAAAATGATGTTTTCATTTTTGTCTGCTGAACACAGAATTCCATAGAACTGTGCGCTCCTGATCGAGATATACTAACACGGCTTTAGAATAATAAGATACCTTGTTGAGGCCGAATGCAAAGCTATAAAGAAATGTTAAAATGACGAAGCTGACAAAAATTGCTATCTTCAGAACATAGCAAGCAAAAAACATTAAAAAAATAATATCAAAAAAAAAAAACATTGCCTAACACGCGTTGTAGATGATGATTCAGTACGGCGCGAAACGGAAAAACTGCATTGACCGGGACTGCGCGCTAGAAAAAAAAATCGGCATTAGGCGAATGCAAAGCTATAAAGAAATGTTAAAATGACGAAGTTGACCAAAATTGCTATCTTCAGAAGATAGCAAGCATAAAAAATGATAATATTCAAAAAAAAAAATTGCCTAACAAGAAATTGCCTAACAAGCGTTGTAGATGATGATTCAGTACGGCGATTACGGCACAAAACGGCAAAACTGCATTGACCTGGGCTGCGCGCTTAGAGAAAAATCGCCATTAGGCCGAATGCAAAGCTATATATAAAGAAATGACGAAGCTGACCAAAATTGCTTGCTATCTTTAGAAGATAGCAAACCCTGAACATAAAAAATACTAGTTTCATTCGCGCAGAGTAACCGTGCACGTTTTGGGATTTTTTAGGCCATATTCAGGACCGGATTTATCGGGGGCCCTGGGCCAAAATTTGGAGGCCCCAAACTCACCGTGAGGAAGGCATGTGCACTCAAGTGGCCAAGTTTTGGTTTACAAATCATGAAATAGGGGACCTACTATAAAGATCCATTGACTGGACATTAGCGCATGAAAATGAAAAAAAATTCAATTTCAGACAATTTTAGCCGAAAATGAAGGTGCCTTTTGCTATGCAAAGGGCCAGTACGTGTGTAAAATTGTGCTATTTTAGCATATTTTGGTCCAAAACATTGTGTTTTTGGGCTAAAAGGAAACATGCACATGGCAACATTGGGGGCCTCCAAATTTGGGCCATTGGTAAATCCGGCCCTGACTATATTGGCCGTTTCATTAACTTTCAGACAAGTATTATATGCACACATACACATGAACTTTGTTTTGCAGTTGATAATATTTTATTATAGGCAAAATACATATTCTTTTAAACTTTCTTTTAACATTCAAATTTCAATAACATATTTATTATATAGGTTTAAAACAATAATTCTTTTAAGTCATTACAATGATTTTGTCATAAAAGGAACATACTTTCAGGAAGCATTGGGTTCCCACAGTCCTGGGCTCACACGCTCCCGAAGCCCCAACATCTCCGACCTGTTTCTAATGATTTCTAGTTGTACATCATATATACATTGGGCCATTCCATTTGAAATCCACACTACCCCAGTGGAAGATTTAGGTAAAGTCTTCAACAGAGGGAGTATATGTTTTGAATAGAATAGGCAATTGGGTAACTTCCATTTGAAATACTCACTCCAGTTGTGGAAGATATAGGTAAAGCCATAATACAAGGGGAGTATGGGAATCAAAATGATTAACCCTGACCAATTACATTTGATAAACATACTCCCTCTATGGAAGGTATTTCCAAAATCTTCCACAGATGTATTATGGATTTTAAATGGAATAGCCCATTGCGTGAATAAAAGAGAGGAGTGATTCCGCATTTACCACAATAGAGGTTATCCGTGTTCTATAAGTTGCATATCCTATCAGGCTCAGCGACTGCTATACCTTGTTTAAGAAGTACCTACATGTGAAACCATGATGACTGCTTCAAAATAGCCCGCCAAAGTTATGCAGGTAACTGGAGGTCGTGCATTGAATTGCTTTGAATGAGGAATACTACGGGAATCAGCGCCTTTTGTTAGAAGTCACGCATGAGTAAAGTGGATAACCTCTATTGATGGTACCAATAAAAACAAATTGAACCAGAGGATTCAATGCTAACATAATGAAATTTACTAGTTTTTGGCACAATTATACACAATTATAATTTGTTACTGCTGATTTAAGTCCAAACATAGGCTCAACATTATAAATCTTTATTGATTCCATCCAAGTATGTCAATTAAAAGGTGGCAATGTGACCCCTACACATTACATAATTAACTCTGAAATGAACAGCTCCATATGAAATATGCATCCCCTGTGTGGGACTGAGATTAAGGTCATGTCTTCCATAGAGGGTGTGTGGATTTCAACCGGAATAGTCCAATGCTAGGTATTTTAAACTTGAATACTGTTTATAAAATTTTGTGACCTCATCTTCCACACAGGGTTACCTGAATGAGTGGTTCCATTTGAAATCTATACCCCCTGTGTGAAGATTAAGGCCATATCTTCTATAGGGTGTAAGGAATTTAACTGGAATAGCCCAATGTAAGACCTTAAAACTTCATACTGTTCTTATATTTGTGACCTAAATCTTTCACACAGGGAGTGTAGATTACAAATGGTGTTACCTATATGAGTGGCTCCAACTGAAATCTACATTCCCTGTGTGGAGATTAAGGTCATGTCTTCCATAGGGGTGTATGGGTTTCAACTGAAACAGCCCAATGCAAGGCATTAAAAACTTTATACTGTCCTTATTTTTATTTTGTCACTGCAAAGGTTGCTGCATGCCAAGATGGGGCTTTTTGACCCATATATATATATAGTGGAATGTAAAATACCAAAAAGATAACATGACATCAATTGGTCATCATAAGTTGATAACAGAAAAAATATTGTTCTTAACAGGAACGTTTTGAAGGTTAAACTAGTGGGCTTCCCAATTCATCCTTCACCATCCCTAACTAAGACACTCTGGCTAACCAAGACACAAATACTATCAGCAAGGGACTCAGCAAGGGGCTATTACAGTTGAAATCCATACAATCCCTATGCAAAACATTTATCTTCCACACATTGAGTGTATATTTATATTTCAAATGGAGTCACCTATTCAGGTAACCCCATTAGAAATTCACACTCCCTGTGTGGAAGATTTAAGTTGTGTCTTCCATAGGGCATGTATGCATTTCAACTGCAATAGCCTAATGCATGAATGAACACATGTTACAGCCCATTTAGGTATCCATCCCATTTGGGAATTACCCAGCTGGGTGATGACTCTACACGTGACGCGGGATCCGCATAATGCGCATTCCAATGTGTTCTCCTCTTGTGTGGGCAGATGTCATCACATCATGAGCGCCCTACACGCACACAACATCCCATCTCGAGCGTTGTACAAGCATACATTTTCAAGAAATGCGCTCACTACACTATCATTTTCCAGAAGTGGATTTGAGCGCCATGCAGACACTTTTTATATTGAATGTGCAAACCAGGAGATTACATTGCTCTTGTGTGGAATCACCCATTGCCATCGATCTATTTATGATCTTGGTTTGATCCGTTAAAAGTAAATGGGTGGTACCTAAACGGGCAACAAACATAACAGAGAAAATTGATGAATACAACATATTTTCTGAAATAAACGCCCTGGCCCTGTAATAAATGCCCCCAACATATTTCTTACAGTAAAAGTTATCCAAATGCAGAAATTGCCATGCCATAGCCAGGGTTATAGCTAGGATATGTTTAGTGCTAGGTGGCATTTGATGAAAATCTTGCATATTTGGCAATTTTTTGCTTAAATGGACCAAATTCTTGACTTATTTAATAAAATTGAGCAATTTTGGCCTCTGAGTGGTCGTGGGCTCCAGTGCTAAAATTGAAGCTGAGTGGTGGGCTCCAAAACACCGCCCACTGTAGCAACATCCCTGACCATAGCATGTAGGTAAGCATAAAATTGGCATTTGCAATCTCACTTTAAAACTGAACAGTCTATAAATGACATTAATGAATATCTCGTCGTTGGGTAGGAAATACCTCCCATATCCTTGTGGCCCCTTAACATGTTTAACACAAAACTGCCAACAGGTTACAAAAAAGGTTTTGCTTTAAACATGTTCAGGGGCCAATGACACATAGAGGTTTTTCTTGCCCAATGACGATCTGCTCTTTTTGGCAAGATAACAAGGAATGAGTTGTAATTTACTTGCTTACATGAGGACCATATTACAAGCTAGAAATATCATCAGGAATATGGACTCCCAAAATGCAGTACGTTTGTGATTAAACAGATTATCTTCAGCACTACACTATTTTTTACTTACTTACGAGTAGATATTCATATGTGGTGGTAGATAACATGATTAAACTTCCACACTACACTATTTTCCCCCCTCACCTGGTCGACCTGGAACATTTTTGCTAGGTTCCCTAGCGTCTTCAGCAGATGGTGAGTTTCTTTGCACGTGTACAGATGTACCGCCTTTGATTGCGCATTTTGATGCACCAGTTCTTTGAGTCAACACATGTGATTTAATACTATCCAAACTGGAGGACGCACAGCTGTCGCTCTATTGAGGAAGCCAATGGACTATATTAAGTGATGATAAAGTACACCATTTTTTTAGTCTTTGGCATATTTACACCCTAAGCAAGTGCATTGTCAACAAGAATGCTGATTTATGCTGTTTACTTGCTTTTGAACATTGGCATCACAGATTTTTCCAGTTGAAATCCATACACCCGATATGTAAGACATTACCTTAAGGGATCTGGAATGAGCATTTCGACAGTATTTTTGTGGGACATGAGAGCACATCAGACATATCGAATTGCATTCTGAATACGAAGAATGTCTTTCTGATATAAAATAATTTTCATTCTTTGAAATTCACGATATAATACAAATTTTATGACAAATTATAAAAATTGGATATTTTTCACATTTTTGATATATAACAGTCCTCGAAGTAAATTTTATAAATCTAATGATATATTCTTAAAGTGTATGTAGCTTGGAGGAAAAGCCGATGATCAATTGAAAATTTTGACCTTTCATATTGAAGATATGGATTTTTTTCCGAAAAAAGACCTATCTTCAATAAGAAAGGTCAAAATTTTCAATTGATCGTCAGCTTTTCATCCCACCTACATACACTTTAAGTATAAATCATCAGATTTATTAAGTTTACTTCGAGTACTGTTAAATATCAATTTTTAATCATTTGTCATAAAATGTGTATTACATTGCGAATTTCAAAAAATCAAAATTATTTGATATCAGTAGGACATTCTTCGTATTCAGAATGTAATTCGATATGTCTGATGTGCTCTAATGTCCCACGATAAATACTGTCCAAACGTTCATACCCCACCCCTTAATATTCCACAAGAAATATGAATTTCAAATGGAGTTACCTAAATGGGTGACTCCATTTGAAATCTACACCCCCTGTGTGGGAGATTAAGGTGATGTCTTCCATAGGGGGTGTATGGATTTCAACTGAAATAACCCAATATAACAGAGAAGTACCTATCGTGGAACATATGATGTTCTTGACTCGCAGTCACATAATAAAATGGCCCCTTTCATCTTCTCTGGATATAAAACATCAAGATATTATAAGAATTTGCACATCAACAGGTTAATAAATATCACAATGCACTGAAATGATATGTCTTGACATGATTGCCTGGAGTCGTAACCTCATACAACCAAGACCACGTTCCTTACTGGTAGACATATATCATAAGTGGGTGAACTATGCTGTTGAAAATTAGATATTTTGATATACTAGTAATCTCATATACCAGGGGTCAAAGTCTTCATAGGTAAGGCATTCACACAATGGATTACTGAACTGTGATGGCAAGTACTATAATAGATTGTTAAGAACTGACGTCAAGGTGGCTGGTTCGATTCCCTGTCACGTTGCTGATGTAAGGTGTCTGCCTAGAATCAGGAGGCCCATACTGGTTAATAAGAACACAGACGCTGGTAGACTATTATATATACGAACTAACCTAGCAGAAAAGACAAAATATGAATGGGAGAGAAATATGACTTAAGTAAACATTGATATACAAAACTATTCACATAATTAAACATGAGAATATGGTGATGTAAAAGAGGGCTGAAGAATGTGCTTTCACTTTTTTTTCAAAATCTAAAAAGTTCTATTTCTTTACTGTTTCTTTATTGCTCTTATTGTCAAGTTCTTATGCTGTAAATTTTTTCAGAATTTAAGTTGATCAAGAATTAAATTTACAGAATTGGCAAAATATTTAGAAGTAGGCCTGGCAGCCAACCATTTGATTGTACCATCAATACAGGCTATTAGGAGACAGGTGCTTTGTTTGTGATCCACTGTAATGTTGGATTTGGCATCGGCAGATTTAAAAAAATGATTACGAGGTTGCGTTGCCAGTATATCGACAAATCATCAGACCTAAAGTTAATTTTTTATTACTTCTGTGGTCCAGGTATGTGCTGGTGATCAGCATTTGCGTAAAAGTGGCAAGGTTTCCTTCACTTTTATGTGCCGACAAACCAACGGGTAAATCGTCTTGTCAACCGTTGATCAGCCAATCAGCGTGAATGTTAATAACATGTGTTTATGCTTGTCTACGCTCGTCGTACAGCACAGATCATCAAAGTAATAAAAAATTAACTTTATTGCACAATATACTGTCTCATTCATAAGACCCAACTGGCTGCCTGCTAGGCCTATTGCAAAATATCTCTTTATCAGATTTGTATAGTTCTCCCTGCTAAACCTATTGCGCATGCTGGTCTCATTGCGCAAGAACCATTTGCATATGAGAGACATACACATAATATGGTGTGCTCAAGCAAAATCAGTATGAAGTCAGTCATATTCAATTTTCAGTTTCTTATGGGATAGCACAACACATTTAAAAAGCTGCATTGTGCAGAAAACTCCATTGAAATTGAACAACTAGTTCAAAAAATATGAGCAATTAAAGAGTTTCCAAAACAAGAGAAAACAAAAGAAAATATTTCCTTTGTTTGGCTATATCTCAAAATCAATATTTCCGACTTGCGACTGATTTAGCTTGATCTTATCACATATATGGTGGAATTCTGCCTCCACCAAAAATAATAAAGCATAAACTATAATGGACGAAATTGTATACAGAGAAGCAGAGCAGAACCCAGTAGAGAGAAAAAAATGATAATGAAAGCAATGACAATAACGTCAGTAATGACAGGCTAAAATAGATTAGAAAAATATATGTGGACGGTGCAAAGAAAGATACAACATGACAAAAGATAACAGGAAAAATCTAATAGTGAAACATTTAAGGCTGTATCTCAAACTTTTAAAGGTAGTAGCTGCACGATTATTATAGTTCACATTATTTTATGAAATTTTATTTGAAAGACCTAGATATTATTTATTAACTATAGCTCCTGACTTAACTTTTCAGGCCACCTACAAGGAAACAACTTGCTTTTTGTTTTTTTCTAGCCTAATAAGTGCATGATGTGTGCAATAAAGGATATATCTATCTGTATGAAGCATGACTTATGTGAAACCTAGCTTTCTACTTCTATTGATAATCGTCAAATGGGGAGGACTTTTGACCTTTCTGTCCCTACATCATAAAAATTATTTATTACGATTTACAAAATAATTATATTAAAATTCTTGTTTTTCTAATATGTTGTAGAATAAAACAATTATTTTATTAAAATGAGCACAATTCGTTTTTCAGAAGCCTTAAAAAAAGTTTCATGTAATAATATATAATCTTAACAAGAAAGATTTAGGGTCAAAAGGTCATCCCCTGTTCAGTTGCATTATGCGATATTCTGCAAGTTCTTGTTACAATTAGTACATGAAACTTTAAGGATTCTGAAATAAATTGTGCTAATTTTAATTAAACATAAAACAAAAGTATGATAAGTTATGTTTTATTCTACAGCATTAGAAATGAATTTTAATATATTTTGTAAATCATAAAAAATAATTTTCACCAAGTAGGGTCCAAAAGGTCAAAGGTCGACCTCATTTGGATTTTGTGAATAACATACTCTCTACTACCATGCCTTGAATGTCTCTCTACTTACCCTAATCTATATACAAGTTTAGTTGTCAATCATTGGGCTATGGCAGCTACTTCCCTGTTATAAAAAGGGGGCACTATTATTAGAGTGAATCTTTCTCCCTCTCTATCTGGTACAATGTGTACATGCTCATTAATATATTCAGGTCTATGTGCGCGTATGTAGAGACATTCAAAAGAGGATCTACATCCAAAAGTAGCATTATGTGACATGATCTGGTATGGTCCATGGAGGCCAAAAGGCGGCAAATTTGAAATCAAGATATGGAGTAAAAAACAATAAAATACAGAAGAAAAACAGACACCACAAAACCTCATAACTTTAGAACCAAGTATGTTAGACCTTAAGTGTTTTCAGTATATGATAGCCTTGAGTTTGCGGGTAATAATTATAGTAATAACTCAATTTTCAAAAATGCCTAATCTGGCCTCCACGCTTCAGATTGCATCACATATGATAACCAAGGACACCTAGAAACCGAAAATCATCCACTGTTCCTTTTCCCTATAGCAGCAAATTGCAAACAATATCATCACCCAACTAGGGAAGGCATCACCCTAGTTACATGCTCCTAACAAATCACAGAAGTGTAAAGTTTGATTTACAGCGACGTCACATGCGACTGTCTCTATTTATGACTTTTATAATAGACAAGATCAAGTCATGAGCATACTATACATAAGCTTACATGCTACTCTGCTTCTCTTTGAATATCAACAAAGGAACAGATTTTGTTTTAAAGACCTCATATTTTGGACTTTTTGTTCTTCTGTTACAATCAAACAGGACTGTATTTTAACCTCCTAGATACTATATAGCCATGCAGTTACAATTCTAAAATGTTACTGGCCCTTAGGCTTCACATTTGGAATGCTTGGCATAACTATAGATGATAATCCACACCCTGTGTTTAAGGGCTACAGTTTAGGGTTAGGACTTGTGGTTA
Organism: Amphiura filiformis; assembly: GCF_039555335.1. Taxonomy (NCBI): domain Eukaryota; kingdom Metazoa; phylum Echinodermata; class Ophiuroidea; order Amphilepidida; family Amphiuridae; genus Amphiura; species Amphiura filiformis. Next base: position 51,894,502 of record NC_092641.1, on the reverse strand, counting down.
GGTTTAGAATTAGAATCTGGCAGGGCAGCATTCTTACCCGTCAAACAGCTAGGTACTTTTGAAATTTTACCAATCTATTAAAAGTTTGTTCAGCTTATAACTGGCGAAAAATGAGACTCATAACATCGTGTATTGATATATAATGGTGTGCACGCATAATGCGTAATGCGTGACTGGCACTCACTCTGCTGAATTTACACTGAACTCTGCTGAATTTACTGCTGAATTTACACAAGCTAAAGTGGTGACTTTATCAATGTGTGCAGTAACAAGAATCAAATAAGTTTCACCAATTATAAGCCAAACAAACTTTAGCAAAAGCACTGGTGAGTGGGTAAGGTGATTATTTTGGCATGTTAGATTGGTGCATTGAATCACCTAATCGTTTGTCTCAAACTTCTTCAGAAATTTAAATGTTATTATGCGGTTTTTGTTTTGTTTGTTTTTTAAATAATGTTGACCATAGAGACAATGCGTGGGTCAGTGTGCTGCATTACTGAGTACCAACAAGTCAATACACACACCGGGTCAGTCTAACTGTTACTTGTTCATTGGAATGTGTAAAATCTAGTTTAAAAGCTATGAGCACCATGTCCCCTTGACCTTAACATGCAAGCATGCACATGTACTATAGTCTATTCACCTTGTGTTGGATCAGCTCCATGACCCTCCCAATGCATTGATTTCTGAACTGCTAGCTTCCACTTGTCATACCGAACATTTACTTCTGCATGGAGAAAAGAGAAAAACAGTAATTATGGTGGTTAATTGCTTTAGACTTAGAATCCGTTATTTGTATGATCCAAAAAAAAAAAATTTAAATTAACAATGCAAAATAAATGCGACAAGATTGCTACAGCCTTTGACACCTGCTATGCAATTAAAATTTTGTTATGTAATATTTTGACACTAGAATATGCCCTGCTTTTGACACAATATTAATACCAAAAGACATGTTGAGCTGAAAGTGAAATCCTTAATCCTTCTACATTTAGGATTTTGCAAAGAGGAAGAAAAAAGGATATCCTCAAAACTGTCACAAACTGACTCACTCCAGGCATCACCCCAAAATAATTTCATTTCTCTCTCTCTCTCTCTAGGTGCCATATCCTAAGACGTTGGCGATCATGTCATGCCACAATTCTCTGTTATAAGCCATCTCCAGAAGCTCTGTCGCTTTATGTTCAGCTCCCCTTTCTTTTAGCCAGTCTTTCAGATTTGATAACCACATCACTCTCTTCCTGCCTCTGCTCCTTGTTCCTTCTACTCTTCCTGTCAATACTAGGTTCTTGAAACCATCCTTTCTGAGGATATGACCAAGGAATTTGAGCTGCTTAACTCTGATTTCACGTAACAGCTTCCTGTTCACATTTGCTCTACTTAGGAATTTCATTTCTATTGAATGCAATTTTTCATAATTTTACTCACTCCAGGCATCACCCCAAAATAATTTCATTTCTATTAAATGCAATTTTTCATAATTTTTTAATTCATCTCAACCCATCAGCACGTATATACAATTCATTTATCAACCACAGCTTTTTTTTCTTTTAACATCACCACAGAGGTGACCCTTGCCCTACATCTCATGTGTCCCTTTCATTTTCCTTTCAGAATACCAATTATGTCTGAACATACCTTCTTCCTTGATGGCAGGAGAGTATTCATCAGTAGTAATGGCAGTAAGATCTTCTGGTTTCAGACTCCAGACACCCACAACCTACTCCCCTGCCCCTGACTAATGCGCTACATCAAAGCAGCTTGACATACCTTCTTCCTTGATAGCAGGAGTGTATTCATCAGTAGTAATGGCAGTAAGATCTTCTGGTTTCAGACTCCACACACCCACAACCTACTCCCATGCCCCTGACTAATGCGCTACATCAAAGCAGCTTGACATACCTTCTTCCTTGATGGTAGGAGTGTATTCATCAGTAGTAATGGCAGTAAGATCTTCTGATTTTAGACTCCACACACCCACAACCTACTCCACTGCCCCTGACTAATGCGCTACATCAAAGCAGCTTGACATACCTTCTTCCTTGATAGCAGGAGTGTATTCATCAGTAGTAATGGCAGTAAGATCTTCTGGTTTCAGACTCCACACACCCACAACCTACTCCCATGCCCCTGACTAATGCGCTACATCAAAGCAGCTTGACATACCTTCTTCCTTGATGGCAGGAGTGTATTCATCAGTAGTAATGGCAGTAAGATCTTCTGGTTTCAGACTCCACACACCCACAACCTACTCCCCTGCCCCTGACTAATGCGCTACATCAAAGCATCTTGACATACCTTCTTCCTTGATGGTAGGAGTGTATTCATCAGTAGTAATGGCAGTAAGATCTTCAGGTTTCAGACTCCAGACACCCACAACCTACTCCCCTGCCCCTGACTAATGCGCTACATGAAAGGAGCTTGACATACCTTCTTCCTTGATGGCAGGAGTGTATTCATCAGTAGTAATGGCAGTAAGATCTTCTGGTTTCAGACTCCACACACCCACAACCTACTCCCCTGCCCCTGACTAATGCGCTACATCAAAGCAGCTTGACATACCTTCTTCCTTGATAGCAGGAGTGTATTCATCAGTAGTAATGGCAGTAAGATCTTCTGGTTTCAGACTCCACACACCGACAACCTACTCCCATACCCCTGACTAATGCGCTACATCAAAGCAGCTTGACATACCTTCTTCCTTGATGGCAGGAGTGTATTCATCAGTAGTAATGGCAGTAAGATCTTCTGGTTTCAGACTCCACACACCCACAACCTACGCTCCGGCCCCTGACTAATGCGCTACATCAAAGCAGCTTGACATACCTTCTTCCTTGATAGCAGGAGTGTATTCATCAGTAGTAATGGCAGTAAGATCTTCTGGTTTCAGACTCCACACACCCACAACCTACTCCCCTGCCCCTGACTAATGCGCTACATCAAAGCAGCTTGACATACCTTCGTCCTTGATAGCAGGAGTGTATTCATCAGTAGTAATGGCAGTAAGATCTTCTGGTTTCAGACTCCACACACCCACAACCTACTCCCCTGTCCCTGACTAATGCGCTACATCAAAGCAGCTTGACATACCTTCTTCCTTGATAGCAGGAGTGTATTCATCAGTAGTAATGGCAGTAAGATCTTCTGGTTTCAGACTCCACACACCCACAACCTACTCCCATGCCCCTGACTAATGCGCTACATCAAAGCAGCTTGACATACCTTCTTCCTTGATAGCAGGAGTGTATTCATCAGTAGTAATGACAGTAAGATCATCTGGTTTCAGACTCCACACACCCACAACCTACTCCCCTGCCCCTGACTAATGTGCTACATCAAAGCAGCTTGACATACCTTCTTCCTTGATGACAGGAGTGTATTCATCAGTAGTAATGGCAGTAAGATCTTCTGGTTTCAGACTCCACACACCCACAACCTACTCCCCTGCCCCTGACTAATGTGCTACATCAAAGCAGCTTGACATACCTTCTTCCTTGATGACAGGAGTGTATTCATCAGTAGTAATGGCAGTAAGATCTTCTGGTTTCAGACTCCACACACCCACAACCTACTCCCCTGCCCCTGACTAATGCGCTACATCAAAGCAGCTTGACATACCTTCTTGCTTGATAGCAGGAGTGTATTCATCAGTAGTAATGGCAGTAAGATCTTCTGGTTTCAGACTCCACATGCCCACAACCTACTCCCCTGCCCCTGACTAATGCGCTACATCAAAGCAGCTTGACATACCTTCTTCCTTGATGACAGGAGTGTATTCATCAGTAGTAATGGCAGTAAGATCTTCTGGTTTCAGACTCCACACACCCACAACCTACTCCCCTGCCCCTCACTAATGCGCTACATCAAAGCAGCTTGACATACCTTCTTCCTTGATGGTAGGAGTGTATTCATCAGTAGTAATGGCAGTAAGATCTTCTGGTTTCAGACTCCACATGCCCACAACCTACTCCCCTGCCCCTGACTAATGCGCTACATCAAAGCAGCTTGACATACCTTCTTCCTTGATAGCAGGAGTGTATTCATCAGTAGTAATGGCAGTAAGATCTTCTGGTTTCAGACTCCACACACCCACAACCTACTCCCCTGCCCCTGACTAATGCGCTACATCAAAGCAGCTTGACATACCTTCTTCCTTGATAGCAGGAGTGTATTCATCAGTAGTAATGGCAGTAAGATCTTCTGGTTTCAGACTCCACACACCGACAACCTACTCCCATACCCCTGACTAATGCGCTACATCAAAGCAGCTTGACATACCTTCTTCCTTGATGGCAGGAGTGTATTCATCAGTAGTAATGGCAGTAAGATCTTCTGGTTTCAGACTCCACACACCCACAACCTACTCCCCTGCCCCTGACTAATCCGCTACATCAAAGCAGCTTGACATACCTTCTTCCTTGATGGTAGGAGTGTATTCATCAGTAGTAATGGCAGTAAGATCTTCTGATGTCAGACTCCACACACCCACAACCTACTCCCACGCCCCTGACTAATGCGCTACATCAAAGCAGCTTGACATACCTTCTTCCTTGATAGCAGGAGTGTATTCATCAGTAGTAATGGCAGTAAGATCTTCTGATGTCAGACTCCACACACCCACAACCTACTCCCCTGCCCTGACTAATGCGCTACATCAAAGCAGCTTGACATACCTTCTTCCTTGATGGCAGGAGTGTATTCATCAGTAGTAATGGCAGTAAGATCTTCTGGTTTCAGACTCCACACACCGGCAACCTACTCCCCTGCCCCTGACTAATGCGCTACATCAAAGCAGCTTGACATACCTTCTTCCTTGATGGCAGGAGTGTATTCATCAGTAGTAATGGCAGTAAGATCTTCTGATGTCAGACTCCACACACCCACAACCTACTCCCCTGCCCCTGACTAATGCGCTACATCAAAGCAGCTTGACATACCTTCTTCCTTGATGGCAGGAGTGTATTCATCAGTAGTAATGGCAGTAAGATCTTCTGGTTTCAGACTCCACACACCCACAACCTACTCCCCTGCCCCTGACTAATGCGCTACATCAAAGCAGCTTGACATACCTTCTTCCTTGATGGCAGGAGTGTATTCATCAGTAGTAATGGCAGTAAGATCTTCTGATTTCAGACTCCACACACCGACAACCTACTCCCATGCCCCTGACTAATGCGCTACATCAAAGCAGCTTGACATACCTTCTTCCTTGATGGCAGGAGTGTATTCATCAGTAGTAATGGCAGTAAGATCTTCAGGTTTCAGACTCCACACACCCACAACCTACTCCCCTGCCCCTGACTAATGTGCTACATCAAAGCAGGTTGACATACCTTCTTCCTTGATGGCAGGAGTGTATTCATCAGTAGTAATGGCAGTATGATCTTCTGGTTTCAGACTCCAGACACCCACAACCTACTCCCACGCCCCTGACTAATGCGCTACATCAAAGCAGCTTGACATACCTTCTTCCTTGATGGTAGGAGTGTATTCATCAGTAGGAATGGCAGTAAGATCTTCAGGTTTCAGACTCCACACACCCACAACCTACTCCCCTGCCCCTGACTAATGCGCTACATCAAAGCAGCTTGACATACCTTCTTCCTTGATGGTAGGAGTGTATTCATCAGTAGTAATGGCAGTAAGATCTTCTGGTTTCAGACTCCACACACCCACAACCTACTCCCCTGCCCCTGACTAATGCGCTACATCAAAGCAGCTTGACATACCTTCTTCCTTGATAGCAGGAGTGTATTCATCAGTAGTAATGGCAGTAAGATCTTCTGGTTTCAGACTCCACACACCCACAACCTACTCCACTGCCCCTGACTAATGCGCTACATCAAAGCAGCTTGACATACCTTCTTCCTTGATGGCAGGAGTGTATTCATCAGTAGTAATGGCAGTAAGATCTTCTGGTTTCAGACTCCACACACCCACAACCTACTCCCCTGCCCCTGACTAATGCGCTACATCAAAGCAGCTTGACATACCTTCTTCCTTGATGGCAGGAGTGTATTCATCAGTAGTAATGGCAGTAAGATCTTCTGATTTCAGACTCCACACACCGACAACCTACTCCCATGCCCCTGACTAATGCGCTACATCAAAGCAGCTTGACATACCTTCTTCCTTGATGGCAGGAGTGTATTCATCAGTAGTAATGGCAGTAAGATCTTCAGGTTTCAGACTCCACACACCCACAACCTACTCCCCTGCCCCTGACTAATGTGCTACATCAAAGCAGGTTGACATACCTTCTTCCTTGATGGCAGGAGTGTATTCATCAGTAGTAATGGCAGTATGATCTTCTGGTTTCAGACTCCAGACACCCACAACCTACTCCCCTGCCCCTGACTAATGCGCTACATCAAAGCAGCTTGACATACCTTCTTCCTTGATGGTAGGAGTGTATTCATCAGTAGGAATGGCAGTAAGATCTTCAGGTTTCAGACTCCACACACCCACAACCTACTCCCCTGCCCCTGACTAATGCGCTACATCAAAGCAGCTTGACATACCTTCTTCCTTGATGGTAGGAGTGTATTCATCAGTAGTAATGGCAGTAAGATCTTCTGGTTTCAGACTCCACACACCCACAACCTACTCCCCTGCCCCTGACTAATGCGCTACATCAAAGCAGCTTGACATACCTTCTTCCTTGATAGCAGGAGTGTATTCATCAGTAGTAATGGCAGTAAGATCTTCTGGTTTCAGACTCCACACACCCACAACCTACTCCACTGCCCTGCCCCTGACTAATGCGCTACATCAAAGCAGCTTGACATACCTTCTTCCTTGATGGCAGGAGTGTATTCATCAGTAGTAATGGCAGTATGATCTTCTGATTTCAGACTCCACACACCGACAACCTACTCCCATGCCCCTGACTAATGCGCTACATCAAAGCAGCTTGACATACCTTCTTCCTTGATGGCAGGAGTGTATTCATCAGTAGTAATGGCAGTAAGATCTTCAGGTTTCAGACTCCACACACCCACAACCTACTCCCCTGCCCCTGACTAATGTGCTACATCAAAGCAGGTTGACATACCTTCTTCCTTGATGGCAGGAGTGTATTCATCAGTAGTAATGGCAGTATGATCTTCTGGTTTCAGACTCCAGACACCCACAACCTACTCCCCTGCCCCTGACTAATGCGCTACATCAAAGCAGCTTGACATACCTTCTTCCTTGATGGCAGGAGTGTATTCATCAGTAGGAATGGCAGTAAGATCTTCAGGTTTCAGACTCCACACACCCACAACCTACTCCCCTGCCCCTGACTAATGCGCTACATCAAAGCAGCTTGACATACCTTCTTCCTTGATGGTAGGAGTGTATTCATCAGTAGTAATGGCAGTAAGATCTTCTGGTTTCAGACTCCACACACCCACAACCTACTCCCCTGCCCCTGACTAATGCGCTACATCAAAGCAGCTTGACATACCTTCTTCCTTGATAGCAGGAGTGTATTCATCAGTAGTAATGGCAGTAAGATCTTCTGGTTTCAGACTCCACACACCCACAACCTACTCCACTGCCCCTGACTAATGCGCTACATCAAAGCAGCTTGACATACCTTCTTCCTTGATGGCAGGAGTGTATTCATCAGTAGTAATGGCAGTATGATCTTCTGGTTTCAGACTCCAGACACCCACAACCTACTCCCACGCCCCTGACTAATGCGCTACATCAAAGCAGCCTGACATACCTTCGTCCTTGATAGCAGGAGTGTATTCATCAGTAGTAATGGCAGTAAGATCTTCTGGTTTCAGACTCCACACACCCACAACCTACTCCCCTGCCCCTGACTATAATGCGCTACATCAAAGGAGCTTGACATACCTTCTTCCTTGATAGCAGGAGTGTATTCATCAGTAGTAATGGCAGTAAGATCTTCTGGTTTCAGACTCCACACACCGACAACCTACTCCCATACCCCTGACTAATGCGCTACATCAAAGCAGCTTGACATACCTTCTTCCTTGATGGCAGGAGTGTATTCATCAGTAGTAATGGCAGTAAGATCTTCTGGTTTCAGACTCCACACACCCACAACCTACTCCCCTGTCCCTGACTAATGCGCTACATCAAAGCAGCTTGACATACCTTCTTCCTTGATAGCAGGAGTGTATTCATCAGTAGTAATGGCAGTAAGATCTTCTGGTTTCAGACTCCACACACCCACAACCTACTCCCCTGCCCCTGACTAATGCGCTACATCAAAGCAGCTTGACATACCTTCGTCCTTGATAGCAGGAGTGTATTCATCAGTAGTAATGGCAGTAAGATCTTCTGGTTTCAGACTCCACACACCCACAACCTACTCCCCTGTCCCTGACTAATGCGCTACATCAAAGCAGCTTGACATACCTTCTTCCTTGATAGCAGGAGTGTATTCATCAGTAGTAATGGCAGTAAGATCTTCTGGTTTCAGAATCCACACACCCACAACCTACTCCCATGCCCCTGACTAATGCGCTACATCAAAGCAGCTTGACATACCTTCTTCCTTGATAGCAGGAGTGTATTCATCAGTAGTAATGACAGTAAGATCATCTGGTTTCAGACTCCACACACCCACAACCTACTCCCCTGCCCCTGACTAATGTGCTACATCAAAGCAGCTTGACATACCTTCTTCCTTGATGACAGGAGTGTATTCATCAGTAGTAATGGCAGTAAGATCTTCTGGTTTCAGACTCCACACACCCACAACCTACTCCCCTGCCCCTGACTAATGTGCTACATCAAAGCAGCTTGACATACCTTCTTCCTTGATGACAGGAGTGTATTCATCAGTAGTAATGGCAGTAAGATCTTCTGGTTTCAGACTCCACACACCCACAACCTACTCCCCTGCCCCTCACTAATGCGCTACATCAAAGCAGCTTGACATACCTTCTTCCTTGATGGTAGGAGTGTATTCATCAGTAGTAATGGCAGTAAGATCTTCTGGTTTCAGACTCCACATGCCCACAACCTACTCCCCTGCCCCTGACTAATGCGCTACATCAAAGCAGCTTGACATACCTTCTTCCTTGATAGCAGGAGTGTATTCATCAGTAGTAATGGCAGTAAGATCTTCTGGTTTCAGACTCCACACACCCACAACCTACTCCCCTGCCCCTGACTAATGCGCTACATCAAAGCAGCTTGACATACCTTCTTCCTTGATAGCAGGAGTGTATTCATCAGTAGTAATGGCAGTAAGATCTTCTGGTTTCAGACTCCACACACCGACAACCTACTCCCCTGCCCCTGACTAATGCGCTACATCAAAGCAGCTTGACATACCTTCTTCCTTGATGGCAGGAGTGTATTCATCAGTAGTAATGGCAGTAAGATCTTCTGGTTTCAGACTCCACACACCCACAACCTACTCCCCTGCCCCTCACTAATGCGCTACATCAAAGCAGCTTGACATACCTTCTTCCTTGATGGCAGGAGTGTATTCATCAGTAGTAATGGCAGTAAGATCTTCTGATGTCAGACTCCACACACCCACAACCTACTCCCCTGCCCCTGACTAATGCGCTACATCAAAGCAGCTTGACATACCTTCTTCCTTGATGGCAGGAGTGTATTCATCAGTAGTAATGGCAGTAAGATCTTCTGGTTTCAGACTCCACACACCCACAACCTACTCCCCTGCCCCTGACTAATGCGCTACATCAAAGCAGCTTGACATACCTTCTTCCTTGATGGTAGGAGTGTATTCATCAGTAGTAATGGCAGTAAGATCTTCTGGTTTCAGACTCCACACACCCACAACCTACTCCCCTGCCCCTGACTAATGCGCTACATCAAAGCAGCTTGACATACCTTCTTCCTTGATAGCAGGAGTGTATTCATCAGTAGTAATGGCAGTAAGATCTTCTGGTTTCAGACTCCACACACCCACAACCTACTCCACTGCCCCTGACTAATGCGCTACATCAAAGCAGCTTGACATACCTTCTTCCTTGATGGCAGGAGTGTATTCATCAGTAGTAATGGCAGTATGATCTTCTGGTTTCAGACTCCAGACACCCACAACCTACTCCCACGCCCCTGACTAATGCGCTACATCAAAGCAGCCTGACATACCTTCGTCCTTGATAGCAGGAGTGTATTCATCAGTAGTAATGGCAGTAAGATCTTCTGGTTTCAGACTCCACACACCCACAACCTACTCCCCTGCCCCTGACTATAATGCGCTACATCAAAGGAGCTTGACATACCTTCTTCCTTGATAGCAGGAGTGTATTCATCAGTAGTAATGGCAGTAAGATCTTCTGGTTTCAGACTCCACACACCCACAACCTACTCCCATGCCCCTGACTAATGCGCTACATCAAAGCAGCTTGACATACCTTCTTCCTTGATAGCAGGAGTGTATTCATCAGTAGTAATGGCAGTAAGATCTTCTGGTTTCAGACTCCACACACCCACAACCTACTCCCCTGCCCCTGACTAATGCGCTACATCAAAGCAGCTTGACATACCTTCTTCCTTGATAGCAGAGTGTATTCATCAGTAGTAATGGCAGTAAGATCTTCTGGTTTCAGACTCCACACACCCACAACCTACTCCCATGCCCCTGACTAATGCGCTACATCAAAGCAGCTTGACATACCTTCTTCCTTGATAGCAGGAGTGTATTCATCAGTAGTAATGACAGTAAGATCATCTGGTTTCAGACTCCACACACCCACAACCTACTCCACTGCCCCTGACTAATGCGCTACATCAAAGCAGCTTGACATACCTTCTTCCTTGATGGCAGGAGTGTATTCATCAGTAGTAATGGCAGTAAGATCTTCTGGTTTCAGACTCCACACACCCACAACCTACTCCCATGCCCCTGACTAATGCGCTACATCAAAGCAGCTTGACATACCTTCTTCCTTGATAGCAGGAGTGTATTCATCAGTAGTAATGACAGTAAGATCATCTGGTTTCAGACTCCACACACCCACAACCTACTCCACTGCCCCTGACTAATGCGCTACATCAAAGCAGGTTGACATACCTTCTTCCTTGATGGCAGGAGTGTATTCATCAGTAGTAATGGCAGTATGATCTTCTGGTTTCAGACTCCAGACACCCACAACCTACTCCCACGCCCCTGACTAATGCGCTACATCAAAGCAGCTTGACATACCTTCTTCCTTGATAGCAGGAGTGTATTCATCAGTAGATGGCAGTAATATCTTCAGGTTTCAGACTCCACACACCCACAACCTACTCCCCTGCCCCTGACTAATGCGCTACATCAAAGCAGCTTCACATACCGTCTTCCTTGATGGCAGGAGTGTATTCATCAGTAGATGGCAGTAATATCTTCAGGTTTCAGACTCCACACACCCACAACCTACTCCCCTGCCCCTGACTAATGCGCTACATCAAAGCAGCTTCACATACCTTCTTCCTTGATGGCAGGAGTGTATTCATCAGTAGTAATGGCAGTAAGATCTTCTGGTTTCAGACTCCACACACCCACAACCTACTCCCCTGCCCCTGACTAATGCGCTACATCAAAGCAGCTTGACATACCTTCTTCCTTGATGGCAGGAGTGTATTCATCAGTAGTAATGGCAGTAAGATCTTCTGGTTTCAGACTCCACACACCCACAACCTACTCCCCTGCCCCTGACTAATGTGCTACATCAAAGCAGCTTGACATACCTTCTTGCTTGATAGCAGGAGTGTATTCATCAGTAGAAATGGCAGTAAGATCTTCTGGTTTCAGACTCCACACACCCACAACCTACTCCCATGCCCCTGACTAATGTGCTACATCAAAGCAGCTTGACATACCTTCTTCCTTGATGGTAGGAGTGTATTCATCAGTAGTAATGGCAGTAAGATCTTCTGGTTTCAGACTCCACACACCCACAACCTACTCCCATGCCCCTGACTAATGCGCTACATCAAAGCAGCTTGACATACCTTCTTCCTTGATGGCAGGAGTGTATTCATCAGTAGTAATGGCAGTAAGATCTTCTGGTTTCAGACTCCACACACCCACAACCTACTCCACTGACCTGCCCTGACTAATGCGCTACATCAAAGCAGCTTGACATACCTTCTTCCTTGATGGCAGGAGTGTATTCATCAGTAGTAATGGCAGTAAGATCTTCTGATGTCAGACTCCACACACCCACAACCTACTCCCCTGCCCCTGACTAATGCGCTACATCAAAGCAGCTTGACATACCTTCTTCCTTGATGGCAGGAGTGTATTCATCAGTAGTAATGGCAGTAAGATCTTCTGGTTTCAGACTCCACACACCCACAACCTACTCCCCTGCCCCTGACTAATGCGCTACATCAAAGCAGCTTGACATACCTTCTTCCTTGATGGCAGGAGTGTATTCATCAGTAGTAATGGCAGTAAGATCTTCTGATTTCAGACTCCACACACCGACAACCTACTCCCATGCCCCTGACTAATGCGCTACATCAAAGCAGCTTGACATACCTTCTTCCTTGATGGCAGGAGTGTATTCATCAGTAGTAATGGCAGTAAGATCTTCAGGTTTCAGACTCCACACACCCACAACCTACTCCCCTGCCCCTGACTAATGTGCTACATCAAAGCAGGTTGACATACCTTCTTCCTTGATGGCAGGAGTGTATTCATCAGTAGTAATGGCAGTATGATCTTCTGGTTTCAGACTCCAGACACCCACAACCTACTCCCACGCCCCTGACTAATGCGCTACATCAAAGCAGCTTCACATACCTTCTTCCTTGATGCCAGGAGTGTATTCATCAGTAGGAATGGCAGTAAGATCTTCAGGTTTCAGACTCCACACACCCACAACCTACTCCCCTGCCCCTGACTAATGCGCTACATCAAAGCAGCTTGACATACCTTCTTCCTTGATGGTAGGAGTGTATTCATCAGTAGGAATGGCAGTAAGATCTTCAGGTTTCAGACTCCACACACCCACAACCTACTCCCCTGCCCCTGACTAATGCGCTACATCAAAGCAGCTTGACATACCTTCTTCCTTGATGGTAGGAGTGTATTCATCAGTAGTAATGGCAGTAAGATCTTCTGGTTTCAGACTCCACACACCCACAACCTACTCCCCTGCCCCTGACTAATGCGCTACATCAAAGCAGCTTGACATACCTTCTTCCTTGATAGCAGGAGTGTATTCATCAGTAGTAATGGCAGTAAGATCTTCTGGTTTCAGACTCCACACACCCACAACCTACTCCACTGCCCCTGACTAATGCGCTACATCAAAGCAGCTTGACATACCTTCTTCCTTGATGGCAGGAGTGTATTCATCAGTAGTAATGGCAGTATGATCTTCTGGTTTCAGACTCCAGACACCCACAACCTACTCCCACGCCCCTGACTAATGCGCTACATCAAAGCAGCCTGACATACCTTCGTCCTTGATAGCAGGAGTGTATTCATCAGTAGTAATGGCAGTAAGATCTTCTGGTTTCAGACTCACACACCCACAACCTACTCCCCTGCCCCTGACTATAATGCGCTACATCAAAGGAGCTTGACATACCTTCTTCCTTGATAGCAGGAGTGTATTCATCAGTAGTAATGGCAGTAAGATCTTCTGGTTTCAGACTCCACACACCCACAACCTACTCCCATGCCCCTGACTAATGCGCTACATCAAAGCAGCTTGACATACCTTCTTCCTTGATAGCAGGAGTGTATTCATCAGTAGTAATGGCAGTAAGATCTTCTGGTTTCAGACTCCACACACCCACAACCTACTCCCCTGCCCCTGACTAATGCGCTACATCAAAGCAGCTTGACATACCTTCTTCCTTGATAGCAGGAGTGTATTCATCAGTAGTAATGGCAGTAAGATCTTCTGGTTTCAGACTCCACACACCCACAACCTACTCCCATGCCCCTGACTAATGCGCTACATCAAAGCAGCTTGACATACCTTCTTCCTTGATAGCAGGAGTGTATTCATCAGTAGTAATGACAGTAAGATCATCTGGTTTCAGACTCCACACACCCACAACCTACTCCACTGCCCCTGACTAATGCGCTACATCAAAGCAGCTTGACATACCTTCTTCCTTGATGGCAGGAGTGTATTCATCAGTAGTAATGGCAGTAAGATCTTCTGGTTTCAGACTCCACACACCCACAACCTACTCCCATGCCCCTGACTAATGCGCTACATCAAAGCAGCTTGACATACCTTCTTCCTTGATAGCAGGAGTGTATTCATCAGTAGTAATGACAGTAAGATCATCTGGTTTCAGACTCCACACACCCACAACCTACTCCACTGCCCCTGACTAATGCGCTACATCAAAGCAGGTTGACATACCTTCTTCCTTGATGGCAGGAGTGTATTCATCAGTAGTAATGGCAGTATGATCTTCTGGTTTCAGACTCCAGACACCCACAACCTACTCCCACGCCCCTGACTAATGCGCTACATCAAAGCAGCTTGACATACCTTCTTCCTTGATAGCAGGAGTGTATTCATCAGTAGATGGCAGTAATATCTTCAGGTTTCAGACTCCACACACCCACAACCTACTCCCTGCCCCTGACTAATGCGCTACATCAAAGCAGCTTCACATACCGTCTTCCTTGATGGCAGGAGTGTATTCATCAGTAGATGGCAGTAATATCTTCAGGTTTCAGACTCCACACACCCACAACCTACTCCCCTGCCCCTGACTAATGCGCTACATCAAAGCAGCTTCACATACCTTCTTCCTTGATGGCAGGAGTGTATTCATCAGTAGTAATGGCAGTAAGATCTTCTGGTTTCAGACTCACACACCCACAACCTACTCCCCTGCCCCTGACTAATGCGCTACATCAAAGCAGCTTGACATACCTTCTTCCTTGATGGCAGGAGTGTATTCATCAGTAGTAATGGCAGTAAGATCTTCTGGTTTACTGCCATTACTACTGCCCCTGACTAATGTGCTACATCAAAGCAGCTTGACATACCTTCTTGCTTGATAGCAGGAGTGTATTCATCAGTAGAAATGGCAGTAAGATCTTCTGGTTTCAGACTCCACACACCCACAACCTACTCCCATGCCCCTGACTAATGTGCTACATCAAAGCAGCTTGACATACCTTCTTCCTTGATGGTAGGAGTGTATTCATCAGTAGTAATGGCAGTAAGATCTTCTGGTTTCAGACTCCACACACCCACAACCTACTCCCATGCCCCTGACTAATGCGCTACATCAAAGCAGCTTGACATACCTTCTTCCTTGATGGCAGGAGTGTATTCATCAGTAGTAATGGCAGTAAGATCTTCTGGTTTCAGACTCCACACACCCACAACCTACTCCACTGCCCTGCCCCTGACTAATGCGCTACATCAAAGCAGCTTGACATACCTTCTTCCTTGATGGCAGGAGTGTATTCATCAGTAGTAATGGCAGTAAGATCTTCTGGTTTCAGACTCCACACACCCACAACCTACTCCCCTGCCCCTGACTAATGCGCTACATCAAAGCAGCTGACATACCTTCTTCCTTGATGGCAGGAATGTATTCATCAGTAGTAATGGCAGTAAGATCTTCTGGTTTCAGACTCCACACACCCACAACCTACTCCCCTGCCCCTGACTAATGCGCTACATCAAAGCAGCTTGACATACCTTCTTCCTTGATGGCAGGAGTGTATTCATCAGTAGTAATGGCAGTAAGATCTTCTGGTTTCATACTCCACACATCCACAACCTACTCCCCTGCCCCTGACTAATGCGCTACATCAAAGCAGCTTGACATACCTTCTTCCTTGATGGCAGGAGTGTATTCATCAGTAGTAATGGCAGTAAGATCTTCTGGTTTCAGACTCCAGACACCCACAACCTACTCCCCCTGCCCCTGACTAATGCGCTACATCAAAGCAGCTTGACATACCTTCTTCCTTGATGGCAGGAGTGTATTCATCAGTAGTAATGGCAGTAAGATCTTCTGGTTTCAGACTCCACACACCCACAACCTACTCCCCTGCCCCTGACTAATGCGCTACATCAAAGCAGCTTGACATACCTTCTTCCTTGATAGCAGGAGTGTATTCATCAGTAGTAATGGCAGTAAGATCTTCTGGTTTCAGACTCCACACACCCACAACCTACTCCCCTGCCCCTGACTAATGCGCTACATCAAAGCAGCTTGACATACCTTCTTCCTTGATGGCAGGAGTGTATTCATCAGTAGTAATGGCAGTAAGATCTTCTGATTTTAGACTCCACACACCCACAACCTACTCCACTGCCCCTGACTAATGCGCTACATCAAAGCAGCTTGACATACCTTCTTCCTTGATGGCAGGAGTGTATTCATCAGTAGTAATGGCAGTAAGATCTTCTGGTTTCAGACTCCACACACCCACAACCTACTCCCCTGCCTCTGACTAATGCGCTACATCAAAGCAGCTTGACATACCTTCTTCCTTGATGGCAGGAGTGTATTCATCAGTAGTAATGGCAGTAAGATCTTCTGGTTTCAGACTCCACACACCCACAACCTACTCCCACGCCCCTGACTAATGCGCTACATCAAAGCAGCTTGACATACCTTCTTCCTTGATGGTAGGAGTGTATTCATCAGTAGTAATGGCAGTAAGATCTTCTGGTTTCAGACTCCACACACCCACAACCTACTCCCATGCCCCTGACTAATGCGCTACATCAAAGCAGCTTGACATACCTTCTTCCTTGATGGCAGGAGTGTATTCATCAGTAGTAATGGCAGTAAGATCTTCTGGTTTCAGACTCCACACACCCACAGCATGGCCTGCTGCCATGGCAGCACCCAAAGCTGTTGTCTCGGGCATTGATGGACGAACTAAAAAAATGATATGAAAAATAAAATAAATAAGAGTGGTATGATGAAAAGGCATTCAACCAACTTATTAAAATATGATTATAATCTAAAGATTTACCTAATCAGATGCTGAGCACACATGTTACCACTAATACATATGACATGCAATTGGCGCAGCACTTTCATGAGTGCAAAGTAGTAATTTGACCATTTATCAACATTTTTGCCCCACATTTTTGACCCAAGCCTTGAATAACAATCTCAATAAATGATCAAATCCTTAAGAGGGAAACTTTCTTACTCAACTCAACCATAATGTACATGAACAACTATAGTCTATATACACATCCACCAATTCATCCATTCATTTTGCTAGCTCATCACTCACTCATCAGGCTGTTTCACCCACTGCTGTGTGAAGCCCTCCTCCAGCATTTTCCATCTCCTTCTGTTCCTAGCCGCTGATGCCCAAGCTGTTGTACTTATAAAGGTGGTGATGTCATCTCTCTGTCATCATTTTTGTCTTCCTCTTCTCCTCTTTCCAGTCCTGTAAGTCTCGTCGTCCACCATGCTCACTCTCAATTGGAACTTGCATTTCCACTCACCCAATTCAAATATCCACCTTCCCATGAACCCTCAAATTCACCCACCAACTCACTAACCTACCCACCCAATGACCCACCCATCCACCTACCCACACATCCACCTACTCACACACCCACTCACTCACCAACCCACCCCAACACCCACCACTCACTCAATAATACCCACCTGACCTACTCATTCACAAACTCAATAAATCAATAACTCAATCCATCCTTACCAACTTTAAGATTAAGAATATCAGCCTGTAGTTGCATAAGAAGATTGTTAGCAGTCATCCCTCCATCTACTTGCAGTTGAGTCAAAGGAATCCCTGAATCCTGGTTCATTGCATCTAAAAGCTGAATAGAATAAAAATAGGAAAATATATGTGAGCATGTAGCTATTTTACCTGTTTTGAGAGCAATGGTAGTAATATGCCACACTAAATTCACCATTGACACTCAAGACAGCCCAATTTAATTCATCAGCATAAGTTCATAATGTAATCATAATCATTTCATGTTCAAGTATGTAGACCTATATTTTTCCTCATGTACTATTTAAGTTGTATTTCAATTTGTAAATGTACGGCTCTTGCAGGGCCCCCAGGAAGATCAGTGTTTTCATTGATGGGATTACCCTGCTTAAAGAAAGTATAAATAAATAACAATCAGTAAGGCACTAGTAGACTCTGCACTTTCATTTCATAACCAAGGTACAAGGCATTATTTGTTTTGGCTATAGCCTCCTTATACTTGCTCAAGTAGTATTTTTATGCAAATTTTCTTAAATTGGCTCTTTTCTTGAGAGCATTAATAAAGTACCCAAAATAAAGCCACAGCACCTTTTCCAGCCTTCTCTAATCTTCATCTCCATATGGGTCGAAAATGGTGGAATGAACCTCAATGAATAGAGCACATCCAGATCTTGCAAATTATGTTTAACTAGCGGTCACCCGTCTTTCGCGGTCAGAATCTTTCGCGGTTGGTAAATTTTGTATATTTTGTGTACATGTAAATGTTTTATTTAATGTGATTAAAGGTATGAGAGGAGATTATCATTTAGAACTTAGAAGTATAATATTTAGTATATTTTCCATATAAATCAATGGCTTGAAATTGCAATTAGATCATGATCGAAGCAAGTCTTCTTGCCACCATATCATATCCACTGTGAGAAGTCTTGCCCCTGTGGGGTGCTGGCGGCTCTGATATTTAAGATTTTTATGCATTTGTTTCTACGGTACTTTTGGACAAATTTGTTGTACCTTTTAGCTCATTTTTTATCATTTTCATCCAAGTTTGTCCCCCACCTTGAAATGTACCTTGCTGCCCCCGCCTCCTGCAAAAGTCCTGGCTACATCACTGAGCAGATGAACACAATTTTATTCATATCCCTCTTGGCCCCCTGTGGCCTGCTGGGTGATCTGATATTTTAGATTTCTATGCATTTTTTGTACTTTTTTATTTGTTAGCCCATTTTGGATAAATTTGTCGTACTCTTACCACTGTGCAGCTGTGTTTTTCTTAACCATGATCTGTTCATATGGGAAGTCTCAGTGAAATTGTTCAAAAGTCACCCATTTGGGTTACCAATTTGGGTTACCAACAGGTTTGGCAACCCTGATTAATTTGTCCTTCAAAAGTTTCACTTACAAACTAATTCAATAAACAAACACTCTACTGTTGACTATAGGTTCTCCATAAAAACACAGAATACATGCTAATGTTGATAAATTAGTTGAATAAACAATAGATGTTAATTGAGTTTCTACTGTGTCATGTAATAGTTGAGACTACAGGCATACTTCTACTGTGTCATGTAATAGTTGAGACTACAGGCATAATATCCTCACACCGCAGGATATGTCAACATTAGTGTATTGTGTTGGCGTGAAAAGTTTTAGCATGCAGGTGCTCTGGTAGTGGCTTTGAAACTAATTAACATAATTTGACACCCTTAAGGTTATACTAAACTTTGTAATGATCGATCCAGAATGAGACTGCATGTAGCCCCCTTTAAAATTATCTATTTCTGGAAATAAATATCGAGAGAGAAAGCATAAACTACGTCTAAAAGCTGAAAGTGTACTGGTTATTATTATGCTTGAATTTTCCACTTGGCTCAAAAAGAAATGTACTTTTCAAACATTTCAATTTTTTTTCAATATCCGGAGCATCAAGATTTTTGGGAACACGGCCATAATTTCTCAGTGGAAGTGGCGATTTTGTTGGGAACTACGACGACATTACAAACAAGTCAATAAAAGAATGTGCATATTCATTCTTGATATTGCTTGTCTCGATTTGTTTTAGTAAGCTTACATGTTTGCGAATTTGAAGTAAAATGGCCTCCACTTGTATGTCGTTTTGTAACCAGTAATAACAATTCCGTACGATTTCATAGACAAAATTCTGACCTACATTATTTCTATAAACCCTCTTCTATATGCAGGTGCTATTTAAATTTTTATTTCGATAGCAGAAAATTGAGATATTTGCTATTTTTCCGACTCGCTGCTGTCAAATTGTCTAGTTTCGCGATAAAAAGATACAGCGAAATCAATTTTTTTTTAGAACCATTTCACCTCGTTTCGGCTCGTGCTTTGAAGTACAAACTTCAAAATTGATATAGTGATTCTTTATTTCAAGCTGCGTCATACTGTGTTTTTCTTACCTCTGATTGTCGCTGCTCAAGGCCAAAATTCGAAATTTTTTGGACAAAAGTGACACTCTCATTTTTTTTTAAACACGCTGTTTACGTGATATCTGACGGGCTCTATTTGCCCGATAAAGTGGTGTTGCGAGTTTGGATTTTAAAATATTTAGGTATTTTCTAGCTTAAAATCTAGCGCCAATGAACCTGGTGCATGGGAGGGAAAATGTGGGGGGTAGTTAAGGCGAAAAAAATGTGCACATTTTCATGCTTGGCGCTTGCAACAGGTTTAAGGTATGGGTATGGAAATTGGGGATCCCAAAAATTGGCATATAGGCCTAGGCCTATGCAAAGGGGTGGGGCACAGTTTTGGCAGGCCAAGGGGAGGGGCCACAAAATTTGGCAGTCCAGGGGGTGCGGACAAGCGATTTTTGGCTGGCCGAGGCGGGAGGCAAGCGATTTTTAGCGAGTCGCTTGGAAATTTTGGCTTATAATTAGTAGGCTAATACCGGTAGGCCTACTGATTGCACAGCCTTCGAGAAAGCAATTTTTTGGCAAGCCGGGGCCGGGGGAGGGAATAAATTTTGGCATGTCGAAAGGGAGGAAGAATGACTTTACCTAGCACACATTAAAGGGGCATTTCGTGATCCACAACCTCATACAACCCCATAGGCCTACGTCCTTTCTCACTGACAAGTTAAGATTTTTATACCACTCATCCCGCTCTGGCCACATGTTTAGGCATTTTCACGCAGATCAATTCGTTAAGCAATGGAAAATATTGCCAAATTTGAATTTCGTTTTAAAAGCCTACTCCCCATTAAAAAAAACCCACTAATTTTGGGGATTAAAAAAGTTCTGTAAAATGAAACAAAAGGCTGCCTCAATCCTAATTAGGGCCTATTCATTTAAGGCCAGGCCTTCATTTCTGAAAATAGCGGGAGCTCAGTTAGTCACTGTACTCAGGAGCTTGACAAGGAGCTCAATTATATAATATCAATATTAAACCATAGGAGCAGCTCAATAAATGCCATTGGTAAAATTATTAGGCCTACGATATTTTATTTGACTGTGATCCTATATACACTGTATATACCTTTAAAATGTCTAAAATTGGTGGAATTGAACAAGCTCTAAATTTCTCATCGTCCAGCATAACCAAGGGCAACTGGGGTGGGTGGGAAAGCCCCTAGCTATGGCCATACCCGTAGTGGCGGAACCAGAATTTTTTTTCGCGGGGCATGGGGGAAGTGAATTTGAGACGGGCACTTGAAATCATCATTTTGCACTAAATTGCCATAAAAAGTGGAAAATTACATAATTGTGGGGATTTTGCCTAAAAACTGGGTGGGAAAGAAAAAATATTGGTGGAAATACTGCCCCCCCCTAGCGGGCGCCACTGCATATCCATCCATGATGCTAGAATGACGGAAGTTCTGGCGCTATGGAAATTCAATTTCAATATCACGAGTTTTTATCAGGGATTTTACCAAGGGAAGGCGATAGGTGTAGGATTTTGCTGATATACCAGGCAACCCGAGAAAGGAACTGAGGCGTGGCTAAATAAGGGAGTGTTCATTATAAATATTTTCCATTATCCTACTTTCGACGCCGAGAGCATAATTATTTGAAGCGTACATTGAAAGAGAAACGCACATGTCTCTGATTAGCTCGGGAATAGCTACTGCTGGCGCTGCGTGCTGGCCTGTTGTTGTCCCGGGTTTGCCGAGTGGAAATTGGCAATTTATGAATGAACTTCCTCAACTTTGCAACATCATCACGCAGCGGCGTAGCTGGGATTTTTGAGGGCCCAAATCCACCAAATTTCCCACTGGGGCGGGGCCCAAATAGACAATTTTGCCAGGCTTATTGATAATAATCAGTATATGGTAGGCCTATTGAGCTGTAGGCCTATTGCATATCGTTTGGATTCCCCATCTCTCTGCCCTCCTCTCACCCTCTCTTTCCCCCCCCCTCTTTCCCTCTTTTTTTCCTTGCACTAGGGGGGGGGGGCCCAAATAGGCACTTTTTGCAATTGCCCCCCCCCCGGCAGCTACGCTACTGTCATCACGGTAGACCTACGCGGTAGCCTACAACTACGAGAAAGGTTTACAGACAAATATAGGCCTAGGTCTAGTAGGCCTATCAAAATGTTATATTTTTATATTTTCTGGTGGACTCATGGAGAATATCATGTCATGGAGGTCCCGGCGCTGGGTTGGGGGGTCTCAAGGCATTTTGGTATGCCTACCCATGCTTGATTCGGGAGGTTTTTAGCAGGCCCGACCATTTTTTTTTTTATAACACCTCGGCGGGTCTCTTCAAAACATTTGTACCCATGGGACTGCAGTCACCCACATTTGGCCTAATTTGACGCTTTTTAAGGGCACTTTTGCCAAAATGCGCCCAAAAGTTGGTCTTCGCTGTAAACCCACCCATCATAGTCGTTGAAAAGGTAGGCCTACTCCAAAACGGTGGCACATCCACGAACCCGAGGGAGAAACCAACAAAGATAAAAACACACCTCTAGCGGGACCAGATTTATAATTTAAAATAGGCCTACATTTTGGAAGCCAGTCATCACGACAAAAGCGGGCCATGGTAGTGTTAATGGTATTAACACTTTGATTTTAGGCTTAAATGATGAGTGTAGGCCTATAAATTGCAAATTTGCACACACCCCGGGGAACCTTCTCAAGTTGGTTTGGGTAAGGATGTGAGGCTGTGACTCCGAAAAACTACGATGCGATTTTAAACCAAATTTGAATAAAACAGACCCAAAATTGTATCAACTTTTGGACTGAAAGTTTTCGCATAAATTTTTACTTTTTCGAGAAAATCATTGAAAAATACCATTCTTAAACCTAATTTTCAAGACACTGAGGGTCAATAAAATCATGGCTAAAAATGCAACAGAGTCTAAACTAAATGGCTGAAAATGCACCCCAAATCTGCCGCACATCCCCACGACACCAGATTTCACCTTATAGATTTGGAAAATTGTCGCAATAAAATAGGCCCGAACTTATCCCAAATTATCCCCGAAAATGTTTTTTTTGCAGGTGAGGTTGGAGTCTTATTATTTTTATTCTCAGAGAGGATAGGGGTTGATATTTTTAGCAGGGTACAGTTTGTCTTGTTTTTGTTTTGTTTTTGACGTTGAAGTTCCAGATTCTTTTTTTTCATATATTATTATTCATTTATTATTTATACCCTGTACGTGGGGAAAAAGACACACGACAGCTACAGAGAAGCCACGAAAAAACTCCTGTGAAGTGCATGAAAATGCCCGAAAATGTGCCAACCGAAACACCCGAACAGGAAGATAAAATAAAAAACAAAACCAAAACCCAGGAAATTTCCGAAATAAGTTTCAAATTCTTTGTCCCCACTAAAATATATTATGAACACTCCCTTATGAAGTCTGCCCTCTTCCGGCTATTCTGGTAGTAGGCGTTGACAATTACTTTCATATTTTTGAAGCATGTTTGAACCCGATTTGTTCTCTATTCACATTTTTAACGTTGCAAGTAACATTTCAAGACCTATATTTGTGACAGGTATTTAATTATCTTGCTAGAGATGTGCCTAAAGTTGAAATTCAATATTTCGGATCGCAAAGATCGAGAGATATAAAGTTGTTGAATATCAGTTTAACACCATGGATCATATGGGCGTCTTATATGAACGATTATGATAGCTAAGCAAAATGGCTGGGATACAGGTTGTATAAATACTACATGAATATTCATGCACTATACAGATTCCATTCTTCTCTAATAATAAAGATGTCAATCACTCTCCTAGACGACAGTTGCTTGGCGCTTGTAAACAAATCGAATAATAGTGCTTGACAAGAGCTAAAAAATAGGCTAAAACACATTTTCACACATTTTTTTCCGAATTTTATTATTTCACATGATAAGTAGACATATTTTCTTACGTATAAGGTAATAATATACTTTTTCTGGAGGTAAAGCCCTTCAACACTTTGTTTAACCTTAACGTAAACAAAAACAAAATTGGACGTTTTATTGGGGTGCGGACAACTTTACTCTCATAGCATAAAAATCCGTTTTCGAAATAATGTAAAAGCGTAGAAGTTTTTAGCCTTACCAAGTCGCCAAACTCAGTAATTTATTATAGATTCCTAACTATCAACCCATGTTAAGCTAGTCTATTCTCAAAACAAAAGTACAGAGAACCTGTACACAGTAAAACAGTAGTTTTTGTATTAAAATGACTTACTTCTCTGGTTTGCCAGCATGTAGCCTCCAACACAGCTCTTGCTATATGTGCCTTGGTAGTATACTGGGTCATCCCACATATAACACTGTAATATCAAAGATATCAAAAAATAAATTCATAAAACTCTGAAGATTTGCTGAAAGGGAATGTGGTATTGACAGGCAGATGCGTAAATGGATATATAAAACCACCGGTAACATATATGGAAAGTGACCCACTTTGGCGCTTTCATTATCCAACAGATATCTCATGGCGCATCCTCATTTCATGGTGGTTACAAATACACACAAACCCATCAATACCGACACCTGCCAGCAACCAATGACATTGTGCATTGCTATCAAACTGAGGATGTCTGAATTGATACATAATTGCCAAAACAAGGACCAAAATGGCAAGGTCCATACCTTAGATTATTAATACACAGATATTTTCCATGCCTATGCCCTCTAAGCGTACTCGAATTCAGCTGACGCCGCACAGTGGGCCAGAATCGCCTCAAAGTATGCCAAAATTATAAACGGACAATCAAACGTTTACAAACACGGTAAAATGAATATATTAGGGGTTTTTGAGGCTGCAGAATTCAATGGAGGCATTTTTAAAATGTATGACGTCATCAAAATGCTGAACGGTGATTGGTCGATTATTTTTACAACAGTATTTCAAATGATATATGTTAACATTTTAATTGAAAAAGCAAAATAGGGGTTCCAAGGGGTGCCAAATTCAATGATGACATTTTGGGAAGCGTATGACGTCATTAATATGCTGAAATGTGATTGGTCAATTATTCCTCCCACAGTTATTCAAATGGCTGTGTAAGAATTATTATAAAAACTTCCAAATCAGGGTTTTTAAGGACTCCGGAATCCAATAGAGCCATTTTCCAAGGCATATGCCGTCATTAAAATACCGAGCCGTGATTGGCTAATTACTCTTACAACAGTAATTCAAATGTCCGATTGGAAAAGTATTATCAAATAGCATATTCAAAGGTTACACGGGCTGCAAAATTCACTGACGGCATTTTCCAGTACGTATAACATCAATAAAATGCTGACATTTTAATTGTTTAATATAAGGAAACAAACAACCAGCCAAACTAAATGAATGTTGGAGGGTTGATTTCTCTTCCAAAATTTGTATGCCATTCTTCCTGCTGGACTTCAAAACGTCGCCATTGTCTTTAAACGTAATTTTGGTCCTAATTTGCAACCCATCAATATACCAATTTCCTTGAAAATGCAACCAAACCAATTTCAGTGCCCACAAATTGGGTGCTTTTACCAATATGTTTCTCAAAATACACAATGATACTGGGCGCTTTCGTCTGTGGTAAAAACCCATCCATCCCTTTACCAAAATTGGCGAAAAGGCACCCCAAAAGGCAAGCACATACGGTACGTCAATGGAGACCCCCACCCGGATATTACAACTTATTAACCCTCAACACCACCACAAACGACACTAAAATGATGTAGGCTAATATGATTCAATTTGTAATTCTGCATTATAAACAAATGATACAGTTAGGGCATGTAATTTTGTCGTTCGCTATATATGCCCAATACTGAAATGTGATTTAGATTTTTTTTAAGTAGACGTTATACCAAATCTAGATGTTTAAACGTTTAAAATTGGCAGACCATGGGGTTTTTGTGTCTTGAATTTCTTTCATAAATTCTATAATTTATATTAATGTTCAAAGCAGAATACAAATGTGCATGTAATATATCAATGTACGTTTTAATCAAAAGGCTAATGAGGTTAGAATAGGCCTACTCTAATCCCCTGATATTCATTATTTAAAAAAGAAACCACCACAACTTTATCACATGTCCTTAATAACAGCACAAAGCTCAGGGTTTTTCATGAAACTGTGATATCGAGCTACTTTCATCAAATTGTTTTATGATATGAGTTTTCACATTGAATGTATAGGCCTATTTAAATGCTATCTGGAAGTTCAATTCTATGGTTAATGCGTAAAGCATACATATATACATGGTATGATGGATCTAAGCAGCATAAATAATGTTCTTGATAATGATGATATTATTTTGCTTCAATTATCTTGATCAATGATCTTAGGGCATAGTTGTAGTGTAAACCGCAAATTCCCCAGGGTATGTACGCAATATGAGGGCGCTATGCACATGACACGATAAACCCGTACGCTATCCATCAAAATCAGCTGAAAAGTGAGAAAATAGGGTACATTGGATGGACCCTGGAATGCAGGCTGGCAAATATTTGCAAACAAAATTGCCATCAACATAGTTCTAAGACTTGTCTGCAAATGAAAAAATTATTCTTTGTACAGGAGTCGACAGGAATCCAGTGATTTATAGTGCGCTACGCACAGGCACAACGCCTAGACGTTGATCCACAAGCCTCAGCACACTTTACAGGTTGTCGCTGACCACTACGGCCCACATCATTCCATAAATCATTTACAAATCAGGGACTTTGCTGCTTCAAGAGCGCACACCTTAGACATTCCACAAATAACCATCGCAACCAGGGTCAGCTCCCCGAGTTTCGTACGGGTTACAACGAGACAATTAGCAGTTAGTTCCTTGTCCAGGGAATTTCAAGCTAACTCAATTTTTTTTCACGAGCGTAATAGGCACCACCAGGGTTCGAACCCGCAACCTCTCGCACCATAGTCGAACGCCTTATCGATTGAGCTAACTTGACATTACTCCTGATTAATACAATTATTTATATTTTGACTTTAATTATCTGGCTTGAATACTATTAGGTATGACATATGCACAATGGCAGGACATCAGTCTCTCATTTACTAACGTTATGTTAGTTGTTTTCAAAATTCACACTTGTACCATTTTAAGAGAAAATATTACACTTTTGGATCAAATTCATGACTGAACGACACTTATGGAATCCATCGAAACATAAATTATGGGCCAAACAATATACTTCAGAATGTTTTCTTTCTTAAACGACTGAAAAAAATTAGAAATTCCACTTTCACCTATTTTGAATTTTGGCACACTTTGATTCCGCCCTGGCCCACTGTGCGCCGGTACAGCGTACAGACCTGGCGACATCGCTTATCTTACGCGCGAAGTTTCTTTTGTGTATGCTCGCGATGTTTGCGCTATTTTTGAGTTTGCTCACACGGTACCTGACTTAGCGTCGATCCCCTGAGGCAACATGCCATGTTTCCGCGGTATGGTCCATACATTTACTGCATAATAGTGGACGCATCTCTAAAATGCATTTGACATTGTACAATTGCGACCTATTGGAGATCTCCGCAAACTGAGGACACTGCTCATTTGCAGCTAGGTCCACGATTTAATAGTGAAAAGTCTTGAGTCTCCTTCATTGCAGGTGAACATGCACCCCCCCCCCACACACACACACACTGTCCTTACCCCCTAGCATCAGTCTGCCAGTATGGTGCATAAAGACCTGAGAAAGCCGGTACAAAATAAACACCTCCAGTATTCTCCACAGTAGCAGCTAGAGGCTCTGCAAAGGACAAGAAGTTAAATACATTTTCAATATTATAATTTTGTGAATGCATTCATCAAAATTTTCATCATAATTCTTTCTGAAAAATCAAATTTCCTGGCAAAAATATATTTTCATGAGCTCATTTAAGCCCTCGGGCCATTTAAACTTACAAATATACGAATGAACCCTGTTCATACTTACCAGAACATTTTGTGATTCTTATTTCATCATAATAATAACAAAAAATAACAAGTAACATTATTAAAAAACATTATTTTCCTTTATTTTTCCTACCCTGCAATGGCACTTCCGGGCCATTGGGCATGCCCGGCTCTCAACCAGTTAGAAACGCAGAAATCACTTTAATAAGTATGAACAATAATTCTCCAATTCTTCTTGATAGCATTTTTAAACATAGGACATGGACACATTGATGAATCAAAGTGGACATCGAGGGGGTATCAAAAAGTTTTAGAAATCGCCCAGAAGTGAAATAGCTATATCAATGAAATTTTGTCAGTGCAATCACTGGTCCTTATGTACACTATGGTGCAAAAATGGTCTCATAAGTATGTTTACTTTTTTTACAGGAGCTAGATGTCACTACCTGCCTATGTAACTACATAACCAGCAAAATGGAGAAAATTGAGGCATGCAGCATGATTAAGTTCCTTTAAGGGTTACAGTGCCCAAAAAATCTGTGATGAAATAAAAATTCCAAAATTTCCAAAAAGCGACAGTGACATATCACAATCACCACCGAAGATAACTTTCATTTCAGCATCAATTTTCTAGGCACTGGAACCCTTCAAAAGCAGGATCTTAATAATGCTGCTTGCCTCAATTTTCTCAATCTTGCAGTTTATGCGCAGTAACTGGGGCAGCAGGTTATTGGCATCTAATGCCACCTGTAAAAAAAGTAAACATACCTAAGAGACCATTTTTGGACCATAATGTACATAAGGACCAGTGATTGCACAGTTAACAAAATTTCATTGATATAGCTCTTTCACTTCTGGGCGATTTCTAAAACTTTTTGATACCCCCTCGTACTCTGGCTCTAAGCCCTCAAGAATTTGCAGCTTTTTGCTTTTAATACTCCCATTTGTACAAATTACAAAGAGTGGTTCGATATGAAAACTGAGAATCACTGTCTGTTTTCTCTACAACATACATACCTATGTCTTTTGCATCTTTGATCATACCCAAATTATCTCTCAACCATCTCACTGCTGCTCCAGTTATTGCAACTGATCCCTAGAAAAAAATAACAAAAAATGTGTCATAAAGTAATTAAGTCAGGTAGATGCATATCACCATTACATTTCAATATAATAATGTTTCTGAATGCTCGTCTTGAAGAAACCAGTTTACCCATGCCAAGAATGGTCGCGCCCATTAAAATGACTTTTAAGGTCATGAACTAGGAGGTCAATCGGGTCATTGTCATGCGGTCATCGATCGGCGTGTTTGGCAACGGGTGGCGGCCCATTCGCATGGCAGATTCCTCCTAGTTTTTTCGTTAGCCAATGAGAGGAAGCCTTTTTTTGGAGAGATTGGCTTTGTCTTCTTTTCAAATATCACAACGCATTCAGCTCTCATCCGACTAGGATCGGAAATTTAATTTTTGCTATCGCAAAAATCTATTTGTATCCAGAGCCTTGTAAGCTTCATCAAGGCTATTCAACAAGCTACACTGAATTAAAATAATAATTCAGCGTGATTTTAAACCAGATTTGTTAGCAGCAAGGACGGACAATTGATGAGATTTTCCCAAATATTGCATGATTGACGGCATAAAAATCATCGTCAATCGAATTTTAACTTTTCAACAAATCATCGTCAAGACTGTGTCGTGAGGATTTATATTTATAGACTGAGAATTTTTACAAATATTGACGTCAAAAAATTATCGTCAATTGAAATCCAACTTTTCATCAAATTATCGTCAGTGATTGTGTGACGTGAGATTTTATGGTATCAGCGAGTGTCTGATAAACATTGGGTTCATCGAACTTTCGCATTGCACGACCGGCTGTGAGTACGTGGGAACTGAATTGTTTACATTGAAAGTTAGCACACATCGTGGTCAGCGTCGCCATGGGAAAGAGAAATCAGAGAGGCAGAGGATCTAGAAATCAGAGAGGTAGAGGATCTAGAGGTGGTCGTGGGGGAGCTAATAGAGAAGTACAGACAGGTAGAGTGCAAGCTCCGACAGGAGAAAGGCAAACTAGGGCCCAGGCGAGAGCAATCAATCAATTGATTCAGGATAATGGACAGGAAAATGTGGTAGATATACAGCAGGGCGCCGGACAACAACCAGAACCAATTCCATTACAAGAACGACCAGCGATGGTGCCTGTAGATGCGCAGCAAGTACCGGTACAACGACCCATGCCAATGCCCGTTGTAGAACAGCCAAGACTAATGGCGGACCAATTATTAGCAGGTAATTTTGATCAGTCATTGCCAGTAATAGGCCATGTCAATACCGTGAATACGGACAATAGGCCATTGATTAATAATAGGCAAAATCAATAATGTCAATAGTAGCAATGCTTTTGGTACAATCAATCAAGCAAGGCAGAATGTTCAAGAGGGGCCAATCAATAACGCCACTTTACTCAATAATGGTAGCGCTTATGGTACAATTAATCAACCAATGCAAAATGTTATGGCTAATTCTAGTATTGCTACTTCAGCAGTAGCTTTATCAAGCGCGAAAGTGCCAATCCAAATGTCATAAATAATGCTAATCACGCTAGTAGTAGTAGGCCTAATGCAATCATTGCTGGTAATGCGTATGGTGCTTTAAATAGCCAGGTGGGGCAGCAGGTTAACGCTAATAATGCTCCAACAGTACCATCTGCGTTTATACCAATGCCGGTACCAATGTCAAGTACAAATATCAATTCACAT
Organism: Amphiura filiformis; assembly: GCF_039555335.1. Lineage (NCBI taxonomy): Eukaryota > Metazoa > Echinodermata > Ophiuroidea > Amphilepidida > Amphiuridae > Amphiura > Amphiura filiformis. The sequence continues at coordinate 51,863,812 of NC_092641.1, read as the reverse complement.
GCCATGTCTCATAATGCTAATGTTGCTACTAATACAATAGTCAATGATGGTAATGCTATAAATGTCGATATGAATGTATCATTGAGTGACCAGCTTCGATATGGGGTCAATCCTTTAACATCAGTATGTAGTCCATTGGGTGCATGGGGATTCCACAGACAATGAAAACAAAAATAATTAATGGGGAGTACGTAGATCTGGCAATACTTTTGGAAAAAAGTAACCCAAATAAGCGAGTGGAGGAAGATCATGACCTATCTTTATCAATCAGTGAAGGGGGGAGGATTGTATGGAAAAATGCAAAGCCAAAGAAATATATTACTTCAATTTATGCGTGGACAAACGCATTCCTCATTTTTACTTCTGTATTTTTAGAAGCACACCCTCATCGTGCTCAGGAGTTATTGAAGTATATGCAGACAATTAGAACTGCGGCTTCCAGATTTGGTGGGTGGGGGTGGCGTAGCTATGATCAACAGTATAGAATGAGGCAGCAAAGTCACCCGCAAAGTTCTTGGGCAGTTTTAGATGCAGAATTATGGGCTGTGTATGTTGCCGTGCGGGGTACCCACATTCAATCCGTATACGGGTAGTAGGTTTTCTAACCAGACTGTTAATTCTTCAGCAGTGAATTCATATACAAATTATCGGGCGGTAATTTTGAATTTTCGTGCCAGGGGACAAGTCAAGGCGGGTTTAGCCAGCAATACGTTGGAAGAAACTTTGCAGCATAAGTCCAACCGCACCCACACAAAAAGGGGGCAATGTGTGCTTTGATTTCAACAAGCAAGGATGTATCAGAAGAAACTGCATATATATCCACAAATGCACACGTTGCGGGGACCAAAATCATTCAGCAACACGATGCAAAAATGGAGCAAGTAAATTGTGTAATAATAATTACAGCAATGCTATCACAGGTCCAGATACCAATTGCACATGTTGCAAGTATCCATCCCCAATTAAATTAAAATCTCTTGTTCCTTTATTAGACCAATATCCTGATGTGTCATCAGCAAAAATACTTAAAGAAGGATTTTCAGATGGATTTAAATTGCATTTTTAGGGAGAGGGTAGCAAGGGAGGCTCAGAATTTACCATCAGTGAGGCAATTTCCTGATAGGGCAATTGAAAAACTTAACAAAGAAATACAAGCAAAGCGTAATTGCAGGTCCATTCACTGTTTGCCCGATGGAAAATTTAATAGTTTCACCAATTGGTTTAGTACCGAAATCAGAACCAGGAAAATTCAGACTTATTCAACATCTTTCGTTTCCGGAGGGGGGGTCCATAAATGATGGAATTGATCAAAAAATCTGTAAGGTAAAATACGCAAGTTTTGATGTTGCAGTTAAATTAGTAGCAGGAGTAGGAAGGGGGCATTAATGGCCAAAGCAGATATTCAATCAGCATTTAGGCTTTTACCAATCCACCGGATGATTTTCAATTATTGGGCATGAAGGTGTTAGATCAGTATTACGTTGATAAAGCTCTGACAATGTGGGCGTCATGTTTAAAAAAAAAAAAAAAAAAATTCTCAACTTTCATTGAATGGGCGGTGAAAAAAGCAGCGGTACTGATAGAGTTACACACTATATGGATGACTTCTTTCTTACTGGGCCGCATGACGGAGTGCGATATAAGTCATGCGGTCAGCTCGTAAAATGTTTTGAGAACTGTTTGCGAAAATTTAGGAGTTCCGTTGGCGCCAGATAAATCAGTAGGCCCAGCAACAAAAATTACATATTTAGGACTGGAGATTGACTCAATAAAGCAGATCATTGCGATTCCTCAAGACAAGTTAAAAAGCATTCAGGTGAAAATCAGTAGCGCCTTAAAATCAACGAAAATCTCGTTGAAGGATTTACAATCCGTAATAGGATCCCTTTCATTTGTTTGTAAGGCAGTATCCCCTGGAAGGGCGTTTCTACGGAGATTAATAGATTTGACATGCGGGGAACAGAAATCGAGGCGTAGAATAGAATTAAATCAAGGGGCAAAAGAGGATTTGAAAATGTGGGTCTTATTTCTGGAACGATTCAATGGCATGACCATAATCCCTGACCAAATATGGTCAGGGGAGGAAGATTTGCAACTTTTTACAGATGCCAGCGCAAGTATTGGGTGTGGAGGCTATTTCAGAGGCAAATGGTTTCAAAGTAAATGGCCAGATCAGGTTGAAAAGCATTCTATTGCGTGGTTGGAATTGTTTCCAGTAGTAGTGGCGATAGTTTTGTGGGGGATCTGCTAGTAGGAAAGCGAATAATGGTGAGATCAGACAATCAATCAGTAGTGGCGATTATTAACAAACAAACGTCAAAGTGCCCAAAAATAATGACTTTGGTTCGCTTTTTTTTACATTACAATGTTTAAAGTCAAATGTTGCCTTTTTAGCAAAACATATTCCAAGCAAACGAAATGACATTGCTGATGCGCTCTCACGCTTTCAGATGGAGCGTTTCCGGAGGATGGCGCCAGAGGCAGAGGCAGAAGGTATTCAGGTGCCAACATTTCTTTGGAAGATTTAGAGCGTGTAAGCCAGCAATTGCTGAGGGCATCAATGACAACTTCAACATGGGATTCATACAGAGCAAGTGTCAACTCATTTTTAAAATTTAGAGATCAATTTCAATTGGGTCAAGGTTGGCCAGTGCCCCAGAGTCACTTAATGGCATTCATTGCATATCTTGTAGTAGAAAGAAAGTCACCAGCAATGATAAATTCAAGAATGTCGGCATTAGCTTTTGTTCACAAAGTCAATGGGTGGCTAGACCCAACAGATAGTTTTGTAATAAAAAAGATGAAGGAAGGGTGCAAGCGACAAAATCCTCAATGTGATACAAGGCTGCCTATAACACCAGCGATATTGCGCAATTTGTTGGAGAAATTACCATCTGTTTGTAATTCACAATCTGAAGTCTTGTTATTTAAAGCAGCTTTTCTTTTAGCATTTTTTTTGTTTTTTTTAGTAGGGAATTCACAAGTCTTAAAAAATCAGGCGACATGTCAAGAATTTTAGCAGTAGAGGATATTTCCATTTCACAAACAGCACGAAAAGTTCTAGAGGTTAGAATTAGATTTTCGAAAACTGACCAAAGAGGGTTATCGGTTAGTTTGAAAATTGAAAGTTCATCAAGTTGCCAGTTATGTCCAGTAAAAGCTGTAGAGGAATTCCTCAGGGCAAGGCCTATCCGACAAGGCCCTCTTTTCATTCATTTTTCGGGTGATCCGTTAACATCATATCAATTCGGGTGCATGTTGAAAAAAAGGCATTAAGCTTGTAGGATTATCCCCTAGCCACTTCAGCTCACATAGCTTTAGAATTGGGGCAGCCACTTCTGCTGCATTAGGTGGGGCTTCAGAAGAGGAAATCAAAGAAATGGGCAGATGGAAGTCATCCACTTATCAATCCTATATTAGGCCGCAATTGTTGATAGATTCCGCACAGGTTTTTATTTGATCGGAAAGACTATTTAATGGGTATCAGAAAATGATAAGTAGGCCCAATCAATGCATGCTGAAAAAAATGTATTAATAATTATCAATTCATTTTAGGTACTTCACCTGGAAAAAGTGATGAAACTCTCAACACAGGTTAACCAGATGAAAGGATGGATTAAAATAATACCAGTTGGCGATATATTAATTATTAAGCAAAAATTTTGTCACGTACTTCACCTGGACGATGTGACGAGAACTTCTTTCAATGGATAGTATACATACAATAGAACATGTGTATTAACTTTAAGATTCTATTTTCATTTTATTACAGGTAACTTCGCCATGAATTGTGGGAACTTCTCTCTACATATATGTAACGTAAGGTTGAGGCTTTAAGCCTCATAAATTTTCAGTTTCACTCATTCTCTCTTTCTCTTCCATGCATAACAGAACGATCCATGCGCACTTGGATACTAGGGGACAGCATCATTAGGCGTGCGGAAATAAGAACACCCAATTGCATGGTGGTGGGGAATGCTATTGGGATGGCAAGCCTGGGGGGCAAATTTCATTCATCATAAGTAGATTAAGATGGCTACTAGGCCAATACCAATTCCCAACCACAATTATCTTACATATCGGGACGAATGACATATTCAAAGCAAATTTAGGGCAATTAAGGAGTAGTATTACAGAAATGTTAATGACAATCAGACAGCTACTTCCATTCACGAGAATCGTTTGGTCTGATATATTGTTTGGCTGGCTTATTCTCTAGAGAAACACAGGGGGCAGGGGTTCAAGCACCAAGAATCTGAACCAGCATGCTCATAAAGTATGTAGAGAAATGCTGGAAGGGAACGCACACATCGTTAGATATAACGATGTGTTGCACCCTGATCTCTCAACAATGCTGATGATGATGGGCCAATTTACGATTACGATTGCACCCATCCGACACCAAGGGGCCTTTTGGTTATGAGGCAACAAATTGCCAATGCCTTGGTAGTCTTTAACAATGATCCGCACATCTTCGCGTACCCTCCAGGGTCAGAGAATTCAGATATTTAAAAACAAGGGGATTTGTGCTAAATTATAAAAAACGGGGGGGGGGGGGGTTTGCGAGTTTCTAGCGTTTCAGACTAGAAACTCGTTTGGAGGGTGATGGCGGATCATTTTCAACATTCCATACAAAAAATTACTCAAATTATAGCCTTATAAGGCGCCCTTGCTTGTTAAGTATAGTAATTAATCAATAATGATTATCTTTATATCTATATCTATATATAGGTTATTTTCCTACAAAGCTACAAGGATGCTCGGGAACATCTCGCGGGCTCCAGCAAAGGAAAAGAACAAATCTTGAATTTAAATATGCTTCTAAGCCTTCAGCATTTTGCTTTTAAAGGTCCTTGCTTGTAAGCAGTTTCCCTTACAATATGTAGCGTAACTCACCCTATCAGCTTTTGCTCAACATTTTTTGCTTGTAAGCAGCTTCCCTTACAATATATAGCGTAATTCACCCTATTCAAATCATATTATGTGCCCTTTTAGGTACCTCATCTGGAAGGCTATTGGCCTGCGTAGCATCACACAGTTCCGTTGCTTTTATTTACCGGTATTCCATATATTTCTATTTTCCCAATTTTGCATCTTTTGTATGCTTAACGCTTGCTGAAGCCTTAGCCATTTTGCTTTTTATATATACGATGAATTGTTGTTGTCTTTAATATTATTTACATGTAAAGGATTTTTGCAATTGGCAAATAAATGCCTGATCCTAGCGGAGGGCTGATGTGTGGCAAAATGTGATATTTTTCCGTCTCTCCTTTCTTGGTCTTTGGGTAATAATGTTTCTGAATGCTCGTCTTGAAGAAACCAGTTTACCCATGCCAAGAATGGTCGCGCCCATTAAAATGACTTTTAAGGTCATGAACTAGGAGGTCAATCGGGTCATTGTCATGCGGTCATCGATCGGCGTGTTTGGCAACGGGTGGCGGCCCATAGACTAAATCCTCCAGTCCTTTCAACATCTACGCACGGTCATCGGGTTGTGCTGATGGTGAGGACTGAATCGTTCAGCAATCCAATATTGGTGCAGTGAAAAATGCTAAAATATGAATATTTAGTAGATTTTGATTACGTCATTGCTTTCAGCTACTATTGTGCCCCATTCTTCGTTCATGATGCTACCATGGGAATATAAAGACAAACGGAGCCCTGATTAAAGCCCGACATTTGGCTGATTTGGGTAGCTTTTGTTCGCTACACATAAAGCGAGCTTGAAAACAAACAGCTGAGTACCGATGCAGGGAATAAACCTCTTTGCCAGCAAATTTGGTAGCTGATGTTTAAAAAAAATTTTCTGTTGCGTCCGCCATTAGTAGTTTTTACAATTTTCCCATTTTTAAACCAAAATAATCAACTTTGCACGATTTTTAGTCATCATGGTGAAACTTTTGTGGTTTTGTAACATATTGAGTCCATTGCACACCGTCAGATCGCAATATTTAACTTGATTTTGAGAAGGAAAGATCGTCGCTACAGACCCCGCTCAGACCACAGTGACATGGATGCACTGACTATGCACAGCCTCGGCGTTCACGGTGCGGTGCAGTGGCACTGGTGGTAAACAATGTAAGTATAAAAGCTGAAGTTATTTCAATTATTTTCACGTGTAGTGTGCATGGTTTATAAGGCCATCTTTTACACCGTAAACAAGAGCAGTGTCGTGACTCATGACTGATTCACTCTTATATTGTAGGCTAGGCCAGGCCCGGGATCAGGCCACGAAAAAACATCAGTCATAATCATAAACAACCTGTATCAATGACAATTGATTTGATATGGCATGCACGCAGTTGAGCGCCAGGCATTGCTGTCTAGATTTTAAAGCCGAGTGGTTGATGGTACGCGAATGATGGTACGCGAATGGTTGAATTTTCACAATACACTTATTGGGGTATATTCAAATAAGAGTTTCGGTTTTAAAATTCACGTTCAAATGCACGCGAAAGGCACTAATATTTGTACCTTTCTAAATCGCTTTAACACTTAATTCGCTGGCTGATTTTGTGAGATGCGCAGCGAGTAATATTTAGTGTCCATGGCGAGTGGAAAATCGCTCACTAGAAATTTTTTGGGGTGGCGAGCGGTGGCGAACGATCGCTCACCAAAAAAAGTCAAACGGCAAGGCCTGGGGTTCAATAATTATAGGTAATTATGAATGCGTATTACTTACTGCTCGAAAAATAATGCATATGCGCTGATGCTGGTGCGTCTAATGCATGAGCCCCAAAGGGGAAGACAAAATTAGATTTAATCGACATCAGCGCAAGTGCATTATTTTGCCTAATTCTCGAGCAATAGGGCCTAAGTAATATGTGTTTATTAATCTATTTCATACAGTGGCGTAGGGCCTACGTGGCCGCTAACCCCGGGGCTGAAGAAAATTAAATTTTGCTGCCTTCCTCAACAGCCCGAAAAAGGTTGACCCATTTTTTTTCCGGTTGTTTGAAAAAGTGAAGAGCAAAAAAAAAAAAAAAAAAAGATTTCAGGTGCTAGCACCCTAAAAGCAACACACTTTGATGTATAGCAACATTTTTTCAAAAATTTGTATGCTTTATCAAATTTTTCTGCCTTTTTTTATTTATTACGGTAATTCTTTTTGCCACCCCCTTTGTTTTTGTTTTTGCCACCCCTGTTTTTGCAGCCCCTTCAATTTCGCTGCCCCCTGATTTTACCCTGGGGGGCTGGCGCCCCCAAAGCCCCCCAAAATAAGCGCATGTCATAAACGACAAGAAAAAAACACATAATTTTAACTTTTTTTATGTAACAAATTATCACTCAAAATGTTGGAAATTAGAACCAAATATAAACCCGCCCGAAAAATGAATCAATCCTATGTGACACGAACACGCATGAAACACTGCCGTAGACTACGCAGAATGCACAATATACACAATCAATGCATGTTTCATACTTTTCTGATTGGCTGCTTTGATAGGAGTGTATGAATGCTTTACGCTAGTTGTGCGTTGTGTAATGCAGGACTGGCGCATGATTATGTGAATTTACGCGAGAAGTCTAGAGGCCCCTCTTGTAAAACTTTTCTCCATTTTAAGATATTATTTCTTTAATTTCCTCAACTAGGTGATACTGATGTCAACTTGATGTGAACTGTACAGTTGCAGCAACTGCTTTCAGGAGATGGTGGCTTTTAATGTCTGAGAATGTATAGTGATGAACTCAACAGTACTACTGGTGCAACAAAAAGCTGGTATGTACAATGAGTAACCAGGGACTGCCTTTTGAGGAGAGTGACATTCATGCATTTAAATTGGGATGCAGACAACCCGAGGCGGACAACATGATCTTTGAGGGCACCTTAAGTTTGTTCGGTTTTTTATAAGGTGGAACAAATAAGACTTGTAACAAGAAACAACATGGTATTGATATATGTGTATACAGAATGGCATGCACGCACTGCCATGCCGGTGGTCGCCAGCAATGCTTAAATCAAATGCTATTTGTGCGAAATTGACAATCTCCAATGTTAAGGCGTAAGGCTTTTTTTGTGAAAATTTTTTTTTTTTTTTTTTACAAGGCGGAAAAAAGCGGAATTTGACATTTGTAAAGCGGAAAATTTTGGGCTTTTTTTTATAGTTAGTCCTGACTCCCATCTCACACATGATGATGAGCTGATCATAGTTTAGCCTTTAGGCATGAATGGGCAAAATGCCAAATTGCAATACGTGTGCACTACGGATGCACCACCATTGATCTCCAACACAACTCGCATGCCATACAAGTCACACACAGATGCAATGATCAAATTTTTATCTAAAAGGTGTGCAGTAAATCCGCAGTTTACTTTTGTGTGCAAATAAATGGTAAAACAATTTCCATAAATATATTTTGAATTGGTACCGTACTTAGGCCTCCCATATATGTAACTCTGGGGCTTGCAGCATGGAGCAGCCCAATTTCAGAAACCTGGAGGCACAGTGAAACATGCTTGTTCTTGTAAAACGTTTCTCCATTTTAATATTTTGTTTCTTGAATCTTCCCAACTAGGTGATACCAGTGATGTCAACTTGATGTGAACTGTACAGTTACGTTGCAGCAACTGTTTTCAGGAGGTGGTGGCTTTTAATCAGAATGTATAGTGATGAACTCAACAGTACTGGTACAACAAAAAGCTGGTATGTACATGTACTATGATTAACCAGGGACTGCCTTTTGAGGAGAGTGAGAGCATTGCTCTCTACTGCTCTCCTTAAGGGGGTACTACACCCCTGCCCAATTCTGTGCATATTTTGCATTTTTCTCAAAAATTATAGTGCATTTGTGACAAGTAAGATATGTATATTATAGGGGCAAGGACTACAACTACTGCACTGGAAATTTTATTTCAGCACAAACAACAGTTGTGGAGTTACAGTCAAAAATGAGGGAAAACCAGTATTTGATCAATAATTCAACAACTCTTCCTATACCTTTGTACAGGAGCCAACCGTTGTTAAACCGTGATGAACCCACACTTTTACTGTAGCGTATACTCGAACGCAAGCGAGACTACGCGTTACGCGAGAGCGCGTAAAATTCGTCATGCCTGGAACCTTTGTGCGTATGCCAGCTTACAAGTTGAATTCAGTATTTTTCAGGTAGCGGCTAAACATTGCCGTTTTATTCTGTAGTTTTATTGCTGATATCAAAAGAGAAATCATCGAAGTTTTTGTAAGGCTGAGTGGCAATGATGAACTGACATTCCTCGTAAAATAATCGTGAATTATACGATATTTAGCTTCTTTTCGTTGTTGAAAGGATTCAATCATGTTTCACCGTTGTTCATCACCGTTTAACAACTCGCGTCCGGTAGCGTCTGTGAGTTTACTTGGCTCGGGCAGCTAAAGCTGCCCTCGCGAAATAAACCACGCAGACGACGCGTCCGCATATGTTAAACGGTGATGAACAACGGTGAAACATGATTGAATCCCTAAATCAATAACTACTTGCCTTGAGTTGCTGAATTTTCAGTGCAGTACCGTAGTTGTACTCCTTGCCCATATAATATACATATCTTACTTGTATCAAATGTGCTATAATTTTTGAGAAAAATGCAAAATTAGGCACCAAATTGGCCAGGGGTGTAGTACCCCCTTAAATCTGATATAGGAGAGTGATGTTTGACATGTGAAACGGCTCTCCTTGAAGGCTCATGAAGAGCTATTTATTGCTCTGGAATGCTCTCCTTCAAGTTCCAAAAGACAGTCCATGAGTAACTGCTATATTGGTTGATGAAAGGATTAGGCCATAAGGCCTGGCTTAGTAAACTCAGGCCCCAAGATAGTAACTTCAAGCCCCAAGATAGTATCTGACTTAGTAGCATGGGCCCTTATTAATAGTCAGGCCCAGGGTTGTCACCACGCTGGACTGGGCCGTCTGGCACTCACTAAATTGGGGTTTTTTAAGTTTTTTTTTCAATTGTTTTTTTAATATTTCCGGAAGTGGATGATGATATTTCATCATAAAAAGAGGAAGAAAATTTTTTAGGGGGTGGTACCTCAAAGCCTATTCCCGATCCTAGCGTTCAACTAAAAAGATAGTGCGAGGCGCGAGAGCTCTGGCTCGCTATGCTAACCAGTACTATTTGGGTCCTGGTGACAACCCTGGTCAGGCCCGTGCTACTAATTCAGGCCCAAAGATATTTTTTTTTCTTTCTATGTCACTTTTGGGGATCTGTAGGTTGTTCAATATTAAAATCTAAATATTTTAATTGATATTTTGGTTATTTTTCTTTACAGATGAAATATGAACTTATTGGAAGGAACCACCTGCAGCAACAAGCTTAAGCAAGAGACAGGTAAATGCTCCATAGCTTCAACGGCACTTCAACTAAAAATCAAGCGAATTTAACTTTGAGGGGAAAACTATCGACAGAAAAAGACATTGTCAACATATGGCTGTTACGGCCTATGCCTACCTATCAATTAGGTTTAGTGGACTAGCTGGCTGGTAGCCACTAGCCATCACTGTTAATTTGGAACATGTTTTACCACACAGTGGAACTCATAATATATAATTATGATAATGTGGACTACAATTAAGTCAACAAATACTGGACACAGTGGTAACTAGGCGAGTTAAAAAAAAGCGAGTTAAAAAAAGGCGAGTTAAAGAAAAGGCAAGTTACCCCCAGAGATTAGGGTGTGTTTTTTTCAATTACCCCCACAAAGTAAGCTAAAGATGAATTACGACAAAGCCATCAAAGTCCCACCAGCGAGTTACGGCAAAGCCATCAAGTCCAAATGGCGATTTACGACAACACGATCAAATCGGCGAGCTACAGCAACGCTATCAAGTCCTGTAAGAGAGTTACAGGAATGCCGTAATGATGAATGGAAAATGGCTTTCACTATAGAAAAATTATCAAATTTGTGTACATCGTGGAACATACTCTTTGCGTGGCTGTGCGTAGTAAGCAGTTGTACGCAGATAGCCTCGCTAATATGGACGCGTGAAGTAGCATTGTATGCGCGTGTAGTTAGCATGATTAGTTGCGGAGTAACAAGCGTAGTTGAATGTTCCACGATGTACACAAATTTAATATTTTTCTATAGTTGAGGTTCATGATGATGAGAAAAAAATCCATTTTACCCTAAATCAAATTGTAATCTTAACTTGCTGATAAGACTTGCCATAACTTGCTGATGGGACTTGCCGTAAATTTTAACTCATCGATGGAACTTGTCGTAACTCGTCTGCCAAAAAATCTTAACTCAATGGCGAGACTTCCCGTATTCTCAGCAGGGATCAATCTTTAACCTCTGCAGGGACCAGGGGATATTAAACTTATCTGACTTGCCATTTTCTCTCGCTCTTACTCGCCCATTTTTAACTTGCCAATAACTGTCCCTTACCCTGTTAAGCTACATGTATGACTTTTGTACATGTATGTACCCATTTTACAGACTATGAATTATAGTAATAAATAAATAATAAATAACCTAGAAGAGAGGGATGTGGTGTAGGTTATACATGTACCTGTATGTATTAAACAGTGGACAATAATTAGATAATGTTAATTTTCAATTTTAGTGATCCTAGCATCCTCTTTTTATATCATTTTTAGGTAGATATCCCCCAAAAAAGGTTATTCCCAAAATTGCAGTTGATTCCGATTTTGCATTTGCGAGGTATGCATGATTATTTGTTGTAATTTTGTTCTGGTGTACCAGAACATAATTCAAATTTCATGATATTTCTGCTGAACAAATTAATCTGCAAGAAATTCTTTGTACATAAACATATTGTTGCCAGAGGTTTCCAGTGGTATAAAAATCTTTTTTGAGAAAAGTGGGGGGTATGATGCTGTGGATCACAATCACAAAATGCCTTACTTCCAAAAGCAGCAATTTCAACTGCACTGACTACGGAGCCCCAAAGTGACATGGAAGAAAAAAATCGAGGTCCGGCTTAGTAACTTGGGTCCAAGATAGTAACTTTCGGGTCCAAGAGTAACTTCGGGTCCGAGATAGTAAATTGGGGCCCTGACTAGTAGTTTGGGGACCCCGAGTTACTATTTCGGGGCACGAGTTACTATCTTGGGCACGAGTTACTAAGTTGGGCCCCGAGTTACTATCTTAGACCCCGAGTTACTAAGTCGGGCCTCAATTACTATCTTGGACCCCGAGTTACTATCTCAAGGCTATCTCAGACCCCGTTTTTTCTTCCATGTCACTTGAGGGCTCTGTATAAATCAGCACAGTCGAAACCTAGATTTCGCCTTGGTTTGCAAGAATCAAAATCCATCCTAGTCACTGCACTTACTGTATGATACAAAATCTTACAAGAATCATTACGAGAATCGATTCTGTGATGCTCGTTGAAATCTAGGCCCTGACAGTGATGAGTGATGTACAATTTCATGAAAAGGTGTTCAGAATTGGCTAGGCCTCTTTGGTCATAGTTTATTAGGGTTGCAGATTGGACAAAAGTTGGGGACGTGGCAACTTTCAAAAATAAGTAAACTGAGTAATCTGGATATCAGGTACTTCATGTTAAAAGCAGTTTTATTTCCTCCAATTTTTTATTGATTTTTTATTAATGCAACTTTTCTTAGTGTATTTTTCAATTAAAATAAATTGATGTTTGTTTAAACATTATTGACCATATCAAGTTGTTATCCTTTTTGTATCAGTCATGTGTTAGAAAAATAAAATGAAAAGAAATATAACATGTGCCGGTATCTGTGTGTTTTCAGGACTAATCAATATTTGATGTATTCGGTGATATGTTTTCCAGTAAAAAACACAAACTTGTAAATTTTTTATGTTAGAATTTATAAAATGAAACACAATTTTTCATTAAAAGAATTAAAATGTGCATGCCTTCTGGTACATCTTACCCCGGACTTTTACCCTCAATTTTGTTACCCCGGCCTCCGCTATTAAGGACTGGTTTTATTCCCTTTTAGAACCCAATATTTTTGATCCCCACATTTTACACCCCCACCAAAGAAGTCATGAACACTCCCCTAAGAACATAAGGCCATGAAGGCGTGTTTACATGAAAAACTCGGCCAAAAAAGAAAAACATTTTCAAATGTCAAAATATTTGTATTTTTTTTTAAAGTTCAAAGTTGAATTTATTTATTAAAACGTTGAATGCCCTTTATATAAACCCGATTTTTTTGCGGTTGCTTTTGAGAAATCTTAATGAAGGCATAGGGAGCTATAGGGCAAAATTCTGCAATCCGTTTTGTTGAAATATTTAGAGACTGATATGAAACAACATCCCTGGACCCTGGTTGAAAGTAGTAGGACTACAGCGTGATTTTTTTCTGGGTTTTGGGGAATCAGTTAAAGTGAAAGTCGAGAGAAGAGCATTTTGTGATTGGTTTTCTTTTTAACCAAAAAGTAAAAAATTAATTTTGCAAAAGTATAAAAAGAAAGTCCCCAAATATCACAATTTGTGAGCGTAACAAGCCAAAATTCAAGTTTTTAACTTTTGGTCTAAATAAGAAGGTCCAAATCCGGGGTCCAAATTTTAGGAAGAAAGTCCACTTTTCACAACCCCCCCTTGGAAAAAGGTCTACTAATAATGGTAATAAGAAGAATATTAATAAGAATGATAATGATTTGTGGCAATGAAAGTAAATTGAAAACAAAATATTAAACTTAAAACTTAAACTGTTGCTTTTCCAAAAATCCCCGCAAAAATCAATTAATGCTGTCTATACACGCTGGCTGCAGTTATGATTGTCCAGATTTCGACAATATGCAAGCTATGCGCAAACTCATTACTTATTCATGACATAGTCTCCTCAACCCGGGCCTCAGCTGCAATGGTTTGAGCGGAACAAAACTGGCGGTGTTGGAGACTATGAGAAAAAGTTTCCTACTGCACATGCTCGTGGAGCCAGAATTCTGGCTCCAGGAAAAAAGTGCACCAAAATTTTTCATGTTATTGCAATTCAGGCCCTGAATAAGGCAACGTGAAGGATTGTGGGTAATATAAAGACGCCGCAATTCTGGGCCTGGAAGGATTCAGGCTAGGCGGCCCATTCGCATGGCAGATTCCTCCTAGTTTTTTCGTTAGCCAATGAGAGGAAGCCTTTTTTGGAGAGATTGGCTTTGTCTTCTTTTCAAATATCACAACGCATTCAGCTCTCATCCGACTAGGATCGAAATTTAATTTTCCCACCCGCCACTCCCATAAGCGGTTGAGGAAAAATATGAATTGGTTGTAAAGCCAAAAATATCAATAAAAATTTTGTCTTTAAATGATATATTGTGTTTATGGAGTAAAAGAAATATTGCAGCATGAAGAAAACATTCATGCTTTCATAAAAATCAATTGTTTTCGATACAAATGTTGCCAATCAATTGAGTAATTACAAATATTATTTAGAAATGCATAAGTCGTAGGCATCTCTCCTACAAGAACGCTTTTGAATATCTCGCAAGTGCCAACCAAGGAAAGGCAGAAAAGGAATGAGCATATACAATGTTTGATATATATGATATGCATACTATTGTGTTAGAGGGTGATGGCGGATCATTTTCAACATTCCATATAAAAATTACTCAAATTATAGCCTTATAAGGCGCCCTTGCTTGTTAAGTATAGTAATTAATCAATAATGATTATCTTTATATCTATATCTATATATAGGTTATTTTCCTACAAAGCTACAAGGATGCTCGGGAACATCTCGCGGGCTCCAGCAAAGGAAAAGAACAAATCTTGAATTTAAATATGCTTCTAAGGCTTCAGCGTTTTGCTTTTAAAGGTCCTTGCTTGTAAGCAGTTTCCCTTACAATATGTAGCGTAACTCACCCTATCAGCTTTTGCTCAACATTTTTTGCTTGTAAGCAGCTTCCCTTACAATATATAGCGTAATTCACCCTATTCAAATCATATTATGTGCCCCTTTTTAGGTACCTCATCTGGAAGGCTATTGGCCTGCGTAGCATCACACAGTTCCGTTGCTTTTATTTACCGGTATTCCATATATTTCTATTTTCCCAATTTTGCATCTTTTGTATGCTTAACGCTTGCTGAAGCCTTAGCCATTTTGCTTTTTATATATACGATGAATTGTTGTTGTCTTTAATATTATTTACATGTAAAGGATTTTTGCAATTGGCAAATAAATGCCTGATCCTAGCGGAGGGCTGATGTGTGGCAAAATGTGATATTTTTCCCGTCTCTCCTTTCTTGGTCTTTGGGTAAAGCCTGTTTTCCAACAAACAGTTTAATTGTCCCAAATGGATAACAAACAAAAATGAGCTTTATCAACACAAAAACCATCATTAATCAAATTTACTATGACTCTTTTGCCAAATTATTTGAGAAACAGACAAAAAGTATGAGAACTGGTTTTTTTTTTTCCTAATCAAATTCTTAACATACTTAGATACATGATTTCTTGAATGTCATTCATTCTGCATCTTTTCACATTGGTAACATTGTTAGAATCCGGCGATATCTTAGTTATCGCGCAACTGAACAAATAGTACATTCATTTATAACTTCTCGCTTGGATAACTGCAACTCTCTTCTTTATGGCTTGTCACATGATCAACTAAACTAGCTCCAGTGTCTTCAAAATACAGTTACACCGGTCATCACATTAACAAAGACATTTTGCCACATCACCCCTGTCTTGAAAGAATTACATTGGCTTCCTGTCACCCATAGAATTGTCTTCAAATTAATGCTTATTGTCTTAAAATGTACCTGATTACTATTATCAAATTTAAGTATTTCTTGGCCAAACTGGAACACTTTGAATGCTAGTGGCTCCGCGAAACACACACAAATATAGCGCGGTACAGAAGAAAGTATACACGCGCCTTACACTGCGTACATGCTTAGTACACTAAGGTGTATAATAGGATCCTACTGAATAGAATTAGGGACCATGTTGATCCTGTAATAAGAAGTAACCAGGCCGGGTTTAGACCAGGCAGAAGCTGTGCACAGCCAACGCATATCCTCCGTATTATCATGGAGGCTTTCCATAGTTACCAACTTCCACTAACTATAACATTCATTGACTTCAAGAAAGCCTTTGATTCAATCAACAGGAAGATGATGTTTTCTGTTTTGCGGCACTATGGTATCCCAGAGAGCATCTTAAAGGCAATACGTGTACTGTATACAAATTCGCAAAGTGCCGTATTGGTAGATGGCAACATCTCGGATCCCTTCCTAGTGACTACTGGAGTATTGCAGGGGATGTTCTAGCCCCATTCCTATTCATTGTTCTCATCGACTATTTGATGACGATGGCTACCGAGGGGACTGACAGTGGTGTTGAAACACACCCGCGTCGCTCCAGGCGTTATCCTGCCAAGGTGTTGAACGACTTGGATTTCGCTGACGATATTGCCTTACTTGAATCTTCCATCCCGCGGGCACAGGCACAGCTGACCAGAACAGCGGCGGCAGCAGAAAGCCTGGGTCTTGTCATCAGTGTTCCCAAAACTGAGTACATGACCATCAACTGCAATCCTCATCCACCACTCCAAGTATACGGAGAACCCATCAAGTATGTCACTGATTTCAAATATCTTGGTTCCATGATGGGCTCTAGCACCAGTGACCTCTCCCGACGGAAGGCGCTTGCTTGGTATGCATTTTGGAAACTGGAGCACCTGTGGAGAAGTCCAACAATCACTGTTGCAACAAAAGTCAAGCTGTTTCACACCACTTGTGTTACAGTATTGCTCTATGGCTGCGAGTCCTGGGTGATATCTACTGACATGGAAAATAAGATCAACGCTTTTGGTACATCATGTTACAGGATAATGCTGAACATCAAGCGCACTGACCATGTTAGTAATGAAAGGGTCTATACCATCACCAACACTGTGCCTCTTATCAACTCTGTCAGATCACGACAACTACGATTCCTGGGACATATCCTGAGGATGCAGGAAGATGAACCATGCAGAAGATATGCTCTCTACACCCCATTACATGGTAAAAGAAGACCTGGAAGGCAAAGAACATCCTACTTGTCTTATGTGCAAAAACTGTTGGGGGATTTTGACAACTTTCTACTGCCAGATGCCATTGCCACTTTGGCTTCAGATCGTAGTACTTGGAGAAACTTTGTAGTCGCCTGCTTCGCAGCCGAACTAAATGAAATGAAAAAATGAAAAACACTACATGGACACAATGTGCATGTTCCAGTTTGGCCAAGAAATACTTAATTTGATTATAGTCTTTATATAACTGTACCAGGGACGGATTTAAGCAGTGGCCCGGTGGCCCGGGGCCAGTGGATTTTGCGTTGGGCCAGTAAACTTCCAACAACACTGGCCGGCGGGCCACTAGATTTTGAGCCAACACATTATGAGACAAGATATAATCAGTCATGGACATTATTTACACAGTTTCTGCTCTGCCTGTCACCTGTAATTTATATCTTTATTCAATGATTTTTCGTATATTTATATTCTTATTATTGCATTGCTAGCAAGTTGGAAATATACCGCTTTTTACGCCGATAGTAGGCCTACGTAGCCTACTACTTCTAAGCTCTTTCGTGCTTTATCTGATGATGATAGCGATACCACAAATACCGCATATTTGGAACTAAAAAAGGCAGGACCAGTGGCGTAACTACCCCGGGCGCCACCCTTAATTAGGAGGCGCCAAATTGACCAATTCAGCATCGATTCTGTGCCCCTCCAAGCGATGAAAGTCAAAATTTTCGCGCGCTTCAGATGCATTTCAGGACAAAATCAATTGAAAGAACATTTTAAGACCGATATTCAACATCTAGTAACCAAAATTAATTAGTGTATAGACCTTATTGTCCAAATTTGCACGCGCTCCGCACACAATTGTTTCAAGAAGGGGGGAGCACTATGTATCCTTAGCCCCTGTGCTACGCCACTGCCCGCGTCTAAGATATCCTTGGGTGGGGGGTAGGGGCGCCAATTTCGTATTATAATACACATTTTTATGGCATATGATTAAAATTGATATAGATTTTTCCCCTAAAACACCAAGAAAAAAATTAGGGTTTTTTTTTTGCAGTAGAATATATTGAAAAAGCTGGGCCAGTAAATTTATTGCAGGTCCACTAGATCTGCCATTTCACTGGCCCGGGGGCCTGTAGAAAACTGAAACCTAAGTCTGTCCCTGAACTGTACTATTGAAAACTTACAATCCATCACACAGTTTGCGCTCAAAATCAAAATCACTTCTCTATGAACCAAAATCAAAACATAAATGGGGTTGCTGATCATCTTTTGCAGTTGCAGTACCGCATTTATGGAATTCACTTCCTGAGCATAAAAATCCGCCAAAACTGTTGAAGACTTTTGTGAAGATTATCATTCCTCCAGGTAGTAAACAGTATAATATTTTGAACTACAATCTAGGCAATTGGACTTGAACAGTTCAACGATCAGGAAGATACCTCTCAGGTTGAATTCAAAGGTGACCTGTGATACAATAACATCCGCTTCACAGGTCACTGAACTTTTACCGCCAGAAGATCAATTGGGCCGATGATGCGTTCAGGATCGAACGTGAAAATTTTCCAAAAACGTAAGTCCAGTTACCTAGATTGTAGTTCAAAATATTATAAAACTGATGAAAGTTTTAAAAAGGCACTTAAAACACTCTTTCAATTTAAAGCAAGCACATGTACCTACCTCTAATGCGTACACAGTGGGTGCATCTTTTCCTAATTTATAAGCAACTGTTGTCAACAAACCATTCTTGGAGAAAATTGCTTCTTCACCAGTGTTATATAATAAGAAACATCCAGTTCCATATCTAAGAAATACAAAGGAAAATGAAAAAAAAAATTAACTATGGGAAAATTTGTCCTGAACTAGGAAATAGTGAATCAAATAGGGTTTCTCTGCAATTTGAGGTCAGAATTTGAGCTGTTATTGTTGCTTATGTCGACTCTTGTAGTCGGACTCCCATAATGGCTCTCCAAACTGCTCTGTCAAGCATACAATTCTTGATGTCTGGGCCTGTTAAACCTGTATCATCTGCCAACATCTTGATATAATCCTTCTTGGGTGCACCTCTTGTTCGCTTTCCATGCTTGGGCTGCCACATAAGCACACTTGAAGCTGCTTCCTCTTCGCTTCTTGCACAGTGCCCTGCAAACTTTAACCTTCTAATCCTGAGCATCTCAGAGATTGGTGACAGATTCCCATATAGTTCTTTGTTGGTGGTGTAAGTTTGCCATGAGATATCTAGTGCCTTCCGCAAGAGACGGGTATAGCAGCCATCCATAGCTTTTCTCATTTTGGTTGTTATTGTCCATGTTTCAGCGCCATATGTTAGTACCGATTCTACAGTGGTGGTAAACAACTTGATCTTTAGATCTCTTGGTAGATTACTTTTCCAGATCTTGTCCATGCTGTTGCATGCTTTCCAAGCAAGTGCCTTTCTGATGTTGAAGTCCTTCTCACTACTGGCAGTCCATGCACCTAGATACTTGAAGTCTTGTACTATCTCCAATTCGCTTCCGTCCAGTGTTTTTATTGAAGACGGAGTTTCCTTGTACAACATTGCCTTGTTATTGTTGAATGGAGGCTATTACTATGCCATTGGGATATCATTATTATACCATTTGGGCTTAAATTCTCAGTGTTATTAAAACAAAAGTGAGCCCTGTTACTGTAATCCTATTTTGTACAAGTGATTCCTGGTCACAACTAAATTCAGGTGAACCATGATTCACTTTTTCCTCAAACTAGAGTCCTGGTAGAAAAGCTCTTATTTTCATCTTTGGGTGACACTATATATATGAAGCTAGCAAGTATAATATTACAACAATTTATACTACTACTACTACTACTACAAAGTTCTTAGGCGCAATTCGCAAAGAAAGCATCGTTGCGCTTACAGTAAAAAACAAATACATAAGAAAACCAGTTCAGAATAAAACAGTTCAGAATAAATAAGTTTTTAGTCTCTGTTTGAAAAGAGTGACCGATGGCGAAAGTCTGATTTCTGTTGGTAATGAGTTCCAGCGCTTAACACCAGCTACAGGAAACGAGCGATCACCGGCGACACTGATGGATCTATCAGCCAGGAGACGCGTGGTGTCATTACTTGATCTGAGAGTCCTTTGAGGAATATAAGGAGTCAGTTTTATAACTTGTTTTACATCTAACTTCTGTACTCTTGAATTATACTGTACCACAAGTTTTCCAACCACCCTGACTTACGTATTCTTGGCCATTCCTGTCTTAAAGCAAGTTTGACCAACCAAGGCAGCTTGTTGATCTCCTAAAATCTAATGCAATAGAAATTCGAAAAGAACAAAATAATAAATAGTTAGTACATGCTTCACAAGAAATATTTCTAATCACTGATATCTTAAAATAACAAACTCCTTTTAAAACCAGGGGATAGAGAAAATTTGTAATTTAGAATGATTGTAATTTAAACTTATATATTATCAACTCATACCTAATAAAAAACATCAGAAAATATTGGTAAGGCCAGATACCCAAATACTAATAACTTACTCGATAAAGTTTACTTGAGAAGGTGAAAGCATAATGGAAGTTTGGCAAGTGTCAATATTCACTTCAATAATGTCTACTTTCATCTCGCTCTATTATATAAACGTTGCACTATTTTCATATGCATGCTGTTTGTCTCAATGCCTTCTCGGAGCATACATGTATATAATGTATTATTTTGTGAAACCACTCAAAACTTGTTTCCTGGGAAAGTAATTCAGATGACCATATCAGTCATACCTGATGAAGTCCTCCAGTGTGTAGAACGAAATATTTTAGTGAGTAAAAAATCACTTAGTTTTGTCAAACGAAAATCCAAACTGTTTTTTGACTTCTTTGTTCATCTTCTCTCCTTTTCCTTTTCTTCATTAACTTCCGATAGCAAAAAAATATGGGCAGTGAAATCAAATCAAACAAAAATCCAAACTGTTTATTGATTTCTTTGTTCATCTTCTCTCCTTTTTCTTTTCTTCTTTAACTTCCGATAGCAAAAAAACATGGGCAGTGAATGTTCCTACCACTGAAATAATCAACTTTTCTTGGTTTTTCCTAGAGGTAGAAGAAAATGATACTAAAACAACTCATGTTCTACAGCTGTCAGAAAAAATAGATAGACAAACAAAGAAATCCAATTGCAATAACTCAAGAATACCAGTACTCACCCCAGCAATAGGTACGCCAGCTAAGACTCCTTTGTTCATGTTACCGTAAACCTCTGCTGAGCTACGTATTTCAGGCAAAACATGCTTGGGAATGTCAAAGAAGCTGAAAAACAGAAAATGTTTTGAAATTATTTAGGCTAAATAAAATAAGGTGGTTCTTGAACCACAAATCTTGCCTGGTTTTGTGATTACCTGTGGGCACAAAGCTTTATTGACCAGCATGAAAAGAGCATGTTGTCCACTATAATTTTCTTTAAATTTTGTATACGTAAAGGGGTGTTACCCAATCGACAGCCTCATCAACCCCATTTTCTTCACAAGCTCATAATATGTGACATGATCAAGGGAATGAATCTAAAGAGGACATTTAGAGCATTGAGAAACTGAAAATCCCATGCAAAGTTACGTCAAATTATCAATCCCTGAAAACAATTCCACACAAAAGAACTCCACTTTCTTGGCCAATATCTCAAAATCAATATACGACTCAGTTCCATTGATCATGTCACATATTTACTCATTATATTCACTCATTACCCAGCAATAATGTGTGAAAGATTCAAGGATGGTGTGCCGAGTTCCCGCTGGAGTCAACAGTAGACTGCTGCTCATCTACCCTCAGTATTTTTTGAAGATTTGCTTGTAGTTTTTGTAATCATAGAGTTTGCTCACCGTTTGCTGGGAATTATTTTGGTCCAGTACCAACAGCTTTATGGGTTATCAGCCCTGTTTCAGCTTATTCAGTAGTTCGCCCTTGATCTGGAACATGTTGGCCAGTGTTGGAAGGTTGACCAATGATGACATGTTCAACACCAGCCTAATGACCATTGAGAAGTAAATCTTCCTCTTTTGCTCTTTAGCCCATGATGAAAATTCGGAGCCATTGAGATAGGCTACTCCAATATGAAGAGAATCACTACCGTCCTTGACCCCTTAGAATACTCAAGAAAATGAAGTTGAAGCTTGATGTTCATGGCAGGGGACCTTGGAACTAAACTAGCCCTACCAGAAAAACAGCACCCAATCTTACCGCACTGTTCTCCAGCAGTTTAAGGACAAAGTCCTGCCGGAACATAACTCACAAGTGCTCTTGAAAGACCTGGATAATCAAGGGTGTACAGGTGACACTTAACTCACCATGCTTTGGCTTGTACTCAACTTACCTACATAACTTGTCGTCCCATTTTAGACTCTGTATATTCATCAGCATGGTACGGCTGGCATTGGTGAAGTCGGTGATATGTAGACCACCTTTAGTCCCACCAGTGAAATTCTGAATTGGGAAGAAGGAAAAGTTCAAGGATGCAGGATTCAGGTTTTATTTGGCAACATTATTTAATTTTAAGTTAAAATTTTCCCCATTTTAATTTTCCCCATTAAAATTGTACTATTATATCTAGGCCATATTTTCCCCCATAAAAATTGTACTTTTATATCTAGGCCATAAAATGAATGTATGAACCAACTCCTTTGATTTTGTTCACAATGTCAGTCAGATTTTGTCGCAAATACAGCATCTTTAATTTTTACAGGGCATGTTAAAGTTTGTTCGACTTATATAAGGCGGAAATTATTCGGCTTTTGTTACTGCACGTGTCAATAAAGTCCCAACTCATGTTCGCGTAAATTCACATAAGCGTGCGCCAGTTACGCATTACGCAACGCACAACTAGCGTAAGCATTGCGTCCAACTGCGTGCATGGAATTCTATATCAATACACGGTGTTATGAGACTTATTTTTTCCGCCTTATATAAACCGAACAAACTTTAGTTCATTAAAGTTCATTACAATTGTGTAAACGTCAGAATGAATAAATGATGGTGTCTTCCTCAGCAAATGTTACAATTTTGCTTTACAATGTTTACAATTTTAAATTATGATCACCAACTCACCCACATCAGCCATGAGTCAACGGTCCCAAACGCACATTTCTTCTTGTCCACGGCCTCCTTGACTTCCTTCACATTGTCCATGAGCCACCTTAACTTGACAGCGCTGAAGTAAGTTGACAACGGCAGGCCACATAACGGCTGAAATGTAGAGATTAGTGTGGAATGATTATAAAACAGACCCTAACCCTCATTGACTTCCTTCACATTGTCCATGAGCCAGCTTAGCTTGACAGCGCTGAAGTAAGTTGACAACGGCAGGCCACATAATGGCTGAAATATAGAGATTAGTGTGGAATGATTATAGAATATCCACAGCACCCTAAACCCTAATTCTAGACCCTAACCCTCCTTGACTTCCTTCACATTGTCCATGAGCCATCTTAACTTGACAGCACTGAAATAGGTTGACAATGGCAGGCCACATAACGGCTGAAATATAGAGATTAGTGTGGAATGATTATAGAATATCCACTGCACCCTAAGCCCTAATTCTACATCCTAACCCTCATTGACTCCCTTCACATTGTCCATGAGCCATCTTAACTTGACAGCACTGAAGTAAGTTGACAACGGCAGGCCACATAACGGCTGAAATATAGAGATTAGTGTGGAATGATTATAGAATATCCACTGCACCCTAAGCCCTAATTCTACATCCTAACCCTCATTGACTCCCTTCACATTGTCCATGAGCCATCTTAACTTGACAGCGATGAAGTAGGTTGACAACGGCAGGCCACATAATGGCTGAAATGTAGAGATTAGTGTGGAATGATTATAGAATATCCACAGCACCCTAAGCCCTAATTCTACACCCTAACCCTCCTTGACTTCCTTCACATTGTCCATGAGCCATCTTAACTTGACAGCGCTGAAGTAGGTTGACAACGGCAGGCCACATAATGGCTGAAATGTAGAGATTAGTATGGAATAATTATAGAACATCACTGCACTCTAAACCCTAATTCTAGACCCTAACCCTCCTTGACTTCCTTCACATTGTCCATGAGCCATCTTAACTTGACAGCGCTGAAGTAAGTTGACAACGGCAGGCCACATAATGGCTGAAATATAGAGATTAGTGTGGAATGATTATAGAATATCCACAGCACTCTTAACCCTAATTCTACACCCTAAACCTCCCTGACTTCCTTCACATTGTCCATCAGCCATCTTAACTTGACAGCGCTGAAGTAAGTTGACAACGGCAGGCCACATAATGGCTGAAATATAGAGATTAGTGTGGAATGATTATAGAATATCCACAGCACCCTAAGCCCTAATTCTACACCCTAAACCTCCTTGACTTCCTTCACATTGTCCATCAGCCATCTTAACTTGACAGCACTGAAGTAAGTTGACAACGGCAGGCCACATAACGGCTGAAATATAGAGTGTGGAATGATTATAGAATATCCACAGCACCCTAAGCCCTAATTTTAGACCCTAAACCTCCTTGACTTCCTTCACATTGTCCATGAGCCATCTTAGCTTGACAGCGCTGAAGTAAGTTGACAATGGCAGGCCACATAATGGCTGAAATATAGAGATTAGTGTGGAATGATTATAGAATATCCACAGCACCCTAAGCCCTAATTCTAGACCCTAAACCTCCTTGACTTCCTTCACATTGTCCATCAGCCATCTTAACTTGACAGCACTGAAGTAAGTTGACAATGGCAGGCCACATAATGGCTGAAATATAGAGATTAATGTGGAATGATTATAGAATATCCACTGCACCCTAAACCCTAATTCAACACCCTAAATCTTCCTTAAAATCATTTGCATTGTCCATCTTAGCTTGACAGCACTGAATGAGGTTTTTTAGCCTTATACATGTACATGTATAAGCCGAGAAAATACAAGTAAGCATAGGTACTGAACAAGACGGTGATGGTGATAACTCAATTTTCAAAATTTCCTACTTTGGTCCGAGTGGGTCAGTTTGTGTCACATAATTAGGGAGAGCGAGATGGCGCAGCGGTTGTTCCCTCACCTTGCACCACTGAGGTCCCGGGTTCAAGCCCAGCGTGGCCCAAGGACTCATGTGCACTTTTTTTACCCCGATTCCATGCTCGCTCTCGCAGGTTTTCTCTGGGATCTCCGGTTTCCTCCTGCTTTCAAAAATTGGTGATTAGTTGTTTGGTTATTAACTTCCTTCACCCAATGGAATTTGGGGAGCTGCACAGATAATTGGTGGATATTACAATCGAAGTGTGGATAGGTTTGCGCCAGGTTTGGCTGCATCCAGCATAGTTTTATGCGATCTGATTGTGATGATTCACCATGCGGCGAAATTACAGCGCTTTGATCCCTTTGAGATCTGGGAAAAGGTGTTATATAAAACGCTGTAATTTATTTGTTTATTCATTCATATTGGTGCTGATTTTGAAATTATTTGAAAAAAAAGTCACTGATAACCTTTCTGCAATTAAGCTCACCTGCAGATGGTCTTTGTTCTTGCCAGGTGTCTTGTTCACTAATTTATCCACAGTAGCACCAGTCCTTGTGTCCAGCCATACTAAATAATAAAGAACAATTTATATTGCATGACAACAACGGATGCTATTCTGAAATACATTTTTAATTTCTTTGGAAGCTCATTGCACATCCCAGCAAGACAAGAAAAATATGCTTATTTGATATTCCAGGCAGATGAGCCAAATTTGCTATCGCACATTGTGTCAACTACATGGGGTAGCAGTGCAGCTTTACCCCAAAGTGGTATTTCCCAACATACTGGGCTCATCTCACACCTCAAAATGCAACTAAATTTTAAGGTTAAAATTTTTAATTACCATTTTCAATGTGAAGTTTTCATAACTTTTGCAAGATTTGGGAAATTCTGAAAACATTTCACTTTCAGATTTCTACAGATAATCATTTGAATAACTTACCCACAGCAGGATGTAGTGGTTCCCCTGTTTCCTTGTTCCAGACTACGGTAGTCTCACGTTGGTTTGTGATCCCTATAGATTTCTACAGATAATCATTTGAACAACTTACCCACAGCATGATGTAGTGGTTCCCCTGTTTCCTTGTTCCAGACTATGGTAGTCTCACGTTGGTTTGTGATCCCTATAGATTTCTACAGATAATCATTTGAACAACTTACCCACAGCATGATGTAGTGGTTCCCCTGTTTCCTTGTTCCAGACTACGGTAGTCTCACGTTGGTTTGTGATCCCTATAGATTTCTACAGATAATCATTTGAACAACTTACCCACAGCATGATGTAGTGGTTCCCCTGTTTCCTTGTTCCAGACTATGGTAGTCTCACGTTGGTTTGTGATCCCTATAGATTTCTACAGATAATCATTTGAACAACTTACCCACAGCATGATGTAGTGGTTCCCCTGTTTCCTTGTTCCAGACTATGGTAGTCTCACGTTGGTTTGTGATCCCTATAGATTTCTACAGATAATCATTTGAACAACTTACCCACAGCATGATGTAGTGGTTCCCCTGTTTCCTTGTTCCAGACTATGGTAGTCTCACGTTGGTTTGTGATCCCTATAGATTTCTACAGATAATCATTTGAACAACTTACCCACAGCAGGATGAAGTGGTTCCCCGTTTCCTTGTTCCAGACTACGGTAGTCTCACATTGGTTTGTGATCCCTATAGATTTCTACAGATAATCATTTGAACAACTTACCCACAGCAGGATGAAGTGGTTCCCCCGTTTCCTTGTTCCAGACTACGGTAGTCTCACGTTGGTTTGTGATCCCTATAGATTTAATGTTAGATGGGTCTATGTTCATATCCTTCAGGTTCTGCACTGTTTTATCAATACACTCATAGCATGTGGCCAAGATCTCCTTGGGGTCTTCTTCGCACCATCTAAGAAGGAGAAAAAATATTTAAATGCATCAGTATTTCCACCAATTGAATTTTCATGAAAATCCATTCTTTAGCTATTGACCAAATGACCACTGATGACCTTGGACAATTTTGATTTTCATTGCTGATCATTTTCACCAAGTTAGTGAAAATCCATCAATCTTTTAGCTATTGACCAAATGACCACTGATGACCTTGGACCAGTGGACAATTTTGATTTTCATTGCTGATCATTTTCACCAAGTTAGTGAAAATCCATCAATCTTTAGCTATTGACCAAATGACCACTGATGACCTTGGACAATTTTGATTTTCATTGCTGATCATTTTCACCAAGTTAGTGAAAATCCATCAATCTTTTAGCTATTGACCACATGACCACTGATGACTTTGGAAAATTTTGATTTTCATCGCTGATCATTTTCACCAAGTTTCATGAAAATCCAAAAATTTGAATGACTTATTCTGATGATTGTGACATAAATGATCTTGTAAAAGTTTAAAAAAATACTTTATTGATAATTTTCACCAAGTTTGATGAAAAGCTAACAATCTTTACTTATTTACCTTGCAGATGACCTGACCTCTGTAGATCATAATTATATAAAAGTTAAAATTGACTCATTGCTGATCATTTCAACTATAAACCTTTTATTTTGGCTCATTTTCAAGAACATTCATCAGGTGGCTATATTATATGATTTTAGTTATCGTAACTTGAATACTTACACATTTATGCTATCTATAATGCAATTAATTTATTTTGTACTTTGAGGACACTCAAAATGCTGTCACATTTTGAATTCCTGTTAATTTATAGTGTTTTATTATTTCGCTTACAATAAAAGTTGGGTCAAGACATTTTTTCCTTCTGAAAATGGACTAAAAGTTTTCTAGGAGTTAAGGTTATCGCAAATAAAAAAAATGTTTTGACAACCGCAGGTTTTGGTGTGGGTGGGGATGTGCGGCTGGGACTCCGAAAAACTACCTGACTTTAAGCCAAATTTCATGAAAAAAAACTTTGCAAATTTTGTTTAAAAAACATGAAATGTCAACTTCTTCAATTAAATTTGGACAAAACACCTTTTCAAAACCAAAATTTCATGAAATTGAGGGCCATCAATAGACCAAAACAGCTGAAAATGCACCCAAGTCTAAACTAAATGGCTGCAAATGTACCCCCACCATTTGACAGTTATTTTCCTGCCTACTTCAATTCCATTTTAGAGAGTGCCAGTTTGTTCATGCAAAACTGCCTTGACCAAAGTTGACCACTGACCACTATTTTGCAATGTAAATATAATTATACAGGTCAATGTAAATATAACTATCAAAGATAATAAATAGGTCCAGTATGCATTCTATAAATACCTCATAAAACGGGACACAAATATTTCCTGTTATCCTACCATATCCTTCTCAAACCTTACCTCCCAACCCAAACTTCATGTATTCTGGAGTGTTAGAACAAAAATATTTGGAGGTTTAACTTCTCTGACTGATGAGCTTTGTTCCATCCCCCATCATTGCTGATACAACAAGCCTGACAGGTCTATGGCAAC
Source organism: Amphiura filiformis (assembly GCF_039555335.1). NCBI lineage: Eukaryota > Metazoa > Echinodermata > Ophiuroidea > Amphilepidida > Amphiuridae > Amphiura > Amphiura filiformis. The sequence goes on along the minus strand of NC_092641.1, from coordinate 51,835,385 downwards.
ATGGCTTGCTCAACATTTTAACCGGGGTAGGTGCAAATGATATGTATTCAACACATTGAAAGTGTGCCAACATTATTTTCCTTATTTACAGGGTCAAATACGATGTACTGTATACATGTAAACACTTTATTATAAGCATACATCCAGGATAGAGAAATACTATAGGATTACCACACCCTAAATTAGGTAGCCCAATTGGGGCAACTTTTAAAGATATCCCTCCCCCCCCCCCATAACTTTAAATTCAAAATTCTCATCTTTCTCTGCTCAAAGGAACTAATGTTATATGAATAAAATTGGGTGACTTAATTTGGTGTATCCTTCGTGTAAGAGATACCAAACAAATCCCAACTCTAATCCTAACCCTAACCCTAATCCTACTCTAACCCTAACCCTAATTCTATTAGTATTTCGTGCTCTAAAGGGGTGTTGAATTATGTGTACCCCGGGTGGTGAATAAGGGGGGAAAGATTTTTGGCAGGCCAAAGGGGGGTGCAAGCATTTTTGGCAGGTCAAAGGGGGGTCAAGCAATTTTTGGCAGGTCGAAAGGGGGGGGGGGGGGAAGCAATTTTTGGCACAGATTTTTGGGTACCGTTTCTATACGCCCTAAAAAGGCGTAGGAAAATGTTAGGAACACGTTCAAATATACAAAATTTCCTGCTCGCTGCGCTTGCATTATATGATAAGACAATTTAAGGTTTTAAATTCGGGTTCCCCAAAATCTTGCATGTGTAAGGGGGGGGCAAAGATTTTTTGGCACGTTAAAAGGGGGGCAAAGGTTTTTTTGGCACGTCGAAAGGGAGGGCAAAAATTTTTTGGCATGGCCAAAGGGGGACAAGCGATTTTTGGCAGACCATTTTAAAATTCACCACCCCGGGTACACATAATTATTGCACCACCCCTTACACTAAGGATAAACCCTTTATTTTCTATCTAGACTTTTTCTGAAACCAGTGAAGTTACGAGAAAAATTGTGCAAATTTCAAATAATTTGACTGTTAGCTGTCCCGCAAAATACAATAGTTTAATAAAGTAAACATGGATGACGTTTCAACATATGTCTCCTGAAGAATGTTGGTAGTTTCCTATCCCATAGAAACCAGCAACCCTGGGAAGCTTTGAAGGGGACGGCCTGTCAGGTTATTTCCTGCATATAATTGACTCACCTACAACAAACCTGTATGAACTTTTATGATTCACAAATCAAGTCATCAAATATGCACTATACTTGAAATCCCATTATATTTTTATATTATGCCCTACAAGTAGTAGGTGCAGTATTATATCACTTAAAATTTCTGCCATTTAAAAAGTTTCTTTTCCTTTCTCTTTCTATAAAAAAAATAGAATTAAGGAAATTTAGTGAAGTAGACCTACCGTATTGTTTCCAATAAGCGCCCATGCCCCACCCAATAAGCGCCCACCCAGGGTATTTTCAATTTGTTAAGCCAAAAAGGTACCATTAATGTTGAAGTGATGGATAGATGTTGATACAGTGAAATAGCTGGGGGGGTTAGAAGTCCTGTGTAAACTTGCGATACATTTTCTGCATCAGAAAAGCTACTAGAACATCTCAGGACCCTTTTATAATGCACATCCATTTGTCTCTAATAAAGGCCTGTTAGGAACAAATTAGGTAAACCATGTAATAAATAAGCGCCTACCCTTTAATTGGAATGAATACGGTACATGCAGATAGGCAGCTACGTTGCTTTCCTGTGTGATGGTCACTATACTAATGATCTAAAGGTAAGAAAACATCCCACCGTCGCATCCTTTATCATAATGGGTGTCTATCTCGCTACGGTGGGAATTGTTGTGTACATTTCCCCGATAGCAAGCACCACCACACAAATTCAATTACTGCAGGTTAGCCGTATCATGTTGGCACCCAATCTCCAAGCATGCTGTGCGGATAAATGGGGACCATCACAATCTTCCGCTATGTGTTTCAGGGCTATTCATTGTCTAACTTTATAGTGTAGAGTCGTGTTCCGTTAAAAAAATGTCAGTATGATAACAATTGATATCTGTGCTAACGAAACTACAATGTAAGTTGGACATGGACAGCTGAGTAGGACCTAATCAAAATCTTTTTTTTTTTTTTAAAGTTATAAATATATTATTTGCTTGTAAATTACATGCACATACATTAAATGGGCGATTTTTGAAGATTTTTCACTTCTACCATATCTTTTCTGAAATCGGGATCTTTTCTGAAACGGGCATCCTTTAAATTACAGTACATGTAGTCTGTGAAGATATGGAGGTCATGTTAATAACCAGTGCTTTTTGTATTGACAACTACATCAACCCCTTATGAAGGTGGAAATGTCAATTTACTACCAACAAACAAAGGCACTTCCACTTATAGTGATTTTACTCTACACCAAGTTGACTCAGTCAGGGGCTTTCTTCCCATATTTACCAGACATGACTCTCACAAATCTTTGTTATCTAGGTCATGTTGAAACTAGTTAAAAGTTCACTATGCCCCAATTTATTTGTGAACTTGGCAATACAAATAACTTGCTGTTCACTATAAGGGCACATACTGACTGAGGCTTCTAGTAAGATTTAGGAGTCTTCTAACTCGTTCACACCTTAAAAATGTTGGTACCCATAACCATCAAAAAGATTGAAGAAAAACTTATAAATAGGAAAGTTTTACATATTTAAAATTTTTAAAACAAATTCAGTATTATATTTAAAGCATGTATACTCAGTAGTGCCACACACAGCCAGGGACGGCGACAGGATTTTTTTTTGGGGGGGGGGTGGGGGGCATGGGGGCAAAGTGAATTTCAGGCAGGGTAATATTGACAAATTTTGCGCAAAATTGCTGCAAAAAGTGGAAAATTTCACACAATTTCGGGTTTTACTGCAGGGCAAGAGTTCTGACTCTATAACAGGGATGTAAATGGGTTAATCATTCATTTCCTGAAAATTATTGTTTGAGCCAAGCCAAAGTGAGGTGTTCTGGGGTACAGCTCCTGGTGGGTGTTAAAGGGGGGGGGGCAGCATTCCCTTGAACAAATTGTGATTTTTTTTTTAATGCATTGATTTACAAATTGTTTACATTTGTATAGATTTTTTACAAATCCGGACAAACAAAAATATCTTGCATGAAATGTCCAGAAGATTTACATCCCTGTATAAATAACATTTAGTTTCTTACCCTTCTTTTGGGAATGATTGCTTCAATTCTACCTGGTGATAACTCAGTAGTTCTGATGTCTTACTGGCAAACACCTGCAACAAAATAGACAAATTATCAAGGATGATGTGTACCCAGTTTTAAATAAGCCCAATCAGGCAAAATTTAACATTTGATCTTTGACCTTGGATGACCTCTGCTTGATTTTTTCATGTTTCCTCATAAACATTTTAGTCTAGGGTGGACTATAAATTATACAGTCATGATGTTTCAGATTGGGTGACCATTTAAGTCGAGCACTTGCTCAGTATGGTTTGCCCACTATGCCTATACATGTATGTACAGGGTGTCCCAAAAAAAACAGAACCCTCATTGCGCCCGATTTTTCTCCTATTTCTGAAAAGTTGATAAAATATATTTGGGTATGTAAAGAAACCTTTAATCATTAGCTTTAATAAACAGAAAATAAATTTCAATCAGCTCACAATTTTTGAAGATATATGCTCTTTTAAAGAAATGTATCCATTTTTCACTTTGTCCACGGAGGAGGTTTGGCTACTTCAAAGAATGATAACTTTATAAAATAACAGCTTTATTTAGGGTATGGGCATTACCTGTGGACTCATGGGCTATGGATTTTGTGTCATTGATTTGTGGGCAAAATGGATGTGTGTAATGATGGGACTTCTTTTGCTATACTTGCAATAACTTAATGTTTTCATTGTTATTTATGCCTTTTTGTAAATGTTTCTTACTTTCTTGTTTCTTGCTTTCTGTTTTTAAAAAACATAACAAAAATGTCTCTTTTGGGGATAAAAAGTAGCCCCGAATAGTGCTGTTTGGTTTGCCTTTGGTAGTGAAGTGAGGTTGCCTCCTTGACAAATTCAAGCCTACAGCCCTGGTCCTCATTGCATTAATTGTTTTGCGTACCATCCTTGTGCGCCGGATACTAGTTACGGGCAGCAGTAATACGGTTGCGAAGATCTTGGGAGGCCAGCTGGTGGTCCTAGCTCATAGACATCACTTTGTATTTTGCCCAAAAGGAAGAAATCAAGTTGTGCGAGGTCTGGTGACCTTGCAGGCCACTCCACAGCATAACCCATCACAACCTCATCCATGGACAGAGTGAAAAATGGGTACATTTCTTAAAAAGGACACCTTCAAAAGTTGAGAGCCAATTGAAATAACTGTTTTGGTTTATTAAAGCTAACAAATTAAGGTTTCTTTGCATACAAAAATATATTTGATCAACTTTTCAGAAATTGGAGAAAAAGAGGGCGCAATGAGAGTTGTATTTTTTGGGGGGACACCCTGAATTGAAATCATTTAATTATATTAGGTATCATTTATCTGCCTAGTAAAATAAACTGACCTGAAACTAAACTGAAACTTGAGATTTTGTAGGGTTCCAGCTTTATGTATTTGATGCAGGATGATCTCCTGGGAGCATTTGACACATCCTTTTTTTACAAGCCGGCCTTTGCAAGCTAGGCCAGCTTGTATTCGCTTGCAGAGATTACGCTTGATTCGCTTGCAGAGATTTCGGCAGAACAAGCACTCAAGCAGTGTCACAGAAATGATAAAATCACTACTACAATGGGATTCTCTCCAAATGCGTTGGCAGGCAACAAGGCTGACTATGCTTCACAAAGTCAACTCGGGCCAGGTTGCCAAACTGTCGCAAACGTTTCTCACACCAGTCGTCTGCCCCACTCGTCATAACAACAGTCTAGCATATCTAAGACCAAGAGCAAAGAAAAACTGCTACAAAGACTCGTACTTCCCAAGAACAATACAAGAGTGGAATGTAGGGGAGATTGGGGTTAGTTGAAACATTTTTCACAAAATCGTCTTTTTAACGAAAACCGATTACTTTCAAGAAACACTAACCATATCAGTATAAACATATACATACATGCTACAAATACAGCCTTAAATTTTATTGGACCTGCTTATGATTATTCATATAATCCAATTTGAAAATTTGAAAAAAGTGTTTCAACTAACCCCACCCCTGGGGTAAGTTGAAACATAGGGTGGGGTTAGTTGAAACATGGCTTGTAAAAATTTCAAAATAATTATTATTGTGTTGTTAGGGTTATACTTCCCTTGAAGGCACCCTTTAACATACAATCAGTGTGAAAAAATGAATAAATAAATATGTGGGAGCGCTGGTCAATACTTTGGACACAAGGTGACGAGTGTCACCATGGACAAAAATATGAGAAGCCTAAAATATTATAAAATGTACTTTCTATGTGCACTTGTTGCTTGTATTATTGCTTATTAACCATATTAAAGCAATATTGAAGAAATAGTAAACATGTTACAAATTTTTAAAAAGTCAAATTTGTAACCATATTTTTCTATATGCGATTTTCACGTTTCAACTAACCCCACCTCAAAAGTTTCAACTAACCCCGATGCCTATTTTTACATTTCAAAGTTCATTACACAAAATAAGAAATACAATAAAACTTTTATTTAACATTATTCTGGGACTTACTACTAGTGCTTATGATACTCAAAAATAATCCCCTGAATCCTCAAACAACATGGAGATAATGCATCTTTTCTGAGGGGTATAAAATTAGTCAGCAAGTCAAAAACAGATATTCCTTTCCCAAGCCAACACTGGTGGGGCATCAGTGCTGTTGCTAATTTGGTGGATGACCCTTACTAATACCTATTACTAGGTGCCAGTATTTTACCAAATTAATTTTTTGTGTCAGAAAAAAATACAATGTTTCAACTTACCCAGTGTTCCAACTAACCCCAATCTCCCCTACTGCCTGTCAAACATATACCGTATTTCGTCAAATAGTCGCCCCCCCCTCAAATAAATGCCCCCACCACTTTTTTCAACAAAGATGTTTCAAAAATGCCGATATTTCCATGCTATCTTGTGTAGTAAGCTTACCAAGTTGCGCACTTGGTCCATAATAGCGTCAATAATTGACGAAAATCCCAGAAGTGAGCCAGAAGTCAGTGTTTCTAGTTCATAGTTCGTCATTTTAGCGTGTGTTTTTAGTTTACCTAATGATTTTAACGGGAATTATCGTTCTAAAATTGACCTTGAATAAACGCCCCCCCCCCCCCTTGGGAAAATGTAACGCTAAAATTAATGTTATTTGACGAAATACGGTAGTTAACATCCCAATCACCTCAACATTTAAGACCGAAGTTACAGATCACCTAAGAAGAAAGCAACTACTACAACAAGCATAAGCAACCTACGCACCCTAACATCCCTTCACGCTTGACTTCTTGTTTGGAAGTGTTGCACAGTATTCTTCAAAGTCAAAGTCAAAAGTATTAGTGGTACTGTATTGTATTTCAACGATTTCTTTCTTTCTTTCAACCCGCTTCTTCTTCTGCAAGCAACATGGCACAGTAACGCCACTTGCACAAGCATTGATATTACGCTGTGCCTTTGGGGTGTTCACAGATTTGGGGTCAAAGGTCATTAAGGGGTAACTACTTCCAGTTTACGGCCAAAAATGTGATTTTTGACACTAAAATGCTTCTTCTACAAATAACATAACACAGTGATGCCACTTAAGGAGGCTGTGTACTCTTTAGCACTGGTATCGGCAAGCATTTTCATCAGTCGTCGACAATCGATAACAATTAAAAAGCCGACATCGACAATTGTCGACAATCAGGCCTAATTACTGTCCCAAAAAATCGCCCCATGGCAAATTGCGACGATCAAGGTTCAAAATTCGGCAACCTACTACAGAGTGCACATCAGTCAACACGCTGCAGGGACTATGAAAACAATACATACTGGCAAACGCTATAGTCATGGTATAGTTGCTAGTGATGTGGTCGACATGCCTTATGTCGACATAATGTCGACGCGGCACGCATCGTATGCCGACATGTCGACATCAAAAAATCATGTCGACAAAAAAAATTTTTTTTTTTTTTTTTAGTTTTCAAAAAAATATTTTTGGCCAGAAAAGCAAGTTATAGGCCCAAACTGACTTGTTATTCAAGGTTGAAACCAGAGAAATACTGCTACTAAAAAAAAAAATGCCAATTTTTTTTTACAAAGTTGGATAAATTTGTACATTTTGATTACCTTTGCTTCTATTGAACAGTCAGGGACACATTGAATTAGTATGCATTGCTAGCTGTTCAATAGAAACAAAAGTAATTAAAATGTACAACTTTTTTCAACTTTGTAAAAAAATTGGCATTTTTTTTTTTTGAGTAGCAGTATTTTCTGGTTTCAACCTTGAATAACAAGTCAGTTTGGGCCTATAACTTGATTTTCTCGCCAAAAATATTTTTTTTGAAATTAAAAAAAAAAAAAAAAAATTATGTCGACACACTGTCGACGTCGGTATACGAATTATATCGACATGTCGACAATGAAAAACGGTGCCGACCACATCACTAATAGTTGCTTATTATTATTTGCATGTGGGGTGAGAGGAACTAAGAAAATAAAGCATATTATTTTTCACGTAAAAAAACATATAAATAAACAAATACTCAACCAAATAAACACACAAAATAAATAAGTGTGCACACGGCACGCTAAGAACGACCTTGACATTTGGCCAATCAACGATCGTTATTCAGCCAAGCCCCCCTGACGTCACATGGCGGCCGTTCTAAAAATAAACCAAGATGGCTTCAGGAAGCCAAATCAACATTGACGAAAATGGGAAAGCATGGAAAGGGGTCACAATTTTGCTGGATTTGATCATTTTGGATGCTATATTATGAACTATCCTTTGATATTTAGATAAAAAAGATTCATAACTTTCTTGTCGCATGAGATCTTTTGGATTGCTGGTAAAAAAGAAGGAAATTAGCAAAGTTTCTGCCAATCAATTTTTCAATTAAGATCGCAAAATTTCTGATATTTTTTGTCGATACATGCAAAGCTCTTGTCGCCAATCGGCAAAAGTCGGGGCAAAAGTACTCTTGTCGACAATTTTGTCGACAACGCCTTGTCGATACCAACACTAGTACTCTTAGACATGCATGTAGTAAAAGTGCAATTATTCACGCAAGACATAATAAAAGTATACATTTTTATAAAGGCAAGACATGAATCTCAATATAAATACAGATTTGGTGTAAAAACAACAATTATGAAGAAAATCACAAAAAAGTGAATTTTTGGCAAATTTTGTTCGGTACATCAAAACAAAAAAACACTCTTTCCCAAAATGTTTGTTTTGTTTTTTTCTTAGTCTTGAGGCACCATTCCTAAAACGTTTTTTTTGAGTTTTTTGATATTGGCCTTATTTTTTGAGATATTTACCATATAAGGCATCAAAATGAACTTTTTAAAATTCACAAACGCCTATTTGCACAAAATTATGCCTAAAATCGGAAATAGACCAAAATATAAAAAAATGAGAAAACCGTTTCTTAAGTCGATCATGCTTTTTATGAAGAGCATAATTGCTTAATTACCTATGCTAAATCGTCATTTTACCGAGAAAATGAACATTGAAATAAAGGCAGTTGAAGTTTAAAGTGGTCACATTTTGCACTTTGATCGAAGCTCACAGTACATGTAGAATGCGGCATTTCTCGTTTTTCTACCTTACATTTATACGTGAACATCGGGTAAATCCACAGTCCCTTGAGAAGTTTGGGCGAAATCTTTTCATATCTTGATGTTTAATTCGGGGGAAAGAACTTGAAAAAATTCACATTTTATCAGCTAAAACGGAGCTATTTGACCGCTAGGTTTTTGTGAAATCAGTGCTTTCGTGGTGCTTCCATATGATGCGCCGCGCATGCAGATAAGCGTTGCGTATGTGTAGCGTATCTGGGAGTTAACAAAATGCGCGACTTCAAAACGCGATGCGTTGTTGCGCACGTGTACCCCAATGGTACAACAAAGATTTTCTTTCAAAATTGCGGAACGAGTGAAATAGTGAAATAAAATCCATAAAATAGAGCAGTTGGAGTTAACAAATCTGGATTTTCTTTCCTTGTATTTATAAAAAACATAAAGTAAATACATTTCAAAAAAACTCAATTTCGCGAAAGAAACAATGTCTAGAGTACACAGCCACGTTAAGCGACTAAGTTAAAGGAGTATTTCGTGATCCTAGATTCTATAGACAATCATAATCCAGAGGATGTTTAAAGGCATTCCCATAACCCAATGGGGTTTCTGACCTTGGTATGTCTGGCTTTTGTACACATGTGGACAGTGCACCATACCTTGCATTGGGATTGTGTGCAAATATCTGGTGTTTTCATCCTTTTATTTAACATTCAAAACATTGAGACTTATGAATAAAATTAATGCAGTGGGACAATATGAATGTTTCCTGTAAGAAAGTCAAAGTTCTAAGTCTCAACTATTAGCTTGTTGGCTGCAGTTTTAAAATTACCATTTGGTGTGTGTGGCAATGGGGACTTTGCCTTTAAAATTAGGTTATATTGATCAAAGTTCCCAATCATAGTGCATTGTATCACGTAGAAACATACCTGTACAGCCAATCCTGCATAATGTATGCTAATTCCACTATCGCTGGGGCATAAAGCAAATGCGCATGTGTCGAGACCTCATTAGATGACATCACCTATTGAAGCTGGCTTCGGTCTCCGGCCGAGCGGCCGAGTTGGAAATATTCATTCATAAAAGATGCCTCGAATATTGAGGAATTTGTCCGACTTTACCCGAAGTAAACTGATCATGTGCCATGACCTGATATTAACATACAAAATGGATTCCATACCGAAGAAAAATCGTGAAAATCAATGAAGTTTTGGCATCAAAATTCATCATTTCTGACCATGTTACGGCGCAACATTTGTAATACTAATGGCGAAAAATAGTCGGAAACTAGTGGTGGAATTTCACACTTGGATCATCTTAAAAAAATTTTTGGGCGACAGGAACTTTTGTACAGGTTTTTACAACTTTAAAGGTCAGATTTGTGAATGAATCAATAGGGTGCGTCGCCGAATTTTCCGGTGAAAGGACTTTTGCATATGGTACGTTTGACATTTATTCGCCAAAATTTCATTTTCCGATGCATGTAAAATACCGCACGACTCGTGTAGGGCATTACTGTGTACAGTATACTGTGTGTGTTGTGCTTATATTCACGGCGCGACCGGTGTGGGGTTTTGCACTGTGCAGGCGATCCCATGCAGGACATTGAGTGGGCTCACGAATAATTAATTGGTTGCTTCGCGATCGCGTCTCTCATTGGTCAGTAAGCATGATGTCATTGCTGATAGATGCAGAGTCTGATCAAAGTAAATATAATTGGGAACGTTTCTATGTGTGTAGGAATGCCTTTTAAAGACTCCTCTGATCATAATCATAATGTGTTGTAATTTCGTTCTGGTATTCTGTCGGTCCAGCTTCTAGTGTTGGGCCCAAGCTTCACATGCCTCACGGTTGTAAATCAACGATGCAAACCGGCTGTATCGTCAATTTCGGAAAAACCAACACTCGACCATGGAATTTAATTGTCGGTTTGTCGATATAAAACGATAAATCAAGTCAGTAACTTCCACTCTGAAAACTTAAAAACTTGTTTGATTCCACTGACTATTTGCGATCGAAATATACACAACACCAATGACAGAAATCATCAAATCATCAACAAAAAATCGAACCAAGGACTTGTTTTCACTCAAATTTGAGTCGCATCATCAACCGGAAGTGACGTGGCATGGACCGACAGAATACCAGAACAAAATTCAAATTTTACGATATCTTTTCTAAGTTGCTAAAAACGAATTAATCTGCAAGAAATTTGTGTACATAAATATTATGTAGCCAGAGCAGAGGTTTCCATAATTATTAAAATCTCAACTTTTTTTTAGAAAAGTGGGGTGATGATGCTGTGCTGTGGATCACGAAATGCCCTAGTTTTATTGCAATCATAAGAATCATATTTGTAAGGGTGGTGCAATAATTATGTGTACCCCCGGGGGGGTGAATTCTCAAAATGTTCTGCCAAAAATCGCTTGTCTCCCTTTGGCCGTGCCAAAAACCTTTGCCCCCCTTCGACGTGCCAAAAACCTTTGCCCCCCCTTTGACGTGCTAAAAATCTTTGGCCCCCCTTACACATACAAGATTTTGGGGAACCCGAATTTAAAACCTTAAATTGTCTTAACATATAATGCGAAAGCCGAAAGCAGGAAATTTTGCATATTTGAACGTGTTCATGAACGCGTTTTCCTCACGCCTTTTAGGGCGTAATATAAAAGTGCCCAAAATATCTGTGTGCCAAAAATTGCTTGCCCCCCCTTCGACCTGCCAAAAATCGCTTGACCCCCCTTTCGACCTGCCAAAAATGCTTGCCCCCCCTTTTGGCCTGCCAAAAATCTTTGCCCCCCCTATAATTCACCCCGGGGGTACACATAATTATTGCACCACCCCTAAGGCAAGCCCGGGCCCTAAGCTTACCAGAAACCGAGTGCTGCTTGTTCCTTGATCGATTGCCCCAACAAGAGGCCCAAAATCCCTGGTTGATTTAGCCATTGTGACTTTGTGTGAACTGAAATAGGTCGCTGAGTTACTGTGTTTGTCACTTGTCGTCAGATGCACAAACCTTGAGCCTTGAGGAGTGACCCGTTACAAGAAAAACCACACTGAATAAAACCCGAGAAAAAAAGATAGATAAAACACTACGAACTGTTCAGCAAGTGTGCCAGTGAAATCAGGCCGTTGCAACTTGTATACCAGCGCAATGCAAAAAGGTGGCGACACCGTCGGCTTCCCCCGTGTATTACCCATCAGCGCCATTGATAAGTCACGGCCGCTGCCATTAATATTGAATATTGCTACAATTCATTTGTTTATGTTTCTTATATTCTTTCTTTTATAACTGTGACCATTTATACATGTACTTTAAATATTAACTGTCATTACTGTATCCGTTTGTTTGGTAAATTTTCATGAAATATTGATAAATTGAAGAATTTGTCATTAAACCCTGGGCGCCGCCATTTTAGAAAAGTCAGGGGGGGCCGGCCAAGATTGGCTCAATTTTGACGTTGTCATTGGTTTTACACGTAAACACAAAAATGTCTCAAATTATTCCAAAACTGTACGTATGTTATTAAGCACTATTTTATCAGTCTAAATCCGTTGAGGTTCGCCAGTGAACCTCATTGTAAGTACTGTTTTTTTTATTTTTTTTTATGAATAACGCACGATATGTTACGATATATACTGAAAATTTCCCCTACGTGTATCAATGAGTATACGTGGTCGAGTGGTTATGAAGCTCGCCTCCCACGCATAAGGTCCCGAGATCGATTCCCCTCCCCGGCGATGAATGAAATTTTTTTCTTCTTCTTTTTTCTTTGAATTTAAAATTATTTATTTTCATGTGAAAATGTATATATTGCACTGGGAAATATATTTTGTGCTTTTTTTTTCTGTAATGGGGCCACCCGGCCAATAGAGCTAAAAACGGATCTTGGCTCCGGGAAAAATAATTGCGTCCATCGTGCAGGCAGTGTTGCCGTCATATTGTCTGTTTTGTTTACGCTTTTGGCTGTTGCCACATTGAATAATGTAGTCCACCATCGTCTGAGAAAAGTGAAGAAAAATGCTGCTGCCACCACGATAGTACTAAAAGCGACCTAAAAAAATATGCGTAGTGCTGTGGAGACTTACGTTAACATGACGTCACGAATATGCTAATTAAAGAAAAATGCTGCTGCCATCTACGTCCACATGTTGCAAGCGTGACGATCGCTGACCTCACATCGACGATCGGAGTTGCAATTCCATCGCACTTCGTGCTCTATTCTTTATTCCATGGTGAAATAATCAATTATAAATAATTTTATAGTGTAGTTGATGGTTACTTTGCTATTCATAGCTCAGTTCAAACACACATCTATACACTAAATTGTTAAATTTCTCCCATTTATTTACTTCTATATTACAAAAATTAATTAACTTTAATTTTGTTGTCATGTTATGCATCTAAAATGATATGTTAAACAAGAAAAATATATTAAAAGTATGAGTCCTTGAATCACAAAATGAACGTTATTTTACTTTGCTTTATAACTACGTAACAAAATATTGAGTTTACCCTCGGAAACAATACGAATAATTGTTACATATTTACTGAACAAACGTAGTCCTTTTCAAATCTCAGCGTGTGCTTGATCCTTCGATGAAAATAAACTGGGAGGAGAAGACTTGATCGAGTCTAAAAAGTTTACGCCCATGCAAAATCTGGGGACGTTGGTTATAAAAAAATCATAGAGGGCCAAAGAGGTAGGCCTATAAAAAATAAAATAAAACTAATCTTCTTACTGAAACTCAAGGTGGATTTAGAAAAGATCATCAATGTCAAGATCATATATTTTCTTTAAAAAGTATTTCAGCCACAAGATTGTCTGAAGGTAAAAAGACTTTCTTTGCCTTTCTTGACTTCAAGAAGGCATTTGACACTGTTTGGAGAGATGGGCTTCTTGTAGCTGCATGGAACTCTGGTATAAGAGGTAAAATATGGCGTATCTTAAAGAATTTGTATAATAATGTTAAGTGTTTAGTAAAATTTGGTGATATTGAAACTAACTTTTTTGCTGTAGATGACGGCCTAAAACAGGGATGTGTTCTCTCCCCAGTTTTATTTAATATTTTCATAAATAATCTATCAAAGATGCTAAAAAAGTCCAACTTTGGTGTTGATATATGTAACATTAAAATTAACAGCCTCCTTTGGGCAGATGATGCGGTATTGATTGCGGAAAATGCTCACGACCTACAGAAGATGCTTGATATTGCCTCATCATTTGCTAGCATGTGGCGTTTATCTTTTAATCTCGATAAATCAAATGTACTCACAATAGGTAAACGTGCTAATCCTAACTTAATGTTTGGAATCTTGGTAACGGTTGTATTAAAGAAACAAACAGTTACAAATATCTTGGCACCCATATTAATTACAACATATCTGATCACCTTCATATAAAAGAAGTTATTCGTAAAGGTCATAGAATTATAGCCTATATTAAATCTATTATTGATAGTCAAGATGACTTTAATCGGGTATACTACGGAGACCTTCTTTGGCGCACAATTGGTCTCCCTACAATTAATTATGCAATGTACTACTTGGGTTTGTGGAGGTCAAACTGATGTTAATAAATTAGAAAATCTTCAATACCAAATGGCGAGATATATTCTCAAAATCCCCATTAGTACAGCAAAAGGATCCATATATGGTGATTTAGGCTGGGATGCACTTTCATCCATTCAAGATGTTCAACGTGTTGGGTATTTTCACAGACTCATTAACATGAACCCAAATCGTTGGCCAAAACTTTTCTTTAAAGTTATGTTTAATGTATATCGGAATAATCATAATTTACGGTGGAAATGGTTGCCATGTATTGAAGACAGACTTACAAAATGCGGTCTAGATCACTTATTTAACAACTTTAGTTCCGAAAGTAATCATAATTGGCTTCAGACTTTCAAATCAATAAATAAGGATATTGAATATAATGACTGGGATAATTCTGTGAAAAATAAATCATCTCTTCAAAACTATTCGTTGCTTAAGCAAGAAAAATATCTTGAGCCATATCTTACTGGAAAAACCGACTTTCAGGGTGCAAAGCTCAAGTTTAAAGGTCAAAAAAACACCCTTCAAATCGATAATAACACTCGCTCATGGGCAAAGACAAACGATGGTGTCTGCCGCTTATGCAACTCTGGTTTTGAAGAGGATATTATTCACTTTCTGTTTTCATGTAATGCATATAATGATATTCGTATTGATGAATTTGATAAACTAGAGAGATCTTTAATTGATATTAATTGCCAATCTGCATGGGAATGCTTCATTTCAAATGGAAATCTTACTAAATTATATTTTGCTTTAAGTGATATCTATCAATATGATAATGCAGTAGGTCAAATTTTTGATACGTATAGCAAGTGTTATCTCAAAAAAGCATGGGCCAAAAGAAACAGCACACTTAAGAATCTTCAAATGTAACCATCTTGCTATTCAATTGTATATATTATAATATATTTGTGTAAAATTTGTATTAACTTAAGACATGAGTCAATTATGCACTCCATATTTTGTGCACATGTTATAATAATCATGTTGTAAAGTGAGAATTGAGGGATGCATGGGGGGGGGGGTTGCGTATGCATGCTGGCATATCTTTTTGAAAGTTATGCATGAGTAAGCGTGTTAAGTATACAAACGTAGAATATTTGTGGGGTGGGCGTGTTAAGTGTACTAGATGTACTAGTGTTAAATTTAGCTTGTAAATTTTGTTTAAGTGTATTATCCTTTTTACGTTTGTGCATAAGCATACTATTCAATCTTAAGTATGTTTGTTTTTGTTGTTTTTTATTGATCTGCATGTGTAATTGTATTTTTATGTTGGATGCACTGCACATATGAGTGCATGTGCCACTGTTACAAAAGTGATTCCAATAAATTGATTGATTGATTGATTGATTGATTGGTATTAGGGCTACACTGGGGCTACAGAAGACAGCCTGGTCACGGAAGACTTACCTTCTCTGGGTTGGGCTCTGGGTACAAACTTACAAAGCTATTGAAATCACATGCCTCGGCCTCCAAAATGTAACAAAGAGGAGGCAACAATGAAACAGGGCAAAAAGAGGAGGTTTGCTATTATCTTTATACAAAGGAGAGAATCCTTTCACAGTAAAATAAACTATCTGATATGCTGATCAGCATTTAATAGATGATGGGAATTGAACTATCTGATATCAGCAGTAGGCCTACTAGTAGATGCGGGCAATGATGAACTTTCTGATATCAGCAATAAATGAGAAGCATTGGTGATAGGCCTACCTAATTATGGTATTGATGAATATCAGCAGTGTGAGATGAGGGTATTGATGACGTGAACATAGGCTAATTGATATCAGCATTAGGCTAATGAAAGTTAATTCCGAGTTTATCGTCCCTTTTTTTTCCCAGGTTGGTGAGGTGACTTTTTCATTTTCATTTTCATTATTTCATCAGATTTCATTATTGACCTAAAATGCGTGTTGATTTAAAGCCACACTCATACATGTTATTTATAAACATGTTTTTATATGGGTAGGGACTAGAAAAGTTAGAAAAGAGCCTGGTTTTGCTTCCAAGTTATGAATTTATATGTTTTACAAACAAAAATATATGTTTCCAATTGCTAAAACTGGTGAAAACACTGATACTTTGAAAATAATGAATTATTTTGGCATTTTTGAAAATTTGACGCGGGTGTTTTTGGTTTCCAAAAAGTGACGCGGGCGGGGGACGATAAACTCGGAATCGACTTTCACTAGCCTTAGATATAGGGCTCCGGCATTAACGAACCGATCATCAACTGCCTGATATCAGCAGTAGGCCTAGATAACGGGCAATGATGAACTACCTGATATCTGCAGTAGATACCCAGCAAACACAAAACGTTTTCGACATCATTCGCAAAAGGTTATAAAAGGTTGTCAGAAAACGTTTAAATGTCGGGTTATAGGCCCTATAAAGGGTATAAAAACGTTTTAATGACATTCCAAAAACATTTTTGAAAACTTGGTATAAATCATTCTAAACAGAATGTCATTTTGGGGTTGAAAAAATATTTTGCAAAAAATGTTTGCCTAAAATATTTACAATAACGTTTATAAAATGTTTTCACGACCTTTCTATAACCCGACATTTAAATGTTATTAAAACGTTTTGTAAAAAACATTTTAAGAACATTTCTGTGTTTGCTGGGTGCAAATATTTTAACATAATGTTATTTAAGTGTTGACAAAATATTTGGCCAAAAATGTTTGCAAAAATAGTTTACAATGACATTTCGAAAACATTTAAAAAATATTGTTGTAGTGTGTTTTCATACAAAACGTTTTAAAACGATTTCATGACCGGACCTTTATATAACCCGACATTTTAATGTTATTAAAACGTTTTTACCTAAACCAAAACATACCTTATTTAAAACGTTTTAAAAACGTTTTTGTGTTTGCTGGGTATAGGACAATTGATTGACTACGATATCAGTATGATGTGAGCTACCTGATATCAGCAGTAGATATAGGACATTGATGAACTGTCTGATATCAGCAGTAGATATAGGACATTGATGAACTGTCTGATATCAGCAGTAGATATAGGACATTGATAAACTACCTGACATCAGCAGTAGATATAGGACATTGATGAACTACCTGATATCAGCAGTAGATATAGGCATGATAGGGTATTGAAGAACTACCTGATATCAGCAGTAGATATGTATACGGCATTGATGAACTACCTGATATCAGCAGTAGATATAGGACATTGAACTACCTGATATCAGCTTTAGATATAGGGCATTGATGAACTACCTGATATCAGCAGTAGATATAGGACATTGAACTACCTGATATCAGCTTTAGATATAGGGCATTGATGAACTACCTGATATCAGCAGTAGATATAGGACATTGGACTACCTGATATCAGCTTTAGATATATGGCATTGATGAACTACCTGATGAACTACTGTAAAAGTGGTTATTTTCGCGTACAGTTATTTTCGCGGATTGTTGTCAAATATAATGTCACTCCATATAAAATGTATATTTTCGCGTGTTGTTATTTTCGCGCTATCACATCCGTTCGCGAAATTCGCGAAAATAAAACCCTCACGAAAATAACCCCTTTTACAGTACCTGATATCATTGAGCTACCTGCAACAGTAGATATAGGGCATTGATGAACTACCTGATATCAGCAGTAGATAAGGCATTGATGAACTACCTGATATCAGCAGTAGATATAGGGTATTGGTGAACTACCGGTACCTGATATCAGCAGTAGATATAGGGCATTGATGAACTACCTGATATCAGCAGTAGATATAGGGCATTGATGAACTACCTGATATCAGCAGTAGATATAGGGCATTGATGAACTACCTGATATCAGCAGTAGATATAGGGCATTGATGAACTACCTGATATCAGCAGTAGATATAGGGCATTGATGAACTACCTGATATCAGCAGTAGATATAGAGCATTGGTGAACTACCTGATATCAGCAGTTGATATAGGGCATTGATGAACTACCTGATATCAGCAGTAGATGGCCTATACGATATTGAACTACCTGATATCAACAGTAGATATAGGGCATTGATGAACTACCTGATATCAGCTTTAGATATAGGGCATTGATGAACTACCTGATATCAACAATAGATATAGGGCATTGATGAACTACCTGATATCAGCAGTAGATATAGGACATTGGACTACCTGATATCAGCTTTAGATATATGGCATTGATGAACTACCTGATGAACTACTGTAAAAGTGGTTATTTTCGCGTACAGTTATTTTCGCGGATTGTTGTCAAATATAATGTCACTCCATATAAAATGTATATTTTCGCGTGTTGTTATTTTCGCGCTATCACATCCGTTCGAGAAATTCGCGAAAATAAAACCCTCGCGAAAATAACCACTTTTACAGTACCTGATATCAGCAGTAGATATACGGCATTGTGAACTACCGTACCTGATATCAGCAGCAGATATAGGACATTGAACTACCTGATATCAGCAGTAGATATAGGGCACTGATGAACTACCGGTACCTGATATCAGCAATGGATATAATGCATTGAAGAACTACATGATATCAGCAGTAGATATATGGCACTGATAAACTACCAGTACCTGATATCAGCAATGGATATAATGCATTGAAGAACTACCTGATATCAGCAGTAGATATAGGGCAATGATGAACTACCTGATATCAGCAATGGATATAATGCATTGAAGAACTACCTGATTATCAGCAGTAGATATAGGATATTGATATCAGCAGTAGATAGGCCTATAGGCATTGATATAGCAGTAGTAAATATAGGGTATTGATGCACAACCTGATATCAGCAGTAGATAGCCTATAGGATATGAACTACCTGATATCAGGAGTAGATATAGAGCATTGAGCTACCTGCAACAGTAGATATAGGGCATTGATGAACTACCTGATATCAGCAGTAGATAAGGCATTGATGAACTACCTGATATCAGCAGTAGATATAGGGTATTGGTGAACTACCTGATATCAGCAGTAGATATAGGGCATTGATGAACTACCTGATATCAGCAGTAGATATAGGACATTTGACTGAAGCAAAGAAAGAAGCGAAGAATAATTAAAATGTCGTAATTGAATATTTTATTACACGAATTTTCGGCGTTAATTTTCTACTAGGACATTTGACTACCTGATATCAGCTTTAGATATATGGCATTGATGAACTACCTGATGAACTACTGTAAAAGTGGTTATTTTCGCGTACAGTTATTTTCGCGGATTGTTGTCAAATATAATGTCACTCCATATAAAATGTATATTTTCGCGTGTTGTTATTTTCGCGCTATCACATCCGTTCGCGAAATTCGCGAAAATAAAACCCTCGCGAAAATAACCACTTTTACAGTACCTGATATCAGCAGTAGATATACGGCATTGTGAACTACCGTACCTGATATCAGCAGCAGATATAGGACATTGAACTACCTGATATCAGCAGTAGATATAGGGCACTGATGAACTACCGGTACCTGATATCAGCAATGGATATAATGCATTGAAGAACTACCTGATATCAGCAGTAGATATATGGCACTGATGAACTACCGGTACCTGATATCAGCAATGGATATAATGCATTGAAGAACTACCTGATATCAGCAGTAGATATAGGGCAATGATGAACTACCTGATATCAGCAATGGATATAATGCATTGAAGAACTACCTGATTATCAGCAGTAGATATAGGATATTGATATCAGCAGTAGATATAGGCATTGATATTGATAAAGCAGTAGTAAATATAGGGTATTGATACACAACCTGATATCAGCAGTAGATAGCCTATAGGATATGAACTACCTGATATCAGGAGTAGATATAGAGCATTGAGCTACCTGCAACAGTAGATATAGGGCATTGATGAACTACCTGATATCAGCAGTAGATAAGGCATTGATGAACTACCTGATATCAGCAGTAGATATAGGGTATTGGTGAACTACCTGATATCAGCAGTAGATATAGGGCATTGATGAACTACCTGATATCAGCAGTAGATATAGGGCATTGATGAACTACCTGATATCAGCAGTAGATATAGGGCATTGATGAACTACCTGATATCAGCAGTAGATATAGGGCATTGATGAACTACCTGATATCAGCAGTAGATATAGGGCATTGATGAACTACCTGATATCAGCAGTAGATATAGGGCATTGATGAACTACCTGATATCAGCAGTAGATATAGGGCATTGGTGAACTACCTGATATCAGCAGTTGATATAGGGCATTGATGAACTACCTGATATCAGCAGTAGATATATGGCATTGGTGAACTACCTGATATCAGCAGTAGATAGCCTATACGATATTGAACTACCTGATATCAACAGTAAATATAGGACATTGATGAACTACTTGATACCAGCAGTAGATATAGGGCATTGATGAACTACCTGATATCAACAATAGATATAGGGCATTGATGAACTACCTAATAAGGAGTAAATATAGGACATTGAACTACCTGATCAGCAGCAGATAGGGCATTGATGAAATATCTGATATCAGCAGTAGATGTGGGACAGTGATGAACTAGGCAAACCTGGCATCAGCAGTAGATATAGGGCATTGATGAACTGCCTGATATCAGTAGATATGGCATTGACCTAACTGACATCAGCAGTAGATGTAGGGCATTAATGAAATATTTAATATCAGCAGTAGATGTGGGACAGTGATGAACTAGGCCTACCTGGCATCAGCAGTAGATATAGGGCATTGATGAACTGCCTGATATCAGTAGATATGGCATTGAACTAACTGACATCAGCAGTAGATGTAGGGCATTGATGAACTATCTGATATCAGCAGTATATATATAGGCATTGATATTGATGACCTGATAAAAGCAGTACGGTAGTAGATTTAGTGCATTGATGAACTACCTGACAAGCAGTAGTAAATATAGGGCATTGATGAACTACCTGATATCAGCAGTAGATATAGGGCATTGAAGAATATCAGCAGTAGATAAAGGACATAGTGCATTGATGGTGCATTGATGAACTATCTGATACCAAATTGTGGGATAGGCTTTTACGATTGGAATTCACAACAATTAGTAGGTTTTTTACCAACAGAAGATATAGGGCATTGATGAACTACCTGATATCAGCAGTAGATATAGGGGCATTGATGAATCACATGATATCAGCAGTAGATGAGAGGCATTGATGAACTCCTTGAAATCAGCAGTAGATTTATCTGAACTATCAGCAGAAGATAAGGGGTATTGATGAGGGGCATTGATGAAGTAGCTAGCTAGCTATCAGCTGCTGATAATGATATTGACACTGCTGGTATCAGTGCTCTGTAGACAGTAGTAAATATAGAACATGGATGAACTAATTGATATCTTTGATCGTGACTTCTCTCTAGTCCGAAGGGTCACTAGTCCGAAGGTTCTCTAGTCCTAAGGGTCGCTACCCCTGGGGGCACTTCAATATGAAATGGATATAGGTGTAGGGCTGGCACTTTCGCACTAAGGGGCATTCGGTGAGAGCAAAACTTAAAACATATGGGGTCATTGGGTGAGAGTATGATTTTTGGCATTCGGTGAGAGCAAAATGTAAAAAATATGGGGTCATTGGGTGAGAACATGACCTTTTTTTCAAATGGAATCTTTGGGCGAGAGCCGAAACAGCGCCGCAAAATAAGTAACAAAATCAGTGATAAATGAAAGTTGCTGTTCAAATTGAACTTGTAAGGGTCTTTGGGTGACAGATCAAATGGAAAAATATGGGGTCTTCGGGTGACAGAGCATGTGTTCGTAAAAAAATATGGGGCCTTTGGGTGACAGCGATGCTGAAAAAGGGGGGTCTTAACAGCCCTACATACGCGTCACCTCCAAAGTTGGAGTGCCCCCGGGGGTCGCTAGTCCGAAAACCAAATTAAGTTCGCTAACCGGAAGGTTCTCTAGTCCGAATATAGAATAAGGGTTAGTGTTAGGGTTAGGGTTAGTGAGCCTTATTCTATATTCAGATTAGAGAACCTTATTTATTATTCGGACTAGCACATCCTCGGACAAGAGAACCCGATATTCGGACTAGCAAACCTTTATCAGGTAAATATGGTAATGGTAAATTACGTGTTTGGACTAGCGAACATTCGGACTAGAGAACATTCGGACTAGAGAACCTTCGGACTAGAGAGTTGTAACATGTTCATTATGCAAAAATCTAATCCTGCAAATGCCTTGGAAGTATAGCCTTTGACTTAAGGGATCTAAAATGAGCGTTTATTGCGTTTCGACAGTATTTTTGTGGGACATGAGAGCACCTCAGACCTATCGAATTGCATTCTGAATACTGAAGCATGTCTTTCTGATATCAAATAATTTTCATTTTTGAAAATCACAATATAATACAAATTTTATGACAAATTATAAAAATTTGATATTTTTCAAATTTTTGATATATAACAGTCCTCAAGTAAATTATATAAATCTAATGACATATTCTTAAAGTGTATAGCATGGAGGAAAAGCCGACGGTCAATTCAAAATTTTGACCTTTCATATTGAAGATATGGCTTTTTTTCCCCAAAAAGACATAATTTTTTTGGTGTTTTGGGGAAAAAAATCCATATCTTCAATACGAAAGGTCAAAATTTTCAATTGATCGTCGGCTTTTCCTCCCACCTACATACACTTTAAGTATAAATCATCAGATTTATAAAGTTTACTTCAAGTACTGTTAAATATCAAAAATATCAATTTTAATGATTTGCCATAAAATGTGTATTAAATTGCGAATTTCAAAAATCAAAATTATTTGATATCAGAATGACATTCTTCAGTATTCAGAATGCAATTTGATATGTCTGATGTGCTCTAATGTCCCACAATAAATACTGTCCAAACGTTCATACCCCAGCCCTTAAGGCGGCGAAAAAAAAACCCTGTTCTAAGGGCCCAACCGACCCAGATTTTCCAATTTTGAGATTTCCTTAAAAATTTGCTGTATGTATATAAAGTCGACCGTTTTGGGGACCAAAAGTGAGATTGATGAATATTAAGTTGTATGCATGTAAAAACAGCTGTTTGGGGGCAAAAGCAGATTTAGTTTGACTGAAAAAATTCATTCAAAACAAGGGGACAAATTGCAAAAAAAAATACTGGTGATTTCTAGAGTTTTTTGCAAAACCCAAAAAATATTTTTTTTAAATGCCCGGCCGACCCTACTTGAAGGTCCATCCGCCTGCAGAACAGGGTTGTTTTTTCGTTGCCTAAAGGATCTGTTGTAGCAATTGGACTTATCGTATCTCCTCTAGCAATCCATTTAGAGGTTAATAACTGTGCATCGGTTATTTGGTGGGCATTGTGAAAAATCTAAACATTTTGCCTTTGGAACCGAGGAATATATATTACCGATGCAAAGTTATTAACCTCATTCATAACCGTCACTTTAATCTCTTCACCTTACAAAATAACACAAAATTTTGCTCAAAAGTTTATAAAATAGATGATTTTTACATCTTCCCTTTCCAAAAATTGATCAGGCTAAAACAGGACGACCAATAACAAAAGTGCATATCACAATCTGTGCAAATATGGTAGCGCGCAATCCAAATACGGCAGCCAGCGCAAGCGCAGTTTGTTAGACGCACAAGAACACGCAAACGCCGGTCAATTGTGTGCGACATTGGAACAATTACGCATTTTGCGTGTAATTGTGAGATATTAATGACCTCTATTTGCGTTCGCGTTTTCACAAACAATAAAATATGATTGGATCGCACACATCGCGTTTATTAATGAGATTATGAATTGACATCAGCCACACGGTTCAAACACAAATAACAACCAATAATATTTAGTGATATTTTAATTTTCAAGTCATAATTTGTTAACACAAAATAACTACATATTGCAAGCACAATTAGGGAGCAGTCATTATACAGTAAGCCAAACAATTAAGGTACCAGTTATATTCACCTCCTGTATATCCTAAATAAAGACAAATATGTCATAATTGGAACCAGCAGCCAATAGCTGCATCCTTTAGCTCGAATTTAAGACCTCATTCGTTGAAATTGTTCAAGAAATAAAGACACGGCGATCCCAAAACCCAAGGAAGATAACAATTTAAAAGTTGCAGTTTGCTGCATTAAATGCCCTATTTATTTGTACACAAGTGTTCGTGAACAAGAGAACTAGCGCTGCGCTTCCATTGATTAGCACGTTAAAACTAGCACCGTGCTTTCATTGATTAGAACACAAAAGTGCAACTTTTGATTTCGTTTCTTCATTAGGTTTTAAGATCACCGTGTCTTTAATTCTCAACCAATTTCAACAAATAAGGTCTTAAATCAGAGGTAAAGAGTACAGGTATTTACTGCTTGTTTTAATTTTGACATATTTGTCTTTATTTAGGATATACAGGGGTGAACATAACTGGTACCTTAATTCTTTGGCTTACTGTATACACCAGAGGGAATGAGGGATTTTAGGGGGAATGCAACATTTTTTGTGAGCAAGAAGGGGGGAAATCCAAATATATTTGTCAAGAAAGAGGGGGGAATGTGAAATTTTAAGTGGAGAAATGTTTTTAAAATAAGGGGAATGCAGATTTTTTGAAAGGAAGTGAAGGGTGAATTTTGTTTTAATCCCCCAATCCCCTTGGCGTAAATAGTGACCGGTCCCTTACAACATTTTATTTTCATGACTAATTTTCATATCACATCCTGTTACACAAACAGTATCATTGCCAATAAAGCAGCAGCAATTTCTTTTAGAATAACCTCAGTTTTCAATAGGGCCATTTATAGAACAATGCATACACTGTATGAATTGGCAGCATTGCCAGCCTTTTAGTGTGTGGGGGTGGGGGGGCAAAGCCAAAATTTGGTCCCCACTTGTTAATATTTTGCTCCAGTTTTAGTTATTATAATGACATTTTACTCTTTGCTGTCCCCATTTTATTCCTGAAAATTTCTGTGGGGAAATTTCCACCCACCCACTTCCCCTGGCTATGCCAATGTAAATAGTAGGTATTCTAAAACATAACCCAGGCATGAGACTGCACTTTTCTATAAATAAAAAAGGCAAATGCATGTGAAATTGGGCAAAAAGTACCAAAAACAGGCTGCAATTAAATAAAGTTGCAGACATTTTGACTAAAAAACCCCGAATTCAGTTTTAAAACTGAAAATTCTTATGCTTGATAACCAAAACTTTGTAAGAAATCAAAAGAGTTCTTTTAGATGAATAAATTTATTCTATGCATTGAAATCCATTTGAATGGCAATAGGTATAATGTCAAAATCACAATTTCTATTCCTTCAATGATCTTTTCAAATCAACATCGGAAACCTTCGGAAAACCAGGCCACGTGAACCCAAGTGCAATAAAATGTAAGAGAGCATCCTTATGCTCGCATAAATTCACATAAGCATTCACCAGTGACACACATTACACAAAGCGCAACTATGTGTAAGGGCTGCACCCAACAGTTGCATGATGACCCAGAATATTATCATAAACTGGGTCATCATAAGCAGGGTTCGAAATTTTGTTGTCCGGTTGCCGGGACAACTAAAAAGTCACCGGACAACCAAAATTACTGATTCGGTTGTCCACCGGACAACCATAAATCTGTAGCTAAAATGGACCTTTGTACATACGGACAACCAAAAACTTAGACGGACAACCAGAAATTGTAACCTGGTTGTCCGTGGGACAACCATTTATTTTTCTTTAATTCGAACACTGATCATAAGCAAACAGTTATTCTTCTGAAAACTGCTATTTGAAAATGTTTATACATGTGGGAATTGTGAACACAATGTAAAACCTGTTTACTGTCATAATGCAGTAATAAGCTTGTGTGGATTGAATAGCTAAATGGTAATTTCTTCGACCAGGGCACCGTTCGAAATAGCGCCGGTATTTGGCCTGTAACTCTTTGGCTGGGCCGGTAACTTTCCTGACTAGCAGTCTAGTTGCAGGCCTAGCTGGCCGGTAACTCAAAGTATTAGTTTTTAATTATTTCAAACACATGATTCATTCATGCATTGCCAATCTGACATTATTTATTAAATCACTTACGAAGTACGGTAAATAAATTTCATTCCAATTCCAATCTACTATGTGAATTATATTTAGCAGAGATGCCACTTAGTTTCACTCAAAAAACCTGAAACTGGCGAGAAAAACCTGAAAAAGCATGTGAATGCAGACCAAAAAGCCCCCAAATGGGCTGAAAATAAATAAAAATGCAGGACTTTGGGCTCACAAAAAACCTGAATTCAGGCTAAAACCTGCGAAGTAGCATCTTTGATTTAGTGCCAATGTATTTAGCATACTTGGTTTGTATTAATGAGATACCAGTTTTAAAAGCTCTTGAACTTTTTGGCCCGGCTGGCCAGTAACTTTTTGAGGCATATTCTAACACTGGACCCAAGTCACATGAGAAATGTGTTGTCAGCCACCATGATCTAAGGGCGAGTCGCATATTACATGTCTTCAATGCTCCATTTATAAGCAACTTCATCCATAGCTTTCTTGTTCGCATTACGGATGAAGAATTTCTTCTCAAATCCATTGGATCTATCCACGCCATCCCATCGGTAGCCAGGCATGATGTTGAAACGATTCGGTGGGGGCGTTGGTCCCTTGTACTTTGGTTTTTCTGGATTTAAAAATAAAGAGAAAAATCTTCATATATATTATCACTAGATGGGGAAATGGTCCACTTTTCTGGATATAAATGAAGACATGAAAAAGTTCAAAAATTATCTTTTAACTTTACAAAGTTTGCGATCAAAATTTCAAATCTTAAATTTCCACAATAATAAAGTGGTATGCCTTTTCCTACTTTGAAATCCACACACCCTCTATGGAAGACATGACCTTATTGTACTTTTATTTTGCCGTACCTCAATTATGGAATTCTAATCTGGGGGAATACATGTAAACTTTACTTAGATAAACTGACCAAACTCCAAAAATGGGCAATAAGAACAATTTCTAACAGTCATTATAGAAGTCATACCCGACCTTTATTTGCCAAATACAACATTTTAAATATAGAAGATATGTATTCTCTTGAACTCGGTGTATTTATGTACAAGAATTCCATACATGAGCTACCTAATTCATTTAATGAGTATTTTACAAAACGTTCTGACATCCATGACTACCCGACAAGACGAAATAATGATCTCCAGTTAACAAAAAATAAAAGAGTTTTTTCCGACCATTCCATTCGAACGAGCGGGCCCATACTTTGGAACTCCCTAGATAAAAAAATTAAAAACTCAAAGTCCATAAAACATTTCCGTAAACAGCTTAAACAAACTCTTATCTCTAAGTATAATTAGGCCATTCTCGAGCACTGTATTTTGTCATGTCTGTTAGTCATTTTTATTTATATTTGTTGATTTCATAACCTTTGTTTTGTTTTTTTCGTAAGGGGAAGGCAATTCTCAGGCCTTATTGGCCTTCCTGCCTTCTCCGCCATATTGTGTTTCTTTTGTACTTTATTGTAATTGATATATTTTTGATGTATTTGTATATTTTTATAAATGGAAATAAACGAATGAATGAATGAATGAATAGTCTCCCACACAGGCAGTGTAGATTTGAAATGGAGTCACCCATTCAGGTAACCGCACTTGAAATTCAAACTCCCTGTAAAGAGAAATTGTACAAAATACTGCACTTCTACCGAGATGTTGATATGTCTAATAATGCATTAGACGCATCAGCATCTCAGTATGTGTGCATTATTTTGTACAATTTCACCCCAACAAGTGATACGTGTTTATTAACCTATAAATGTAACACATGACAGCTATTCTCTTGTTTCATAACCACTAGTACATTTATGATTTTGGCTATAGTGTCCTCTTTTAAAAGAAGTATACTCTGGTTGCTCTACGAAAAAGGAATAAAAATCAAAACCACTAATCCCTCCAATTAGCTCCTGCTGATTTCCCATTATAGAACTATCAAAAAGTGTGCCAACAGGTATCATAATAACATTATTACATAACAATTTCCTATCTTTTGGATTGTCTGCTGTGGTTATCATTGGGGTGGGCTTGTCCAGCTGGAAGAGGAAGTGTAATTGACCAAAGGGGTAATTATCAGTAATTGGGCTTGGATTTATCACCTTTTTCGTAGCAAAAGCCAACTATACTTAATTATATTTGTGCCTACTCTTGGTAGCATTATATATAAATTGTGTTAAAAAATGTATGCAATTTCATTTTAGTGTGCTTTTTTAA
Source organism: Amphiura filiformis (assembly GCF_039555335.1). Taxonomy (NCBI): domain Eukaryota; kingdom Metazoa; phylum Echinodermata; class Ophiuroidea; order Amphilepidida; family Amphiuridae; genus Amphiura; species Amphiura filiformis. The sequence goes on along the minus strand of NC_092641.1, from coordinate 51,806,874 downwards.
CTGCCTAAAATGGCCTATAATGATGTTATATCATCCTGTTCACCCTTCTAACCCAACAACCTAACTCTACTCCTAACCCTAACATTAGTCGTAACCCTACAACCTAACCCTATTCGCTGGAATAGTCATTAAAACATCACCTTGGATAAAGACAGCCATGCATACAATTTGAAGTGATTTGGTTCAAGCACCTCTCAAGGACAGTCCCCTGTTTACCATGTTCACTCCGCATGACCAATTGGATTTTTGGAAACCAACCAATTGGTAAAAAGAACATGATAAATTCTGACAAAACTTCATATTTTTAAGACATGATTGCAGAATATTATGATTTATTTAGCTAATCACTATAACTGGATGAGTTTTTAGCTCCTAAAATTGTGCAGTTTTTGAGATAATGCAATTTAGGTGGGTGTAAACTTCTTCTGTTCAACAGTCAATAGGAACCATGCATGACTGGGAACATGTCCTTGAACCAAAGTAGGCATACAGGCTGTATTATGACATCACACTATTCCAGCGACCTATAACCTAACCTTAATCCTAACATCTAACATCAAAAACTTCATTCAGCCAATGGAATTTAGGGAGATGCACAGATAATTGGTGGATGTTACAAATCCACGTGCGGATAGGTTTACGCCCAACTTCGGCTACACAATGCTTAGTTGATGCGATGTGGTTGTGATGTGATTGTGATGATTCACCATGGTAGCGAAATTACAGCACTTTGAATCCCCGAGATCTGGTAAAAAGGCCTAAATATAAAAACTGAAATTTATTTATCTAGAGATGGAGGCATTTAGGGATTAAACCATAAGTTTGATGACTTCATATAAACAAAAATTGTTTTGTTAGGAGGCTGACCCCCTCCCTCCCTCTAACATAAGTGTGAAATGTTGAAAATTCAAACCCGAAAGATCAAATTTGACCGATATCTGAACAAATGAATATATGAATACAAAACCCACCCAAGTCCATACGTTGGCCAAATTGAGTTAAGCATGGGAAATTGTTGCTATACATAGGTCTGTCATATGTTTGAAAGAACAACTCAAATTCATCATCTGTGTCTATTGAGCATGTGAGAAATAGCATGTATGAAAGAATCACCCAATTCCGTGATTTGAGTCTTGTAACACATTGATTGAAATCCAGTGTGTATAAAAGTCCACTTGTAACACATTCATTGCTGGAGAGTGACTTTTGAAAAAAAATGGGTTTAATAAAGGAACGTGTGTGGTTTATATTACATGGCAGAATGCTTATCAATATTATATATACCTGTGTGCTTTATATTGTATTATCTTACTAGTGGTAATCTCATTCCAACGTTGTTGTCTTTGAATATGATTCAAAAAACCACCCGAGTCCAAAATTTAAAATGAACCCTACAAAGTCCCTGAAATGCTAATCGTCATACTTTATACAGTTTAATCCACTCATTTGCACGTAAAACTTACCATATTGACCAGGTAAATCTAACTTAAGGAATTAAAATGATACACAGGTTTTTCTCTCAAAATCACTTCCCATGGACTTGGGTGGGTTTTGTATTCATGTATTCAAATGTAATCTGACTTTTTGACTGTCTCCCCCATAATAAGCGATATAGACGTCATAGAACTTTTGGTTTGTTCCCTTATCCTAAGATGCTGCTAAAATTTGTTGAAGAGAAAAGAAAGCAAGAACTGAGAATTTCTTAATATCTTACCTTTGATTCCAAGTTTTGCATTTTGCTTAGCTTGTTTCTTCTTCATGAACGCCAACATTGGGTCACCTTCTCTGTCCTTCTCCTTCAACATGGCATCTAAATCCTCATCGTCCCGGTAACGTGCCATTGGCTTGGCCATTTCATGGATATGGTCCTTGGCAGTTGTCTCCATCTGCTTTTTCTGCACAAGTCTGTTTTAATAACAAAAATAACAATAATAATAATAATAATAAGCCTCAGCACACTTTACAACATTTTGCTGAACACTGTGGCCCAAGATACACCTTATACAAACCATTTTTAGTCAGTGGGAGTGGCCTAGTTCGTAGACACATAATCTGATTGGACAATCACATGATTTTTGCTTAAATCAACATCACTTCCGGGTAATGAGGATGCGTCATTAGCAACTACGTCTCGCGGGAAAAGCAGTGGACCAGTTCATCTGTGATCAAGTCATCAGCTAAAATGTTGAAAGCTCAGTTCCGAGAGTAATATTTTATTGGATTCGGCTAGCAAAATTAACCAGTTTATGATCTTTACAATCCTACTAAGCTGAACTCCGCATATCATCTTATTGATGCCGACAAAGACGTCAGCAAATTTGCCTTTCTACCCAGAACAGTAAGAGAGTGGAATGACCTACCAAATCAGAGACTAAGAACAGCAGATCCACTTGACTCCACCAGGGGTATTGGACAGTATACTATCACAAATTTGTTATCACAAAACTTTTTAACAAATTCTTACCCTTTTCCCCATTCCATAAACTTCTCATCTTCCTCTGCTTTCTTCTGCTGTTCTTCCCTTTGTTTAATCTTCTCCATCTTCAAGTCTCTCCTGCGTCCACTTGACCTATCCCTGAAAACAGTTTCTGTGAATAACAAAAGATCCAGAAAGGTGTAAAAATATTGCCCTAAATCTGAATTTCTGGATATGGCCTCAGACCTGAATTTCCAGATGAACCTGGATGTAGGGAAATATCAAGCTCTCAAGTTTAAACATTTAATGAGGAGAAATTTTATCCATATTGACTGTTTTACAGACCTTCATTTTTGAGGAGCTCAATTGCATCAGAGCTCCTACAGCTCTCCTTAACACCATTTTAGGAGTATGATTTACTAAGCTCCTCACTACTGAAACCCCTGTATGTTTTTATACATATATAAAAAGATTGAGCACCTTAGTAAACTCAGGAGAGTGATTAATAGAGCTCCTGCAATTTTCAAAAATGAAGGCCTGGTTTTAACCCTATACATATAAACAATAGTGAGGTTTTGAGGACAAAACAAAAAACCCTGTTCTACTGGTCTGACCGACCCAGATTTGCTCTTTTGGAATTTCTTGAAATATCTTTAAAATTTGATGTAAAATCAGGCATTTTTTTGGCCCAAAGTGGATTCAGTTTGACAGAAATTGCTACATCAGTATACATATAACATCAGCTGTTTTGGGCAAAAAGTAGATTTTTTTGTGCAAGTTTGTACGCTTGTTGCACATGAGTGAAGAATGAACCAAGGTTAAGGGGGGGTATTTTCAAGACTCCCTTTGATGCCTGCATTACTCCCTATTCCAGAAAAATACAGCACTAATTTTTTGGGATAAAAAATATTATCCTGTTTTGCCAAATGAAACAAAGCTAAATCCTAATCCTTTAGTTAGTCCTAACTGGCAGTAAAAGAAAAAATTTAATATTTAGCAAATTTGTGGAATTAAGGGCCAAAAACACACGTTTTTAGGGTGTTTTTCGTATGCTGTGACAATCAAGCCTAAAGACTGGTACTAAGACTAATTTCAGTTTATGCATTCTAGTTTTTGGAAAAGACATATTTCATTTTTATAACCAAGTATTTAATTATAGCAACACAAAAAAGTGGGAATTAAGAGCAAAATTGCGGCATCTACTCTAGATTTTGAATGCTTAGACTTGTTACAAGTCTTTGATTTTTGTGAGTCGATTGTCAGAAAACATGCCCAAAATGTATGTTTTGGGCTCTTTTTTCAAGAAATTGGCAAAATATTAAAATTTTACTTTTATTGCCAGTTAGGACTAACTAAAGGATTAGGATTTAGCTATGTTTTATTTTGGAGAACATGATCATATTTTTTTAAATCCCAAAAAGTTAGTGCTATATTTATCTGGAATGGGGAGTAGACATATACCTGCATTCTTCCCTGACATCTCATCGGTCATATGAGAGAACATCTCAGTGTTTCTTTTCCGTGTTGCGTTGTTTTCGTTCCGCATAGTTCTAGCATCCTGTAGACCAGCCTTAGCACCTGGGATAGACAAAATATCAAGATTGGGTCAGTCTATTTTAAGTCCACACTCCCCCTGTGGAAGATTTGGGAAATATCTTCCACTGGGGGAGTATGAATTTGAAATGGAATCAGCATACTAATGAACTCCATTTGAAACTCGCCCTCCGTCTGCTGAAGATTTATGTTGAATCGTTTTTAGAGGGTGTATGAAATTCAAATGGAGCTGCCTAATGTGTTCATTCCACTTGAAATTCATACTCTCTCTCTGTAGATTATATTTCTAACATCTTTAACAGGGGTAGTGTGGCTTTTAAATGGAATAGCCCATTGCAGATTATCAGTATCAGGCTTCTGAGCGATCCTACAAATAATCTGTGTAAACATTGTATTTGTAATATAGTTTCTGTGATGTACCCGAATGCAATCAATTATTAAAAAATTATAATATCGTCAATGCACGCCACCATGGGGGGGGCAAGTGAAATCTTTCCCCCAAAGTAGTGGTATTTTTGTTTGGACTGGGGATGGGGAATCAGGTGATTGGTAAAATCTAAGTTGATTGGGGCATCAGGGCCTTGATTTCGTGCCAGTTTGCAAGAATCAAAAACCATCCAAGTCGCTTCATTTACTGCATGATTCAATATAATGAAAGAAATTGATTCTCGTAACCAGTGTCCGAAATAAGGAAAATATGGAGGTTATCCGGAGGATAACTAAAGCATAAATTCTGCTTGTCCTCAATACATTTTGGTTGTCCCCAAAATGTGTCATACTTTTTGAGGTAAAATCAAGTGGTTGTCCAGGGGATAAGTACATAGCTCAATATGGTTGTCCCCAGTGATTTTTGGACAAGAGAACAAGAGGATAAGTGCTTATTTCGAACACTGCTCGTAACAAATGTTACGAATCTGAGGCCCTACATATGCCCCTTTGTGTTGCAACTGGCTATAATTATGCAAAGAATTATATACAAAACTTCTGTGCATAAACATGAAGTAGTAACATAAATTTTACTTACCAGAAGCCATTTTATCCAGCCTTGATTTCCCCGACTTATCTCGTCTTGGAGGTGACAAGTCACCATCAGAATCTTGTCGACCTCTTGACCTTTCAACTTTTCTTTCTCTTCCTCCATCTGACCCTTTGGAGCCTCTACTCCGCCTCGGCGGAGAGAGATCTGAGTCTGATCCTCGTCGACCAGTTTTTCTCGGAGGAGACAAATCTGAATCAGAATCACGTCTCCTTTGTTTTGATTTTCGTGGTGGATTTAAATCCGAGTCTGTCTTACTCTTGGAAGCTTTTCTCCTCGGAGGGGACACATCCGAGTCACTACCATGACGTTGATTACCATGACGTTGATTTCTTCTAGGGGGTGACACATCAGAGTCACTACCCTGATGTTGATTTCTTCTAGGGGGTGACACATCAGAGTCGCTGTCATGACGAGTTCTTTTAGATGAATTTGTATTAATTTTAGTCCTCCTTGGAGGCGACACATCAGAGTCGCTATCATGACGAGTTCTTCTAGTCGGTGACTTACCACCATTTCCCCGACTTCTAGGGGGTGACATATCCGAGTCACTATCGTGACGGGATTTTCTACCTCGTGGAGGTGACATGTCCGAGTCCGAGTCGTGTCTAGATTTGTTGAGTTTTGGCGATACTCTACTTTTCTTTGGTTTACTATTAGTTTGATTTCTTTGTGGAGGTGACTGGTCCGAGTCAGAATCGTGACGACTTTGTCGGTTCCTTGCTGGTGACAAATCCGAATCGGAATCGTGCCGTCCTCTACTCGATGCTGCTGACGAACCTTTGTCATCATCTGTTTAAATCAAAGAAAACATCCATTAAAATTGGACCCTGTGTTTTAGGATTCAGGGTTAGGATTTAGGGTTAGGACATAGGTTAGAAATTAGGGTTAGATTTTTGGATAGTATTATTAGGGTGGGCAGGATATTCTTTTTAAAAGTTATTCAAGAAAATGTAATAACTGAGGTGAAAGAAAATGTAATAACTGAGCTTGACAGTTCTTAACTTCACTAATAATGAAACAATTCCCTACTACAGTACGAAGAGATTTGTATTTCTTTTTCACAAAATACATAAATTCGTTTTCACTGTCAGGTCCTCTTTTAATTTTGAGCAAAACATTATGAGGCAAAAACATAGAATTTCACTATTTACATGTACTTCCAGGGCCTATGTCACCAATGCATGTGTGTCACTACGTCCGTCTGGCTGAGGTTGGTCTTTTTGATGTGCTGTCATCAACAAAGCCCTGTAGCAGGCTTTGCTGTTTGAAATTTGCAGGGGGGGGGGGGGTTAATCGCGAGAGTGAGTTCTACAGGAGCGCACTAGGAGAGCATTTTTACTGTACTGTACATGTATATATGTGTTATTATTGTTACACCAAAGGTAGGGGAGCAATAAAAAGCTCTCCTCAGCTTTATTTGACAGAGATGCCAGTCAGTGTTGTCAAAAAATCCTGAAATGGCAAAAAAAATTCCTGAAAAATGTGCATTACCTAGATCAATTGTACAGGATCATCCGAGTAAAATTTCCTGAAGACTGGCAACACTGATTTGAGGTGAGTGATGGGGAGCAATCGCTCTAGCTCTCCTCAAACGGCAAATCCTGTTTTATAGATGATCACACTGCCCCCTTGATTAGGTCACTGCACCACTGTGCATTGTTAGTTGAATACTTTACCTAGAGTTGGGCGACTAAGTCGCCAATAGTCGTTAGTCGCGACTATTACTGGTAGTCGCGACTACGACTATTGAAAACCAAAACTCGTCAAACGCAACTATATTTAAATGTTACAAAATCATGTTAAAAGCGCCAGATATCAGCACTAAAACAAACCAAATACTTACATATTAACTGTGAAAATGTGAAAAAAACGTGTCATTGTCTTACCAATAATAACACTATACAAACAAGCAATCATAAAGTCCATAAATCATCATTAAATTGGTCTTGTTGACTTGTTATTGTAAATTTTCACCAAACTTTCACCCGATTTTTTTGGTCCAATTCTGACCACAGATAGTCGCGACTATAGTCGTAGTCGTGACTATTTGCTGCCGACTAGTCGACTAGGAAAAAAGTGATAGTCGCCTAACTCTAACTTTACCTTTGTCTTTATGGAGTAGCTTCCACTTGTTACTTGTCCTGAATTGTTCCAATTGAATCTCCTCCACTGGCCTCTCATCGATGACATCGGCAACCAATGGCGCCTCGTCCACGTTTAGCTTATCCACTGCATGACGATCACCATCCTTAAAATCTGGGATTAGCTTCTTGACGTCAATATCATCATCATGGATCACCATATTCCTAGAATGTAAATCATGAAGAATTTAATTAATTTAATTGGAAATGGCCCCCCTTTCAACATGTACCCCATCCAATGTTGGAATGTACAATTATATGTGACCAGCTCCAACAAAACCCGGAACAAGTCGCCAGACATGTTTTTGAGTTACAGGCCTTCAAAGATGACATTCCCATAAAATTTTGGAATTCTCAATTTCATGGTACATGTATTTGACTGTGGGACGAAGTGGAATTTCAAATCCTTGAAAGTACTTATCGGGTTTTGATTGAGCAAACTTCAATTAAAACCAAAATTGTTGTTGGCGTAATAAGCCCTGGGTTTTGTTGAAAAAGGGCATTGTTTATTTTGCTTTTTACCATTTTGTCCAATATATGAATCAAAATGGAGATACATTGCTGCATTTGGGCAAGTCATTGGGAATGTTTTCTCATACTTAATATTTGATACCCATTCCAAATTAGGCTGTTTGCAAATTGATTTGGGTCATCCCACTTCATGACAAAAGGTTAACTGGATAGGTCAATGCCTGTTCCAAATTAGGCTGTTTGGAAATTGAATTGGGTTGTCCAAATTCCGGGAAATGAGTGATATTTAAATGTCCGTTCCAAATTAGGCTGTTTGGATATTGAATTGGGTTGTCCCAATTCGGATATGAGTACCGTAATTGATGTACATGATCGTCATGATGCAATAATTAATGAATTGGATATCCATTGCTTAAGGCAGCTGTGTACTCTAGACACAAAATTGGGCTTTTTTGATATGTTTGTACTTTGTTATGTTTTTTATGAATACAAGGAATGAAAATCCAGATTTGTAAACTCCAACTGCAATATTTTAAGGATTTTATTTCACTATTCCACTCGTGTTTGAAATTGAAAAGGAAAGAAAATCTTTATTGTACCAGCAGGGTACACGCGCGCAACAACGCATCGCGTTGCGTATCACGCAATTTGTTAACGCACAAATACGCTACGCATACACAACGCTTATCTGCATGCGCGGCGCATCTTATGGAAACACCACGGAAGCACAAAAACCTAGTGGTCAAATGGCTCCGTTTTAGCTGATAAAATGTGGTTTTTTCCAAGTTCTTTCCCGATTTAAATATCAAGTTATGAATGGATTTCGCTCAAACTTCTCAAGGGGCCGTGGATTTACCCGATGTTTATGTAATGTAAGGTAGAAAAATAAAAACTGCCGCATTCTCCTGCGAGATTCGATGAAAGTGCAAAATGTGACCACTTTAAACTTCAACGGCCATTATTTTAATGTTCATTTTCTCGGTAAAATGACGATTTAGGTACACAATAACTCAATAAATACAGCATCTATAGGTAAGCAAATATGATCATCGTAAAAAGCATGATCGACTCAAGAAACAGTTTTCTCTTTTTTTTATATTTTGGTCTATTTCCGATTTTTGGCATCATTTTGTGCAAATAGGCGTTTGTGAATTTTAAAAGTTCAATTTGATGCCTTATATGGTCAATATCTCAAAAAATAAGGCCAATATCAAAAAATTTAAAAAACGTTTTTGGAATGGAGCCTCAAGATTGAGCTAAAAACAAAATAAAATATTTTGGAAAGAGTGTTTTTTGTTATGATGTACCTAACAAATATTGCCAAAAACTCACTTTTTGTGATTTTCTTCATAATTGTTGTTTTTACCCCAAATCTGTATAATTTATATTAAGATTTATTGATGTCTTGCCTTCATAAAAATGTATACTTTTATATGTCTTGCACGAATAATTACGAAGTTATTGCACTTTTACTACATGCATGTCTGAGAGTACACAGCCTCCTTAAATGAGTAATTGTTAGGTCCTAGCCAAATTAAGCTGTTTGGAGAATGGGACAGGTGTCAGAAGTTGTAGCTCTCTGATACATCTGAATTAATATCTACGGACATGTAAGAATCTGAGATGATATAGCTGTCTGGTGATATTAAATTAAGTAATAAGTATGAAGAACACAGTTGACACTTGATCAACTGTGTAAATGAAAGGAAATAAAAGATTTGGATGGTAAAGATCCAGCTCCGGCAATAGTTGTGTTTGGTCTACATTTTTTTGTACATATTGTAGGTATCACAGGGAAACCTCAGTTAACACATTTGTTAGTCAGTCAAAATGGCCTAAACCGGCAATACAAATTTACATTGAAATTAAAAAGAAGCTTTTTAAGAAGGAAACCTTCATAAATATGTTGTCTATACTTCACTTGACCCAAATATATGATTTTTTTTGGTGATGAGAGACTCGCACATGGAATTTCAGAGAGATTTTGATAGCAGTTCCATTAAAAAAAGGTGCTATCGTCATGAGACTATGATCTAGAAACACCCCCGTAATGCTGTTTTGGGGAATTTTGCTAGCAGAATCTTTTTGATGAAAGTCAATCTTTGACAAGATGTAACTTTGCTACGGAAAGTGCTATGACAAAAAAGGTTTTCAGTGTTGGCTTTCTTTACTCAAGGGCTTTAATTTGATATATAAAATGATGCAGTTTGTTGGCAAATTTGAATTCACCTGGCATACCTACATATTGTGTCCATAGGACAATAGCAATTTGGCAATTTTTACAAAATTATCCATATCTTGAAAAGTTTTGATGCTATAACTTTGATATCATTTTAAAGCTTATAGTGCTTACATTTTTATTCAAATCATGAAATGTCAAAAAATGTGTCTTGTTCCTGGTTTTGTCAGAGCGGGTCACGTATTATGTCGGAGGAGGGAGCATTTTTTAGGGTTAAAACTCATCTGCCATCTCTGTGACCAGTCGATGTTCAGGTCTGCTTGGAGTATATCAATGTCCTTCATTATACATCATGGTCACATGCATGCATGCGTGCAACTGCAACGCCAACGTCAACGTACATGTACTAGTACTACTCATATAGTCAAGTGTGTGCATTTATTCTGTTATTCAGATTTCCTTAAATTACAAATTAAGCGTACTGCTAGCCGTCCATCGCATATTATTTTGCACAAAGTCCAATGCACACGCTTAACTTCGCGCGTATAATCGATTAATCGTATGTATATTCTCTTGGTCGGGGCCACGTCACATCCATTCATGCATCAATTGGCGTGAAAACAACTTATCGCACATTTTTATATTTGCAGAGAGTTGAACCTGGCACGATAGTGTGATCATAGCTTGTGATACAGAGTTCAGTGAATGCAAATGTTATTTTCACTCCAGTGCTATTGTCATATATATTGTCAGCCGGTTCATGCCCGGATGTCCGACCGACAGAATACGCGATGTGGTTAAAGCCTTAATTAATGTACGATTTCCGTCAAATTTTGATTTTGATATTCTTTATTCAAAATGTTGAAATAATATTAGTAATAACTGACGAGAAGGGTTGCTGTCCATTTTAGGTTGAAATAACAAGGTAAAGTGAACGAAACCCCAACTATGGGAGGACATATTTATCATAATAATTTTTAAATTATGATAATATGTCGAACTTTGCTCTGTTGACCTAAGAGCAAGACAATAAATTTGGCCGATTCCATATCTAGGTGCCAGTTGGGACATGTGTAAACATTACAAATATGCAAAAAATTCAGGTTTGAAAAAAATTAACCAATTTCATATTATAAGATCATAAACATTATGATTAAAGGAGGATTTCGTGATCCTAGCATCCTCTTTTTATGACATTTTTCAGTAGATATATCCACGAAAAAAGCTTATTTCCAAAATTTCAGTTGATTCCGATTTTGCGTTTGTGAGTTATGCATGATTATGTGTATTACACTGCTCCATAGACAATTTTTCGTTCTGGTGCACCAGAACGAAATTCAAATTTGGCGATATTTTTGCTAAACGAATTAATCTGGAAGAAATATTTGGTACATAAACATTATGTAGCCAGAGGTATCCAGTGGTGTAAAAATCTCAACTTTTTTTGGGAAAAGTGGGGGATGAGGCTGTGGATCACGAAATGCCCCTTTAACCGTCCTGACCTTGTTAGACATGTCCACATTGCTTATTATAGAGGGCGACATTCAATCCAAAAAGTTGTGTCCACAGTAGCTCACAGTCAATGGCTTAACTGTGTAATCCCCATAGGGAAATACAAAAATATGAAATTTGGACACCAGAAACTTGACGACGTAGTCTAAAAAGTGCTGGTACTTTATCCTTGATACAGAAGTCAGCATGCAGTGAAAGTTAGATTTCATAAAATAAAATCGCCTTTGTGTAAAATGGATCATCGTGGTAAAAAATGATGCATTACATGCTTTTTTTACATACAGTAGGCCTAAGTCAGTGTAAGGCATTGTCAATGATGGGCACAGAAAAGTGCAGTTTTTTAAAAACAGATATTTGCCCATATAAACTTCGCTAATTTTTGACCTACAGATATGGTTGACCCCTCATTTTTTAAGTTAAATAATCACCTTTTTAAACAAAATAATTTCAATGTGAAATATCCTACTTGAAAATTTTGTGAACATGCCTAACCCAGTGATGCCAACGCCGCGCCTTAGGCGCACAATTATTCACAATTGGGCTACTTGGCGATCACTTGCCGCTACTCAAAAAAGCATGCCGCTACTTGCCTAAAATTGGGCTACTTTTGTCAGTCTCAGGCGCGGCAGCAATTTGATGTATTTTTTCTTTCAATTTAGCCGATTTTCGGCGATTTATAAAGGTTTTGAGTTTTTTAAGCTCCAAATTGCAATTACAATGGGTTTTGGGACCCCCGTGACCATTTATTGATCGATCGGTCGGTAACTTCCCAGTAAGTACCGGAAGTTTTAAAGTCAAGTGCTTTTCCGCCCAATTGGGTGTTTTGCGTTCTAAATTCGGGTAAATCCGCCCAAATATCAGGTATTAGGCGCTTTTTTGGAAGGTTAAAAATTGGGCTACTTGAGAATCCTTTACCGCGGCCTGGCGAGTCAATGCGCCGCGCCTTGACGCTGAAAAGTTTTGGCAACACTGGCCTAACCTTGACTTGTAAAAATTTATAGGACCTGCTGAAAAATAATACATGCCGCGCTGGACGGTAGGCAGTACGCTTAATTTGTAAAAGAAAAGATCATGAAGATTATAATACATGTAATATTGTAATATAGGAGCTAGTTGTGAATATGAACACAAAAATTGTTCACTAGTATTCATGTATTTAAAGTGCAGTGTGCCAGTGACTGTACATTACATGTCATGTATTCCGAATTCAACAGGCTTAAAATGATTTCCACCTTGTCACAATAATTAAATGATCAAATCGGAAATCATACCTCGAAGATTTCACAGCGCCCTGTTGCTTCTTCTTCTTTTTCTTTTTCTTTGTATCATCGCCTCCTCCAGACAAATACCGCTTCAAATACTCTTCTTTGCTCAGCCCTGTCGCCATTCTTGCGTTTGCAGCACTTTATAGCCTCATCCACAGAACTTCGCACACAAAAACGCATGTGAAATTACAATGAGTTCACAAAAGCGGTTGAGTTTGGCTGGTCAAAGGTCAGAGCAGTTGACCTTTTTGTACACAATTCCGAGGAGGAGGTGCTGAACACTTTATCAAAATGACAGATAAAACGGAAGAGACAGCAGAAGAGGTGGTTAAAAATGTGTCGCAGGATAGCGAAGAGAAGAAAGAAGAATCAGTAGATACTGCTGGGTTGGATGATCTCCTAGATAGTAAGTAAAATACCGTCAAATATTGGACTAAATTTCAATGGCTGTCGAATTCCGCTACCCGGACACCAGTTAAGGGGCGCAACACTAAATAAGCGTCCCATAGGATAACGTGTGATTTTGGCCTACTTCGAGCGCCATTCCTGACGTCCCTGCAATACTTGACAAAATAAATTTGGTATCAAATTAAAGCTCTGTTTCTGTAGATTCCAAAACTTTTGTCGGCATATATTAGCCCTAGAACTCTGGCCATAGTATCCGTTTTTACTTCCACACTAGGGCCAGAGGCACTTACGATTGAAAAATTTGTTGGAGATGCTTGAGCGATCCAGTACAAAAAAATCAATGCTTGATCGAACCAATACAAATGTGTGTCAGGTCACTAATTAACATGATAAAACCCACTTGAGAACACACAATCGCCAGTCATTTCTAAAGACTCATTTATACTCAATCGCTTTTGCAGAAATCTGAATCGCACGCATGATCAGTGTACTAAATCACCGTCCTATTTGCCTGCTGAGCATGCGCATGACGCTGTTTTTCAAAAGCGACACGTAGGCCTGTATTGACACCCTCTGTCGGTCAAGGATTCAGTCTGATGATGAGCAACCCATGGGTATAATGGGTATAAACACAGCTTTACACAATGACTAATTTACATAGGCACAAAAGACCGTGTTCATGTACCGTTACTCAGCCAAACATGGCAGAGTAGGTCCCGGATGACGGTACATGTTCCTATCTCCTCAACGTTATACCTTTCCAACAAGGAAAGAGATACGAAAGGCGAACGTCTAGCATATATCGATGACCGTTGACTTTTTTCGCTATTTCGCGGTGCAAAAAATATGGCCTAAAAATATACTAAATTCACCACTCACATTTCAAAATCGGAAGTTGTCTTCATCCGCCACAGAGAATTGCTTTTGAGATAAAATGTCCGGGTTTTTCTGCATGTTATCATTGAAGACACTTGTCGAATTCATATGAGCTGATATTGAGTGATTTAAAGTGAACATGTCGGTAGATATGGTCGCTACAATCTCATACTCACTATGGACTATATTAGCGAATTTCGTTCTTACATAAAATGCGTAGTGATTTAGTGTTGCGCCCCTTATAAGGATTTAAAAGTTTTCAAAATCCACATTTGTCACTTATTAATTAAATTAGAGAAAATTTGTAGCTCAACACCGAAAATTTCATGTCTCTGCGACATTTCGTTCAAGAGAAATGTTGTTTTAAAGATCAGTGCCGAAGCGCGGAAAATCGCATATTTCGACTTTTCCTCCAATATGCGAGAGTTTGCACAAAACTCACTAAAACTAGTGACAGACAACAATTTAAGCACGTCTTTGAACCAAGTTTAATTTCTTTTCTAGATTGTCTGTCTTGCCATTTTGTTTTGGAAAGCACTTGTTTTAAATGAGTGTGAAGTACAAACCCCCCCCCCCCTGTTTCAGTAGTAACAATTATGGTCTTTTTGCATAGGCCTACTGAATATGCAGCAAAACGGCTTCATGCAGATTAACAATGCCTATTAACTTTAAAACCCATTTTTGAGCCTTTTTGAAGATTTTTGGATACAATATCTAGACTTTGCAGGCGCCTGCTCGCCAATAAAGCATTTTCCCAATAATAATTCATCAGGGTGACTTTTCGTAATCCTTGTTTATCATCATGATTGAAATAGAACACATTTCATGACGCCGCATTTCTTATTTTACGCGAAGAATGTAAAAAGAACGCGTTCATAGCGACGGCCGTTACAAGGGGCGCAACACTAAATAAGCGTCCCATAGGATAACGTGTGATTTTGGCCTACTTGAGCGCCATTCCTGGCGTCCCTGCAATACTTGACAAAATAAATTTGGTATCAAATTAAAGCTCTGTTTCTGTAGATTCCAAAACTTTTGTCGGCATATATCGATGACCGTTGACTTTTTTTCGCTATTTCGGTGCAAAAAATATGGCCTAAAAATATACTAAAGTCACCACTCACATGTCAAAATCGGAAGTTGTCTTCATCCGCCACAGAGAATTGCTTTTGAGATAAAATGTCCGGGTTTTTCTGCATGTTATCATTGAAGACACTTGTCGAATTCATATGAGCTGATATTGAGTGATTTAAAGTGAACATGTCGGTAGATATGGTCGCTACAATCTCATACTCACTATGGACTATATTAGCGAATTTCGTTCTTACATAAAATGCGTAGTGATTTAGTGTTGCGCCCCCTTATAAGGATTTAAAAGTTTTCAAAATCCACATTTGTCACTTATTAATTAAATTAGAGAAAATTTGTAGCTCAACACGAAAATTTCATGTCTCTGCGACATTTCGTTCAAGAGAAATGTTGTTTTAAAGATCAGTGCCGAAACGCGGAAAATCGCATATTTCGCCTTTTCCTCCAATATGCGAGAGTTTGCACAAAACTCACTAAAACTAGTGACAGACAACAATTTAAGCACGTCTTTGAACCAAGTTTAATTTCTTTTCTAGATTGTCTGTCTTGCCATTTTGTTTTGGAAAGCACTTGTTAATGAGTGTGAAGTACAAACACCCCCCCTGTTTCAGTAGTAACAATTATGGTCTTTTGCATAGGCCTACTGAATATGCAGCAAAACGGCTTCATGCAGATTAACAATGCCTATTAACTTTAAAACCCATTTTTGAGCCTTTTTGAAGATTTTTGGATACAATATCTAGACTTTGCAGGCACCTGCTCGACCAATAAAGCATTTTTCCCAATAATAATTCATCAGGGTGACTTTTCGTAATCCTTGTTTATCATCATGATTGAAATAGAACACATTTCATGACGCGCATTTCTTATTTTACGCGAAGAATGTAAAAAGAACGCGTTCATAGCGACGGCCGTTACAAGGGGGCGCAACACTAAATAAGCGTCCCATAGGATAACGTGTGATTTTGGCCTACTTCGAGCGCCATTCCTGACGTCCCTGCAATACTTGACAAAATAAATTTGGTATCAAATTAAAGCTCTGTTTCTGTAGATTCCAAAACTTTTGTCGGCATATATCGATGACCGTTGACTTTTTTCGCTATTTAGCGGTGCAAAAAATATGGCCTAAAATATACTAAATTCACCACTCACATTTCAAAATCGGAAGTTGTCTTCATCCGCCACAGCGAATTGCTTTTGAGATAAAATGTCCGGGTTTTTCTGCATGTTATCATTGAAGACACTTGTCAATTCATATGAGCTGATATTGAGTGATTTAAAGTGAACATGTCGGTAGATATGGTCGCTACAATCTCATACTCACTATGGACTATATTAGCAATTTCGTTCTTACATAAAATGCGTAGTGATTTAGTGTTGCGCTACCTTATTAGGATTTAAAAGTTTTCAAAATCCACATTTGTCACTTATTAATTAAATTAGAGAAAATTTGTAGCTCAACACCGAAAATTTCATGTCTCTGCGACATTTCGTTCAAGAGAAATGTTGTTTTAAAGATCAGTGCCGAACGCGGAAAATCGCATATTTCGACTTTTCCTCCAATATGAGAGTTTGCACAAAACTCACTAAAACTAGTGACAGACAACAATTTAAGCACGTCTTTGAACCAAGTTTAATTTCTTTTCTAGATTGTCTGTCTTGCCATTTTGTTTTGGAAAGCACTTGTTAATGAGTGTGAAGTACAAACACCCCCCCTCCCGTTGCCGTAGTAACAATTATGGTCTTTTTTTTTTTGTTTACTGAATATGCAGCAAAACGGCTTCATGCAGATTAACAATGCCTATTAACTTTAAAACCCATTTTTGAGCCTTTTTGAAGATTTTTGGATACAATATCTAGACTTTGCAGGCGCCTGCTCGGCCAATAAAGCATTTTTCCCAATAATAATTCATCAGGGTGACTTTTCGTAATCCTTGTTTATCATCATGATTGAAATAGAACACATTTCATGACGCGCATTTCTTATTTTACGCGAAGAATGTAAAAAGAACGCGTTCATAGCGACGGCCGTTACAAGGGGGGCGCAACACTAAATAAGCGTCCCATAGGATAACGTGTGATTTTGGCCTACTTCGAGCGCCATTCCTGGCGTCCCTGCAATACTTGACAAAATAAATTTGGTATCAAATTAAAGCTCTGTTTCTGTAGATTCCAAAACTTTTGTCGGCATATATCGATGACCGTTGACTTTTTTCGCTATATAACAGTGAAAAAAATATGGCCTAAAAATATACTAAATTCACCACTCACATTTCAAAATCGGAAGTTGTCTTCATCCGCCACAGAAAACTGCTTTTGAGATAAAATGTCCGGGTTTTTCTGCATGTTATCATTGAAGACACTTGTCGAATTCATATGAGCTGATATTGAGTGATTCAAAGTGAACATGTCGGTAGATATGGTCGCTACAATCTCATACTCACTATGGACTATATTAGCGAATTTCGTTCTTACATAAAATGCGTAGTGATTTAGTGTTGCCTCTTATAAGGATTTAAAAGTTTTCAAAATCCACATTTGTCACTTATTAATTAAATTAGAGAAAATTTGTAGCTCAACACCGAAAATTTCATGTCTCTGCGACATTTCGTTCAAGAGAAATGTTGTTTTAAAGATCAGTGCCGAAACGCGGAAAATCGCATATTTCGACTTTTCCTCCAATATGCTAGAGTTTGCACAAAACTCACTAAAACTAGTGACAGACAACCATTTAAGCACCACTTTGAACCAAGTTTAATTTCTTTTCTAGATTGTCTGTCTTGCCATTTTGTTTTGGAAAGCACTTGTTAATGAGTGTGAAGTACAAACACCCCCCCCCCCTGTTTCAGTAGTAACAATTATGGTCTTTTTGCATAGGCCTACTGAATATGCAGCAAAACGGCTTCATGCAGATTAACAATGCCTATTAACTTTAAAACCCATTTTTGAGCCTTTTTGAAGATTTTTGGATACAATATCTAGACTTTGCAGGCGCCTGCTCGGCCAATAAAGCATTTTTCCCAATAATAATTCATCAGGGTGACTTTTCGTAATCCTTGTTTATCATCATGATTGAAATAGAACACATTTCATGACGCGCATTTCTTATTTTACGCGAAGAATGTAAAAAGAACGCGTTCATAGCGACGGCCGTTACAAGGGCGCAACACTAAATAAGCGTCCCATAGGATAACGTGTGATTTTGGCCTACTTGAAGCGCCATTCCTGGCGTCCCTGCAATACTTGACAAAATAAATTTGGTATCAAATTAAAGCTCTGTTTCTGTAGATTCCAAAACTTTTGTCGGCATATATCGATGACCGTTGACTTTTTTCGCTATTTGGCGGTGCAAAAAATATGGCCTAAAAATATACTAAATTCACCACTCACATTTCAAAATCGGAAGTTGTCTTCATCCGCCACAGAGAATTGCTTTTGAGATAAAATGTCCGGGTTTTTCTGCATGTTATCATTGAAGACACTTGTCGAATTCATATGAGCTGATATTGAGTGATTTAAAGTGAACATGTCGGTAGATATGGTCGCTACAATCTCATACTCACTATGGACTATATTAGCGAATTTCGTTCTTACATAAAATGCGTAGTGATTTAGTGTTGCGCCCCTTATAAGGATTTAAAAGTTTTCAAAATCCACATTTGTCACTTATTAATTAAATTAGAAAATTTGTAGCTCAACACCGAAAATTTCATGTCTCTGCGACATTTCGTTCAAGAGAAATGTTGTTTTAAAGATCAGTGCCGAACGCTGGAAAATCGCATATTTCGACTTTTCCTCCAATATGCTAGAGTTTGCACAAAACTCACTAAAACTAGTGACAGACAACAATTTAAGCACGTCTTTGAACCAAGTTTAATTTCTTTTCTAGATTGTCTGTCTTACTCTTGCCATTTTGTTTTGGAAAGCACTTGTTAATGAGTGTGAAGTACAAACACCCCCCTGTTTCAGTAGTAACAATTATGGTCTTTTTGCATAGGCCTACTGAATATGCAGCAAAACGGCTTCATGCAGATTAACAATGCCTATTAACTTTAAAACCCATTTTGAGCCTTTTGAAGATTTTTGGATACAATATCTAGACTTTGCAGGCGCCTGCTCGGCCAATAAAGCATTTTTCCCAATAATAATTCATCAGGGTGACTTTTCGTAATCCTTGTTTATCATCATGATTGAAATAGAACACATTTCATGACGCGCATTTCTTATTTTACTTGAAGAATGTAAAAAGAACGCGTTCATAGCGACGGCCGTTACAAGGGGGCGCAACACTAAATAAGCGTCCCATAGGATAACGTGTGATTTTGGCCTACTTCGAGCGCCATTCCTGACGTCCCTGCAATACTTGACAAAATAAATTTGGTATCAAATTAAAGCTCTGTTTCTGTAGATTCCAAAACTTTTGTCGGCATATATCGATGACCGTTGACTTTTTTCGCTATTTCGCGGTGCAAAAAATATGGCCTAAAAATATACTAAATTCACCACTCACATTTCAAAATCGGAAGTTGTCTTCATCCGCCACAGAGAATTGCTTTTGAGATAAAATGTCCGGGTTTTTCTGCATGTTATCATTGAAGACACTTGTCGAATTCATATGAGCTGATATTGAGTGATTTAAAGTGAACATGTCGGTAGATATGGTCGCTACAATCTCATACTCACTATGGACTCTATTATCCGAATTTCGTTCTTACATAAAATGCGTAGTGATTTAGTGTTGCGCCGCCTTATAAGGATTTAAAAGTTTTCAAAATCCACATTTGTCACTTATTAATTAAATTAGAGAAAATTTGTAGCTCAACACCGAAAATTTCATGTCTCTCGACATTTCGTTCAAGAGAAATGTTGTTTTAAAGATCAGTGCGAAGCGGAAAATCGCATATTTCGACTTTTCCTCCAATATGCGAGAGTTTGCACAAAACTCACTAAAACTAGTGACAGACAACAATTTAAGCACGTCTTTGAACCAAGTTTAATTTCTTTTCTAGATTGTCTGTCTTGCCATTTTGTTTTGGAAAGCACTTGTTAATGAGTGTGAAGTACAAACACCCCCCTGTTTCAGTAGTAACAATTATGGTCTTTTGCATAGGCCTACTGAATATGCAGCAAAACGGCTTCATGCAGATTAACAATGCCTATTAACTTTAAAACCCATTTTTGAGCCTTTTTGAAGATTTTTGGATACAATATCTAGACTTTTCAGGCGCCTGCTCGGCCAATAAAGCATTTTTCCCAATAATAATTCATCAGGGTGACTTTTCGTAATCCTTGTTTATCATCATGATTGAAATAGAACACATTTCATGATGCGCATTTCTTATTTTACGCGAAGAATGTAAAAAGAACGCGTTCATAGCGACGGCCGTTACAGGGGGCGCAACACTAAATAAGCGTCCCATAGGATAACGTGTGATTTTGGCCTACTTGAGCGCCATTCCTGACGCCCCTGCAATACTTGACAAAATAAATTTGGTATCAAATTAAAGCTCTGTTTCTGTAGATTCCAAAACTTTTGTCGGCATATATCGATGACCGTTGACTTTTTTTTTTTTTTTTCGGTGCAAAAAATATGGCCTAAAAATATACTAAATTCACCACTCACATTTCAAAATCGGAAGTTGTCTTCATCCGCCACAGAGAATTGCTTTTGAGATAAAATGTCCGGGTTTTTCTGCATGTTATCATTGAAGACACTTGTCGAATTCATATGAGCTGATATTGAGTGATTTAAAGTGAACATGTCGGTAGATATGGTCGCTACAATCTCATACTCACTATGGACTATATTAATTTAATTTCGTTCTTACATAAAATGCGTAGTGATTTAGTGTTGCGCCTCTTATAAGGATTTAAAAGTTTTCAAAATCCACATTTGTCACTTATTAATTAAATTAGAGAAAATTTGTAGCTCAACACCGAAAATTTCATGTCTCTGCGACATTTCGTTCAAGAGAAATGTTGTTTTAAAGATCAGTGCGAACGCGGAAAATCGCATATTTCGACTTTTCCTCCAATATGCGAGAGTTTGCACAAAACTCACTAAACCTAGTGACAGACAACAATTTAAGCACGTCTTTGAACCAAGTTTAATTTCTTTTCTAGATTGTCTGTCTTGCCATTTTGTTTTGGAAAGCACTTGTTAATGAGTGTGAAGTACAAACACCCCCCTGTTTCAGTAGTAACAATTATGGTCTTTTTGCATAGGCCTACTGAATATGCAGCAAAACGGCTTCATGCAGATTAACAATGCCTATTAACTTTAAAACCCATTTTTGAGCCTTTTTGAAGATTTTTGGATACAATATCTAGACTTTGCAGGCGCCTGCGAGGCCAATAAAGCATTTTTCCCAATAATAATTCATCAGGGTGACTTTTCGTAATCCTTGTTTATCATCATGATTGAAATAGAACACATTTCATGACGCGCATTTCTTATTTTACGCGAAGAATGTAAAAAGAACGCGTTCATAGCGACGGCCGTTACAAGGCGCAACACTAAATAAGCGTCCCATAGGATAACGTGTGATTTTGGCCTACTTGAAGCGCCATTCCTGACGTCCCTGCAATACTTGACAAAATAAATTTGGTATCAAATTAAAGCTCTGTTTCTGTAGATTCCAAAACTTTTGTCGGCATATATCGATGACCGTTGACTTTTTTCGCTATTTAGCGGTGCAAAAAATATGGCCTAAAAATATACTAAATTCACCACTCACATTTCAAAATCGGAAGTTGTCTTCATCCGCCACAGAGAATTGCTTTTGAGATAAAATGTCCGGGTTTTTCTGCATGTTATCATTGAAGACACTTGTCGAATTCATATGAGCTGATATTGAGTGATTTAAAGTGAACATGTCGGTAGATATGGTCGCTACAATCTCATACTCACTATGGACTATATTAGCGAATTTCGTTCTTACATAAAATGCGTAGTGATTTAGTGTTGCGCCCCTTAAGGGGTACTACACCAATGCTGGACGGTTCGCACCCTTTCAATTTCGGACCCGTGCACTTTCGCCCCCTTTCTATTTCGCACCCGTGCACTTTCGCCCCTTTTTATACCGCTGGTATTGTGCTGCTGTTGATTGATGCACGATCGATTGCTTGAACTCCCGGCGGTGCGGCGTAGTATGTTTATAGTGCTGGGGCCGTCGGGCATGCACTTATTATAAACCCGGGAAGGAAGGAAAGAAAGGATATTTTATAACAAAATAGAGGAACGATTTTTTTTTCTCAGTATATATTACAGGCCAGATATTTTAGCAGCAGGCTTACCCAAAATAATGAAATAATTAGAATTCAATGATAAAAATAGTAATAATAATAATAAATTTATATTTAATTATTAATTATAATATGTATAAAAACAGTGAAAATTTGTTCCAACTGACGACCAAAGGATGGGTCCAAAAGGATACAAGTGTCAACAAGCAATGGATAAGGCTAATGAAAGTCAATTCCCAGTTTCCCGTTACATAAATTTTCATGACTGTGTAGGTGACCATTTCATTATTCATTATTCATTATTTTACACCATTTCATTATTGCATCTGTTACAGGCATAAACCAATAACTGCCCATGTATACATGTGATAAATCACAGTTTGTAGTTTACAGATGTAGTTTACAACCACATGAAGATGATTGTACAACTATTATAAAAAGTTTCAAAATATTTGTTACGGGATGAGATCAGAGCAGATCAAAAAGTGCGGGACAGAGAATTGAGTAGGTATTCATTATTAATTCATTATTAGCCATATACCATGCTCCTACTACAAAGAAAATCCCTGAAAATCAACAGAAAGAGATTTATGATATATGGTCGCAAGTCATAAGTTGGGTATGCAAAAAGGGTGGAGGGATTACACTTTTCTGAAAATTGCGATACAAATTTGATTGGCTTTCCGTAACCCCATATCCTACAGCAGTGACTGATACCTCATTTTAAGCCTAATTTTATACTCTTTCAGTCTACTGAAGCATATAATTATACATCATTCAGTAAAAAAATCACATCAGTTGAAATGAAAAATGCCAGGGGTGGAGGAGCAGGCGGATGTGGAGCAGGCGGATGCGGGAGTGTGCAATATAGGGCCTGTGTGAAAATTCACATGTCAGCATGTCAAAACTACTGGTTACTTTTGCAAATCTAGTGAGGGTATGATGTATTGACAGCTCTGAATGTTGAATTTGTACAACTAAAACAATTACTGACTACTTAAGGTGGTACTACACCCCCTGATAAATTTTGTGACTAATTTTGCACTTTTCTCAAATAAGTAACTACACACTGGTAACAAAAGTTATATGTATATTATATAGGGGCACGGAATCCAATTACTTCACTGAAATTTCAGTGATTCAAGACAAGGGGTTCATTATATGTTAAAAGAAATGAGGTACATTCTAGCGGTACCTCTTTTCTTATCATAAATAACGTACCGCTTGTTTTGAGTCACTGAAATTCCAGTGTAGTAACTGGATTCATTACCCCTATAATATACATAACTTTTGTTACCAGTGTGATATTATTTTTTGAGAAAAATGCAAAAATATTCACAAATTTATCAAGGGGTGTAGTACCACCTTAAAGGGTTATATATTCCATTTTTTTCATTTTTAATAAAACCATAGTTGAATTTCAGTATTTTTAGCAATATGCTAATGTACATTTCTCTTCTTGATATTCACTTCCTCAATAATAGAATAACCAGCTCGCTAATTACGCATAAAAAGGTCATTGACCTCCACAACGTAATTAACATGCGTACAATTATTTTAAATAGTTCATTTCAAGCATTAATGTATTGAGAACATATCCAAAAAATCTGATGACATTCTTGCATAAAATAAAAATTTTACAGTCATTTTTGTAATTGAGGTCCGATTTGAGAAAAATGCATTTGAAAATTGAGATTTACATAGACGCCTGTGTATTAATCAATTAGTAATTAAGCATTATCTCAAAAATTAAGCATGTGCTAAGGTTAAAAGTGGTGGTAATTGTTAGAGGTTGTCAATATATACAACATATCAAAAAATACAATTTTTGTCATTTTTGACTATGTAATGGAAATTGTACCCAACTTATGACATGCGACCATATTTAAAAACACAATTATTTATTTGTATATTAAAAAGTTTGTTAGAAATCAACATTTATTCAAAATAATGAAATATTTGGCCAGCAATTTGTTTTGAGCGGAGTAGGGTAACGGGAAACTTTGAATCGACTTTCATTAGCCTAAAATTAAAAACAATGAAAGTATGACACAACATCCAATGGGGGAGTAACACAAAACATATTTATAAACAAAGTTAATTTAATAATATAATATGATGATAATAATAATAATATGATAATAATAATAATAATAATAATAACAATGTTATACAAAGTTTATTTAATAATGTAATATAATGATAATAATATGATAATAATAATAATAAGAAGAATAACAATGATATGAGGATGAATGCAGATTATTTTTATCATATTCATTTATTATAAATTTTTGTCTCTTAGTGAAATATTGTATTAATCTATGTACATTTTTGCATTATAATTATCTTTTAACAAACTTTTATATTTTATATTTTAGTAATGTTTTAATATCCACACGGACGATTGTATTGAACATGTTTTACCGTATATAAATAAAGTTATTATTATTATTAATATTATTATTATTATCCCCTCAAAAAAAACAAAAAAATTGAGATTTTTATACCACTGGAAACCTCTGGCTACATAATGTTTATGTCCAAAAAATAATTCTTGCAGATTTAATTCGTCTAGCAAAAATATCGTCAATTTTGAATTACGTTCTGGTGTACCAGAACGAAATTACAACAGTGGCCTATGGAGCAGTGTATTACACATAGTCATGCATAACTCGCATAATGCAAAATCGGAATCAACTGAAATTTTGGGAATAAGATTTTTTCAAGCATATCTACCATGTCTACTAAAAAATGTCATAAAAAGATGATACTAGGATCACGAAATACTCCTTTAAGATAGATGTCAGTTATGCGTCGGACCCCTATAGCCTGATCATGCAAACGAAAAAAGAAAGAAAGGAAATAAAGAAAGAAAAAAAAAAAAAAAACGAAATCCAAAGAAATTAAGATGAACTGAATAAATCTAATTGATAAATAAATTGATTGTTTAAAACTGTTTATTATGTGCAGCAACATCCAAAAACAAAACAGCTTTCTTGATTAAAAAAAAGAAGAAAAAATGCACTATAAAAACGAAAAAAAAGGAAAAAGAAAAGAAAAATAAAGAAAGAAATTCATCTCCTTTACACGATCTTTATTATCTAAGAAATAGATGCTATATTACATTATTGACATCTTCGAGTTCAAACATCCCGCCTTAAAATTGTCGGCATATTTAGCAGATTAAGATATAAGATGTGCCGTGGTGTTAATAAAGCATCGTCATAATGAGTCCGTGATTGACAGGCCAGTAAACAAAATGAATCATGAACACATAAATGTCAATCATTTACAATGCAGAATTGGATAGCATTTTTTCCACAAATTTGTTTATTTACTTTATGTTATTTATTAAAACCATATTTATACAGGGCTACCTTTCAGATAAATCTGCTATTACAGGGGCTCTGTGTCATAAAAACAATATACATAACAATTTGTAGAATTATACATAAGCCCTATATATGTAAGAATTTTTTAAAAACATAAGAATGCATAAACATCAAAAAATCATACATCAAATATGGTCATTTTCACGGTAAAGGGTGTAACTTTGGATTTTTAACATTTTGATCCGTAGTTTTCTAATAAAGCCACAGAATTCCATGATTTTTGGCCACATAAGTCATCTAGTTAGCAGCTACCTTGGGTAGCATAATCATCTTCGGGAGTTACTGCGTTCAGTTTTAGCAGGCTTAAATGTACCTAATATTGCCATTTTGAAAAACTGTAAAAACAGTAACATTTTGTAAAACCCTGTGTTTTCTTCAGTTAGTTCATGGATAATTTTTCTTATCCTGAAAGTACGGTCATATGTTCAGTAAACACTGCCACATTAGATTTAATTGTGAACAGCCCTGTATTTTTGAGAACCGGACTTCGATATTTGTCGCTTCGAGGCTTCATTTTCCGTTAACAATTGTTAACAAACTTTGTGGGTATAGCTTTGGTTCATAATTCTTGGTTATTTCTTCACTTCTTCTTGATTCATAACAGTTGATATCTTAACTTGAAATGGGTAACAAAGATTAGTTGATTTGCAAGCTTTTAAAATTTTTATAAAATCTTGACTTCAAAGAGCCGATTTTCCGTTAACTTTTTTGAAGCCTCCGAAACAAACTGTTCAGCAAGCTTGGGCAAATATAAATAAAAGAGCTCATCCAATCTATTTATCAAAATGTAGCAAAGTAGATCCTCAAGTCACTTGTTTTTAAATCATGGAGATATATATCACCGTTTGAAAATGGGACCCAATACAAACTTTCCGTTAACAATTGAAGCCTCCGAAACAAATGAAGCCTCCGAAACAACAGTAAACTTAATTATCATCTATGCATATCTAAATTGGTATGTTCCATATTGATATCTGCATTGTAATTGTTGCATGATATGTGCAGAATGTCATAAATTTAAAAAAAAATTGATATTATGGTTAATGCTTGAAAAAATATACTGATATCCAAGAAAGCCCGTTTCGGAGGCTTCACATGCAAATAACACCATAATAACAAATGGGTGAAAAAATTATCATGTTATAAATCTGCCATATCTGCCGCATAGAATCATTGATTCAATACACACAAGAAAATAACAGCTTAGATGATCCCAACAGTGTTGTTTTCAAAAAAACTACTTCTGCCATGTTTAACCATTGTAAACATGAAGCCTCCGAAACAAAAAAAAAATGACTTGCTGTGATAATTTAATTTTTGTCACAACTGAAATTCAATACTTAGAAGCAAAGCATGAAAATTGGTAATTGTGATATTTTTTACCTATTTTTCATGTCAACTTGTAGTAGTTAGCCAAATATTTTACTTTTATGATCACCTGTGTTGTTAACTGAAGCCTCCGAAACACAAATCGCTTGAATTGCCAATTCTAAAAATAACTCCAATTTCTGTGAAACTTGGCTGGGAGGTTCCTTTCATCAAGTAGTATTTGTACATGAAGTTAGACATTTAAATTATTTTAGGAACCCAATTAAAACTTAAAAAATATGTTTAAGGTTGGGAAATTTCCATTGCAAATGACCCTTGATGTTAAAAATTTTCAAAATTGCAATTACAAACATAGCAAAACATGGTATAAAATTTAACTTATATCTGTTGACTTACTTTGGAATGGGATTTCACATGTATTCCAGCTTTCATGTCATAATTTTCTGAGCTTATGTAAAATACATTTTTTCTTAGATTTTAACCAAAATGTTTTGGAAATGTCAAATTTTTTATCAGAAATCAAAAGGTTTAAGCCTTGAAACACTATTTTACTGGAATTTAAGTTGCTTCTATGCATGATTACAGTAAACAGAAACATATTTAAGTGGTTTGAAATTTTGACCCTAAAAATCAAAAGTTACACCCTTTACTGTGAAAATGACCATATATCAAAATTCATTAAAAGTATTTACATTTCTTCAGGCTGCGACAAATCGCTTCTGTCCGATAGCCGGGGCAATCACATTTTTGTCGGGCAATTAAAACTCTGAAGAGCTGTGCCCGATCGGGCAAGTCTAAAGTTAAACCAATTAAAGCTTGATGATTTAAAATGGAGTATTTCTGTCCAACTTGGCGTGTTCACAGAAGTAAAAAAACGTCAAAACAAAGTAGAAAACTTCTTGAAATGGAACTCAAATTTCGCTAGGCACTCGTATCCCACACCAGACTTGCAGACATACATGTACATGTATATATGCTAATGAACATCATGCCGTTACGTGACGTATTGGAAGTTTGGCCAATTATAGAACCTGTTTCCTGCAAATATCATGACGTCAATGGCGTCAGCTGGCGATGTATTTGCATATGATTGAGATTGAGATGTACTAGTAGTTGGTGAAATACGTAAATCGCCGTGACTTTACTGACAAAATTTCACATAAAATACACATTATTTTCCACATGTAAGAAACAAACAGTGAAATAATTGAATGAAATGTTCATTTTTTATGCATTTCATGAATACTCATTTATTTATCAACTTAACTGAGAAAAGTATTGGATTTCGTATGAAACTGCCAAATTCGCACACTTACGGTACTATGCACTGCACTGCATGATGAGTACCGTATGTGACTTTGTCGACAATTGTTGCCGGGAATATGGGTTAATTTCGGGCAATTTCGGGCAACCAATTTTTGGATATTGCCTGCCCGATCGGGCAAGCTAAAAAATAAAATTTGTCGCGGCCTGCATTTCTTTGTTTTATACAATTTACGTAACACTTGTAGAAATATGTATATTAAATTAATTAAGAACACAGACAAAATACATCATTCATTAAAAGACATAAAAGTTAAAACATTTAGTTCATTATTTACATTTCTCATTAAAACGAACAGAAAACTTTCCTGATTAATAATATTTTACGATCGTACGTCAAGAGGCATGGCACTTTTGCGTGTCTGTTTACGGTACCCTACCATTGATTGGACCCACACCATACCCGCGCTTCGCGTAAGTCATTCATTACATAATGGGTTGAAGGAGTCACACTTTATACAATCACGCCATTGCGTGGCCCGGAGACTTGTCAAGCAATCGATCCGCACGGGTGTGTTCTGGGACGAATATATGCATGCTACTGCCTAGTCACCGTGAGGCTACCATTGCATTGATTGAACCCATGTCACGCCCGGCGCTTCGGCATACTAGTGGCAGCTAATACTCGCGGTGAAGAAAGGTGGTGAAAGTCGGCACAGCATTATCGCAAAGCTGCTGCAGGCATTTGTTTTGTTTAATGCGCATTTGTCTTTGAGAAATTTGCTAAATTTTTTTTTTCCATTAGTGTCATGTCAAAGAAGATCAATTCGGCAACATAAAGATGGGATAAAATTATAAATTATAAGCCATCATATTTTTGGCCATATCACTATTAGGCCCTATATAAATTTTATACTTTATAAGCCATAAATAATTGAATACTAAATTATATAGCCTATTATAAAGTACTAATAAGGTAACATAATTCTAATAACAATAATATAATAATAATGATAATAATAATAATAATAATAATAATAATAATAATAATAATAATAATATAATAAAAATAATTTAATAGGCTTAAAATAAAATAAAATAGAAATGAAATAAAATAAAATAGGCCTAAGTAAAACAAAATAACAAATCAAAAACATAATGAATACCAATCTTTAGTGAAGCACATTTAATATATCGTAAATATAGGCCTATTAAATTCAATCGAACCGGAGAGTCCATCAACATACTATTTGCTTTTGTACACGCTGGACCCAGTACCGGTACTGCAAACACAGACAATCAACACTCAAAAGTCAACCAATACTATACACATACAACACCCCACTGTACAACCGGGAGTTGAAGCGATCAATCGTGCATCATCAATCAACAGCAGCACATTACCCGCGGTTTAAAAAGGGGGCGAAAGTGCACGGGTGCGAAATTGAAAGGGGGCGAAAGTGCACGGGTCCGAAATTGAAAGGGTGCGAACCGTCCTGTTTCCCTACACCCCTGCCAATTTTGTGCCTATTTTTGCATTTTTCTCAAATATTATAGCGCATTGGTTATAGGTTAATGAACGCGTATTACTTATTCTGCTTCTGCTTCTGCTTCTGCTTAATTACTCCTCAACGCTACAATCGTAACCAGGGCGAGGAGGGATTAGTGCGCGATGCGATGCGTAGAACTAGAAGTTTAACTTTTTTAGACTAGTGACTTTTGATGTTGATAATGTTTCAGGATCTCTTGTTTGAATTGCTTATTTTCTTCAATGTTGACAATGTTCTGTGGTATTAAATTCCAGTCTCTTATTGTGTTTGGGAAGAAAGAATAGACCCAGCAATCCTTCCTCCCTGACGGTCTTTGGTATGCTTTGTTGTTTGTGTTGCGGGTAAGGCGTTTAACCGGCTGCAGGTACGTTTGCTCTGGAATGGCTGCCTGACGATATGCGATCTTGTGCATTAGTGATACTCTGTTTACTTTCCTTCTGAGTTGCAGCTTATCCCATCCAAGGGATGTCAACATGTCGGTGGGACTACTGTACCGGCTGTAATCTCGTTTCACAAATCTTGCCGCTCTTCTTTGGGTTGATTCAACTTTTTTGATAAGCTCCCCATTGTTTGTGTCCCATACTGAGGTGGTCTGTCTAACGTTGTGTAAGCAAGGGCTTTAAGCTCTTGCGGACATGATAGTAGATTTCTTTTTATGAAGCCAAGCTGCCTATTGGCTTTGGCGGTTATGTTATTTATGTGTGTGTTACATTTTAAATCATGCGTTAATTCTACACCCAGATAGTTGTGACTCTGAGCTTGTTGTAATTTGCTGTTACCAATTGTGTAATCAGTAAGTATTGGGTTACGAGAATGTGTAATGCGTAGCAAGAAACACTTGTCGGCATTGAATGCCATCTGCCAGGTATGTTGCCACCTGTCCAGCATTAGCATATCATTTTGCAGCTTTTGAGCATCAGCCTTACAAGTAATGTTTCTGTATACAACACAGTCGTCCGCAAAGAGACGAATAGAGGACGTTAGATTATTTGGCAGATCGTTCAAATAAATCAGAAATAAAAGCGGTCCTAAAACCGTCCCTTGCGGAACTCCAGAGAGCACATTCACCAAGTTTGAGTTCTCACCGACTCAGTACACCGGTCGATCTTACCGCTTTCGATGTTGATTAAGATACTTCTTGCATCGATCCCGAGATGCGGAAAAACCAATAGTCATTTTGTCCCACATAAATGAATAAATAACAAAAACCCCGATCCCCGGTGGACTCACCCAAAAGGTGACGTCACACCATATGATCCTTATCCTCCTTGGTCTCCGACTGACACAGACGTGCCTATCGATTGTTCATAGCACTGTGTATCAATTTCTCGACCAAGGCGAGATATACGGTTGTAGTTTCACACCTTAGGTAAAACCAAACCGGTATTGTTCGGCTGAGGATAGTTTTGACGACATTTTCTGGCGAAAAAATGACAAAAAACGATCCAAAACTTAGCTACATATCGTGCCTCCGTTTGTATACGGGACACACGAGCAATTCAAAATGGCCGCTCGTTGACGCCATTCATTTTGTTTCCCACGTAAAACAACCATTGCAGCCTGTAAGTTACAATAGATGTTTGTACATACACATTGTATTTCATGTACGGTAGGTTATTGTTGCTATGTTAGGGTGATTACTCTATCGTTATGTCTTCATTACCGTCCAATAAAGACGAAGTTAATCAGATATTCATACGGTGGGGATTGGTAGGGACCCGTCTGACATTTTAGTAATAAAGTTAGCCAGTCCTTACTTTACCACTAACGTTAGCGACCAGCCTCCGTGCTCAGGTTTGCTTACTGGGCTTGAGTCGCGTGTTGGGGGGGGGGTAGTGCCCCCCCTCCCTTTTCTCCTCGCTTCGCCTCGGCCCTGTCGGGCTTGCCCTTCCCTGGTGACGGAGCGGGACCCACACCCGCTCTGTTTCACCCACAGGGAGTGCTCACGATCTTCTAGATGTCTTTCTTTTGCTTAGGACTCTCCGAGTTCCAGCTTGACGATTTGGATAGGCTCCGTCATCGCCATAAGACGAAGAAGAAATCTACCAAGGGCACTGGTAAGGTCGTCACGGTGGATTCTGCTGTGACAGCCCCTATGGGTCATGGCAGGTCTGCTTAAGGGGGCTCCGGTCCCCGGACAAGCAGGCGGTTCCTTCGGGACTGCTAAGCGCGTCCAAAGGCTCAGCAGCCAGCGAAAGCACTGACTATACGTCGGAGCAAAGTAGCAGGCAGCAGAGCGGTAACCACCAGCGAAAACCCTAGCGGGTTTTGCAGCAGGAGGATACCAGTCGACACGGTAGATTCTGCTGTGACAGCCCCTTTGGGTCATGGCAGGTCTGCTTAAGGGGCTCCGGTCCCGGACAAGCAGGCGGTTCCTTCGGGACTGCTAAGCGCGTCCAAAGGCTCAGCAGCCAGCGAAAGCACTGACTATACGCCGGAGCAAAGTAGCAGGCAGCAGAGCGGTAACCACCAGCGAAAACCCTAGCGGGTTTGTAGCAGGAGGATACCAGTCCTCTAGCGAAAATCCTCACGGGGTTTTAGCAGGAGGACACCCGTCTGTTGCAGGCATATCTACAGGCTCAAACAGCCACAGTAGTAGCCAGCGACGGGCAGCATGCAAGGGTACCCCGGGCTTGCCTGGGTTGAACCCTAGCATGCATGGGTTCAGCAGAGCGATACATGCTAACGCTGTGGGTGTAGTCTTAGCAGAACCAACTGGGGTTGTCACTGCAGCGTTCCATGGCGGGACCGCCGAGTGATACCCTGGGCCCTAGAATAGCTGCTGGCTGTCCACAGGGACTGGCTGGCGATTATTCAGGGGTTGGGCTCGCAGTCTCTCACGGGACAGCGACCCAGGTGCATTCGTGGCAGCTACAAAGGCGAGCTACGGCTTGACTTCAGTGGTAGCCGCTATGCACCCGCCCATAGCCGCCGGGGGTGGTCCGCCACGCACAGCGACCTTGTGCGATGCTCTAGAGGGTACAGTAAGTAGCTTGAACAGCCTAGCTGATCAACAACCCACTTATGTCCTCGAGAGCCAGCGGAGCGTGGGTGATCCATTACCGTCAATGGGTCAATTACCCTCTCTTGATCGATCACTGTTAAATCAACAGGGCATAGCTCCATTGATTGACGCTGCCTATTCAGGTGGCGAGGTGATTGATCGGGGTATCTGCGCTCAGCTACCCGTGGTACTAGGCAAGCTCCCTCTAGCCAAGGGACAGCCGGTAAGGGTACCCATACACACGGGCTTGATCCCTTGCGGGGGAACGCAGTGAGGCATGGGTACAGTGGTACACAGCCGGGAGCCTTCGCGGGCCCCTGCGCTAGTCCCGCGCCGGTACCACGCCAGCACACAGCTTGGTCCCGCAAGCAGGGAGCGCAGTGTGGCGAGGGTACAGCGGTCCACAGTTGGGAACCCTCACGGGTACCCACGCTGATACCGCGACCGGTACCGCAGCACTCGCTTTAGTCGCCACAGTCTCTGTGGCAACAAGGGGAGGCGGTGCTGGTACTGCAGTACCATGGGGTTACCCTGGTGGCGGATCCTTTCAGGGTCAGCTGCCGGCTGGGTCTGCCCCGTGGGACCGGCCGCAGGGTGTTGCTTCCACGGCCTAGCACCGTGGCAAGTGTCGCTAGCGATGGCCACGCAGTACCAACATCAGCTGTTGACCAGG
This sequence comes from Amphiura filiformis, assembly GCF_039555335.1. Classification (NCBI taxonomy): domain Eukaryota; kingdom Metazoa; phylum Echinodermata; class Ophiuroidea; order Amphilepidida; family Amphiuridae; genus Amphiura; species Amphiura filiformis. Next base: position 51,773,465 of record NC_092641.1, on the reverse strand, counting down.
CCAGCCGGCATGGGGCTAACCCAGATCTTGATCAGGGTAGGCCCGTGCTGCTAGCGCTAGGACGACGGCTGCGAGAGCATGCGGACCCAGTGGTGCCATGGCGGATACCTCAGGGTCTTGCGGGAGTACTCCCTCTTCTGCTGGCAGGTAGTCGGCGAGCCACACAGTGGTTATGCCTTCTTACCCGCTTTCAGATGCCCGTCCTCAGTTACCGTCATCATCGGAGCATGATACGGATACTGTGGGCGAGGGAAAGAGTCGGAAGCTGAGTCCGTAGTGACATCACTACAGTCTCCTTCCCCGCTGCCCCGCGAGGGGAGCAACAGCACTGATCTTCCTCCGGACACCCCCTAAGGGGAGTCCATGGAGGAGGACCAGGGATCCTTTCAGTAGGATGCTCAGCTGCTGCTTCCTCACAGGGGCGCCTGCACTCTCATTCCCGGCAAACCTCACGGGTAGATATCGTAGGGCTGTCGAGCTCAGTAGAGCTATGACGCCGGCGTGCTTGCACGCTTCCTCTGCGATGTAACGCGGGAGGACCACGGGACCTACCTGAGGGGATCCGAGAGGGACCCAGATGTCGTCAAGCGTATCACGCTCAGACAACATCTGAGCTCTTCCGCGAGGTGAGCCTATTAGCGGTGCTAACAGCTAGCCTCAACGAGAGCTCCATGGGCCTAGCCCATAGGGTGTCCACTCCAAGGAAGACCGGCGACGGGAGCCCCATCCGGAACCGCAGGCTGTTGAACACGTTCTTCAGGCCCAAGAGGTTCAGAATGGGGACTCTCGCCTCGGTGCTAACCTGCCCCATCAGGGGTATGGGAACAGCATCGCTAGATCTCTCGGACGCCTATCTGCATATGCCAATCGCCTCTCAAGATCGGAGGCATCTGCGCTTCTAGGTACAGGATCAAAATTACCAGTTTTGATACCGCCATCCGCCTGTCCATCTCTCCCAGGGTGTTTAACACTCTTGGTCAGAGCGGTGGCAGCGTACCTGAAGCACAGGGGTGTCAACATCAGTTGCTACCTGGACGTTTGGCTCATATACGGACGCACTCCACTGAAGACTACGGGTCTCATGGGGTTGATAGTCCGAGGGTGCGGGACCCTGGATTTTTGATCAGCTCAAAAAGTCCAGCGTGGTCCCGACGCAGACACCACTATTTGTAGGGGCCCAGATCACCCTCACGGAGGGGTTCGCGGTGCTCTCACCCGAGCGGGTGAGCGAACATGGTGCGTGTGCCTGACTCTTGGCGAGTCTCGGGCAAAACCCGCTGTGGCATGGATGAAGGTGGTAGGCCTAATGGCCAGTATGGTAGACCTCGTACTGTACTGCCGTTTCTACGTTAGGCTTACCCAACTACACCTTCTAGCCTGCTTGCAGGCCCAGTCGTCACCCAATATCCCTCGCGGTTCCATTGTCGGAGATCGCGCGAGAGGAACTCTGGTGGTGGACCCATCAGCCCAATTTGACCCAGGGTGTCAGGTTTCCTGCACCCCCGGTATGTCACATAGTGACGACCATAGCGCCAAAGCGGGGCTGGGGGTCCACATCCACGGAGACTCCGTCTCGGGCCTATGGGGGCCATAGAGACAGAGTTTCACATCAACCTCCCTCGCTTACGAGGAGGTGATCGTGGAATCACATACCGTTGTCCTGACGGATAACACAACCGTGGTAGCCTACCCCAACAGACAAGGGACTCCGGGCCACCACGATTGAGCCTGCATGCACGACACCTGATAGGGTGGTGCAAGTTCAGGCAGATTACGATGAGAGCGATACACATCGCGGGCGTCACCAGCATCCTCGCGCACAATCTGTCACGAGGAAGGGTGTCGGGACCAGCAGAATGGTCCCTTGCTCCGAGAGTCGCTCAGGCGATCTTCAAGGGATGTACCACCCTCGAAAGATCTGTTCGCATCTCATCGCAATCATCCACTGCCGGTGTACTGCTCAAGGGTCGCAGAACCCCCAAGCATTCACAGTGGACGCTCTGTCCATAGACTGGGGAGGGATGACAGCTTATGCAGTCCCTCCGATCTCACTACTCATGAGGGTGGTGGCCAAGATCGGGTGGGAAGACTGCATTGTCATTCTGCTAGCGGCAAGGCCGCTGGCACTCCCCGAGGTACCAGATCTGCTCCGGATGCCCGGAGCGGAGGTACCCAGTCTATCACTAGAGCACCTGCAGTTAGCTGCATGGCCCTTACCAGGGAACACGCAGCGGAGGGATACTGTTCATCAGAAGCTGTTTTCTCATCGCCGGGGCTAGACGGAAGTCTACCCTCCGTACGTATAGCCAGAGTCTGGCTCCATACTACGCTTGGTGCAATGAGACAAATAGCTCTCCGCTAGAGCCTATGTGCTGCTAGTTCGGAGTTTCTGACAGAAAAGTTCCAAGCAAGACTTCAGCGGGCCACTGGGGCCAGCTATAAGTCAGCTGTCCTCTCCATTCACCGAGGTTTGAGACGGTCGACTATCATAGCCGATGGTTACCTTATTAGTCTACGCCTCGACGGTATGTTCAGCAGTGTCTACCAAAAGGAAAGTGATCCTCCTAAGGGATCCCAACACAGTCTTAGATTACTTTAAGGGTCACCCTTTGACCTTCCGCCAAAAGCGACGCTTAAATACGTAACTCTCGAGATGGCTTTCCGGTGTGGCGTTGGCTCCGGGACGGCGGTGCTGAGTTGCACACGGTCTCGAGGTTAGCTTCCGTGTTCACAAACACTGGAGCGACACTGTTTCGGGCGCTCTGTTCTCGTGACTCTGAGAAGGCGCGGTGCATACCGACATTCGTCCCTCTCCAATCCCCAGGGTTGGGCAAGGTTCGGCTGAAGCCAAAGATAGGCTGGGGTGTCCGATAAGGCGCTGCAGCACTATTTCTTCCGAACACAAGCCTTGCGAGGGACTCACGACCGCATTCATCACCCTTACAGAGTTTTCGGTCCAGCCGCTGTCGCAATGGCTGGTCCAGGTGTTGGTGGGGTCCGGGGATCGCGAAGGTTTCGCGCCCCACGACCCACTCGACACGAGCTATCTCATCATCTTGGGTATACCGTTCGGTTGTCCCTTGAGGAGATCTAGCAGGCGGTGTCCCGGAAGCCACCTTCGCCCTTCTCTACGATACTTCCGTTTACGTTAGTAATCAGAGACGGGCGGGAGGTTTACCGGGACATTGTTCGGGCGATCATAATACGGTGGTGTACGGGTACCAGGTTTTCAGACTATACAGAATACTCAGCATGGTAAGAACCAGTGTCGCTATTCTTAACCACCAAACTTATTAAGTAAGGAGGTTTATGTCTGTGATCGCGTGGTCTTTTTTGTTTCCCGACCGTTGGGGTAAATTATTTTCTGACCTCGCGAAAACCATCGTTACCCGCTCCCGATCCCTGATCAGATGCTGACCAATCTTGTACCTCCATCCGTCGGTTACTTGCTAGATCGATCTTTCAGATGTTGATGCAAGAAGTATCTTAATCAACATCGGAACGGTAAGATCGACGTGTACTGAGTCTAGTCCCAAACAAAAATGTTTGGTAGACTCATAACCGGTGCGATCTTACCTTTCCGATGTTGATTATCCCGACCCCGCCACCCCTACAAGTTTGGTCCGGTAGGGGATCCCAAGTCGGATAAGGGACGATCATATGGTGTGACGTCACCTTTTGGGTGAGTCCACCGGGGATCGGGGTTTTTGTTATTTATTCATTTATGTGGGACAAAATGACTATTGGTTTTTTTTTTTTTTTTTGATCGATGCAAGAAGTATCTTAATCAACATCGGAAAGGTAAGATCGCACCGGTTATGAGTCTACCAAACATTTTTGTTTGGGACTATTTCACTAACTACTCTTTGCTTTCTTTGGGTTAGAAATTTATCAAGCCATGTGTGTATGTTTCCTGTGATACCACATTGTGATAGTTTTCTCAAAAGTCTTATTGGGAGAGAAATTAGACAAAATAATGCACGCATGCTGATGTTGACTTGATGCGTCTAATGCACGAGCCCCGAAGAAGGGGGAGTGCATTAGACGCATCAACATCAGCGCAAGTGCATTATTTTGTCTAATTTCTCGAGCAATAAGTAATACAAGTTTATTAATCTATTTCATACACGAGAAGAAAAAACATGTGATTTTTACTTTTTTTATATAACAAATTATCACTAAAAATGTTGGAAAACAGAACCAAATCATGCAAATATAAATGCATCAACCCACCCGAAAAATGAATCAATCCTACGCTGACGTGAACGCAGCAAAACACTGCGCGTAAGTACGCAGAGTGCACAATATACACAATCAATGCATGTTTCGTACTTTTCTAACAGCTTTTCTGATTGGCTGCTTTGCCTTTGATATAGGAGTGTACATGTATGAATGACAAGTAAGACATGTATATTATATAGGGCAAGGACTAAAACTACTGCACTGAAAATTCAGCAACTCAAGGCAAGTAGTTATTGATTTATTGATCAAATATTGGTTTTCCTCATTTTGACTGTAACTCCAAAACTGTTGTCTGTGCTGAAATTGAAAACAGGGCGTCCAAATGACACCTAGACACCCCTCTGGCTATTGCCTTGCTGCTTGCCGCTGGTCACCGCAGCGTTTCTGGTGCGGCTGCGCAGTGAAGTAAAATCATCTTCAGAGCGGCAAAGTGGCAGGAAAGTATGAAACCAGCATTTGGATGTGCAAAAGTAGCACAGAAAACATGCATTCAAGGTGCCTATAACTCGTCATACCTAGAGTTACAGTTCACTCTATTGCTATCTATTCCACAAATAAGAAACATCACAATATGTGGGCTAATTTTGGGCTCTAAGGATGTAGCTGAGGAACTCTCTCAAGGACAGTTTGGGCATGCACTGATGATTTTAATCCCATTGTACGTACCAGGGTTTGGGCGTGCGTGGATGATTTTAATCCCACTGTACTAGTCTATACTCACAAAGTTGAGATAATTAATCTACATTGATCTCATCTTTTGGGTGGGTTCAAAATTCCTTGAGTTGGCAAAACCTGCAATCTTTCTGGGAGTAATTTACTTAGTGCAAAAGTGGTCAAAATATTGCTCTGCAAAATGTCTTGATTTTCATGATTTGGATTTATCATATTGAGCAGCATTCGACTTGATGTTTCTACACTGTGTAGAGAGGGTCTACAGCATCTCTGAGGTAAAACTGACAAATACAAGGTATATTTCTTGATGCTTGAAGTTTGGATTTCTTAAACGTACAGTGCATCCATATGTACCGCTGCAAGACTTCAGGTCCGTAGATGTCCTTATGTTTATGATAAAGACTGAAGTCTTGCTGGCAGGACTAGGTGCCAATTGGAGGCATGAGAGCAGCGATCGGTGAATTTTGGGGGTCCAGGTAATGGCTATAAAAATTATGAGGCATAAGAGACTAAGAGTAGAGATCAATGAAACCTGGGGATCTACATGTAGGGAATGGTGGTAGGTGCTGAAAAAGGGGGTCTCCGCCGCGGCATACCCTCATGGTGATTTAAAGATAAGTGGACATGCTAGTAGCCGGGGCACTATAGTGTCAAGAGGGGGTATCAGGTAGCGTCCGAGGACTCTCAAAAAGCACTCTAAACAAGTATTTCCGAGACTGAAATTTTCCCCCCTAAACAAGTATAAGTTGCACGATTTGCTACCCTAAACAAGTAGTTGTCTTTTCCCCAACCCTAAACAAGTAATTGATGCAATTATTACCCGTAAACAAGTAAACGCACAGAACCCAGGCGGCGAGTGGCATGACAGGGCTGGCAATTTGTGGCAAGCCGTCTGAATTTTAAGCCATACAAGTTTACGTAGTGCTAAAGCTTACCTCAAAGTTCAGTCCAATCAGTGCAGTATGTCCAATATTTTCAAGATTTTTGGGCCAATAATTTCCCCTTTTTGGATCACAGGTCCAACACTTTTTATTGAAATATTATATTGTAGAATTTATTCTTTGGGATTGGGATGTACCCATTTCTCCACATATCCAGGAGAATTTTGAACTGCAAGTCCAACGTAAATTACGATCATGGCGATTGCAAACCACACATTGAAGTTGGATGGAAGAAGACGGCAAACACGGCCAGTTTAGCTTGGTTTATTTCCTAATTTCGTCTCGATTTAAAACATGCTAGAGCATTAATTATCATACTGGATTTAGTGGTAAACCCAACCAAAATCCTGAAACTCATTGATTTATATTTTAAGAAAGCCAAAATAGTTCCAAATTATTCAATCGTTGTGTTTGTAAATACCCCGGTAAAATTTCACACTTCAAAAGTTCTTTGACACAGCTTGTTTACAAACCTAGAAGTTCGTGGTTGCTTTGTTGCTCCTTTAGACCATGTTCCGATCAACCAAATTTTCTGGGCTGGAAGCCACCAAGACTATGAATATTGATGAGTTTAAAGAGGTTCGGCCAATCGAAAATACTCTTATATTTTTCCTCATAATTTATTGACTCCACAGTTAAGAAAAAGCATGCTGATTGGTTGTATATTCTAAACAAGTTGTGACCTCGTCCGGGGACCTCGTGTTTAGTATGCTAGCTGGGCCAGTATAGGGATCTGTCATCTCTGACAGCTGAAAGATGGCTTTTAACTGCTTTTGGGGTGTAGGAAGAAGACACTTTCCTTTCACTTTTCATGAATGAAGGAGAAAGCACAAAATCCCAAACTTGGCAAAACTACCCTAAGTGCGTAAGAGCTCCAAAAACATACCCTTTTACACCAATTTTACATGAATTTGATACCCTATTCACGTTACGCACGTAACGTACACTAGTCTGAAAAAATACCCTTTTTACGTGAATTTACGGACGCGCCTGATAGCCCCCTTCACCATTACAGTGGCCCCCCCGGGGCTAGTAGGCATATTTGCATTTGGCCAATTCCATGCCAAAAGTGCCTTTTGTAACGTCCGTAACAAAATTTTGGAACATTATTGCTCAAAACAGGAGCATTTATTTCAAACTTGCTAATCATGCCTCCATAGATTGATGTCAGACCTACTTCAAGATAAAGAAAAAAATCTGAGGAAGCACCTTTTTTTCATTATGTAAAATGTTACGGACGTTACATTTGAGATAAAATGTACCGTCCGTAACACTAAATCAACGATACAGGAGTATTAATTTCAAACTTGCTTTTCATGTTTACATAGAATGGAGTCAGGGCTTGCTCAATATAGTTAAAAGAAAAAAAAAAACACAGAACTGAATGGAGATTTAAGGATATGTACCATCTGTCAAAAAGGCAGGCACTTTCGCGTAATGTCCGTAACGCTCGTTTCTAATTTCTGTAGCTAATTAACTAAGAAAGCCAAAACAAAATTGCTTCATTATATTGAACATTAGAGTGTATACTAGTAGCATACTAAGAAATAAAGTGTTATCCTAACAGCAAACATGTATGCTATTCACTTAAAAGTTGCAAGTTGCATGTATCTGTAACGTCCGTAACGGTGGAATTGGCCATTTACAGAGTTTGATGTAAAAGGTATCTGTGAGTGTGAATCCATTGCAAGATTTGGTGATCATTTTCATGATTTTATGATTGGGAATTTTTCTTTTCATACTACACAGGTGCACTAGAGGATTTTGACAAGCCAGCGCCTACACCTTCCAAAACTCAGCCGCCAAAATCTGAGGAAGAAAAGTCGAAAAAGATGAGCAAAAGAAAGCGGCCAGTAATGAAGTGAGTACCATATCAAAGGAATAAAGGGATGTTACTCCTTTTTAAGATAGCAGACTTTATTTGTACTCAAACAAGTTTGTTAAAAGTTAAAGTGTTCTGTTGCAAAAGAATTGTGTGCAATTTTGAATGACTTTGTGACAGCTGTCCATCAATCAGCAAACTCTATGAAATTTGCTCTGTAACATCTCAGACAGTGTCTTAGCTAGCTATCCGTCTGCACATCATTTTAGTCTGGCAGTTTGCTCCTGGGATGGGCAAAATTAATGCCTTTGATGTACAGATGCTACATTATAATTGTAGGTGTTGTGAAAGGCTATTAACGTTTTTAGTAGACCAGATTTGCAAAACAAGGCCATAGCAAGTTAGCAACACATATTATATATGTAGACCCAAAGTCCTGTATCGGTACATAGGGATACACTAAGAAATCCAATTTAGTTGAAGCATCAAGAAATATGCACCTAAGATGTTGTAGACCGTCACTAGTGTTTATTATTTATATAACGTTGACCAGCTCATACGGACAGCTGAGGACAGAGAACTTCAGAAATTGTGTATCTCTAAAGCAATTACTAGCTATGGGACATGTAGCAACCAACAAGTGCATCCTTTTGATATTGTACACATAGTTTGCATTCAGAAGAGCTTACACATATTCTTCTCTCTCTTTCTCTCTTTCATAAAGGATGTTTTACCACCAGGTCAAGAAGCATTATTCAATGAATTCTTCAACAATGAAGCCGGTATGGGGGCTGCAGCTGATTTCCAGAATGCCCTGGGTGACCTGATGTCAGAGCTGGGCAAAGAATTCTCACAGGACCCACAGTTTAATGACGAGCTTAGCAAATTACTACAGACAACAATACCGCCTGGAGGTAAGGTGTTCAGTGGCAGCACCAGGAATTTTTTTGGTGGGGGGAGGGGGGCATTGGGGGAGGGGGGAAAGTGAATTTCAGGGGGCAAAATCAACAAATTTAGCGCAAAATTGGCGCAATTAGTGGAAATTTACGTAATTACGTTGGGGTTTGCCTTGCCCCAAAAGTAGGGGGGGGGATAAAATGGGGGGGGCAAGAAAAATATTAATATAGGCTCATTTAAAAGCCAAGGTAAATGGAGTGAGTGAAGAAGGGAGGGGTGAAAAGAGGGAAAGTGGAGGGGATGAAGAAAACAAGGAAGAAAGCAAAGGTCTATCACATTCCTCAATTTGTTGCAGTTTTATGGTGTTTTTAAACATGAAGTTGGGTTCTGATTGGCTAATTGAATCATGTCATCATCACATCAGCACCTCATTTGCCGATCAATCTGCATAGCATCACGTGACGGAGGCGTGATTTTACGTGATCGGTCGGCAAGTGCAAGCCGCACTAGTATCCACTTGACTGGAGCATGAGGGTACGAGTTTGAACTCCGACAGTATCATTAAGGTGGTATTACACGCCCTGATAAATTTTGTGACTAATTTTGCATTTTTCTCATAAAATAACTAAACACTGGTAACAAAAGTTATGTATATTATAGGGGCAAGGAATCCAATTACTTCACTGAAATTTCAGTGATTCAGGACAAGCAAGTGGTTCATATGTTAAGAAATGAGGTACATTCTAGCGGTACCTCTTTTCTTATCATAAATAACATACCGCTTGTCTTGAGTCACTGAAATTCCAGTGTAGTAACCGGATTCCTTGCCCCTATAATATACATAACTTTTGTTACCAGTGTGTTATCAATTTTTGAGAAAAATGCAAAAATAGTCACAAATTTATCAAGGGGTGTAGTACCACCTTAATTAGTTTGCTTTGTGGAAAATTGTGTTAGCTTGATATTCTCCTGAACAGTGAAGTTACTGCTGGAATGGTTAGGGCCACAGCAGTCAGCAAAAATCTGTTAGGGTCTTGTGTGTTCAGCATAGCGCACTATCAATCACTAATGTTTTTTTAGGGTTTTTTTTAAACATTTTTGGATATGTCTTCATAATTATGTTCCCAAGACAATTAAACTTTGTATAATATAAGTTGTTTTTGTCTTTTCCAATCAGCAATGCCCCAATCTAGTGCCTCTACTTCATCATCAACTCCATCAAGTGCAGCGCCCTCTGGCAGCACGGCACCATCCAGTAATACCGAAGCATCGCCAAGTAACGAAGATGACATGGCTAGAACTCTCGGTGAAACACTCAATAGGTTATCGCAAAATGCACAAGAATTACAGGTAAGGCACTAGATGTGGCCTCATCCTCACTGGTGTAGTTCGCTAACCTCCACTACAGAATTAAAGCACAACATTTGACCTCAAGTTGTGAAGTATGAGTTTTGTACCCAATGCATTCAAAGGTCATTTGATTAGCGTACAAGGGTATTGGGGTTAAAGAACCGTGGTTTGATAGATGAGCATATTTGCATGAGATCATGGTGAGGGAATGAAACAAAACATTGATGAAGTCCTGTGAACGAAATGACAGGTCTTTCAACTAATTTGTGTTCATTGTGGAACATTCAGTTACACTTAATCATTCTTCATTGATTAGGCCAAAAAAAGGTTTGTCTCAAAGCTCGTACTTGTAAAATCGCGTAATTTGAAGAAAAAGAAATGCGGAAATTTTTTTTATTTCAAAAAAAAAAATTTTAAGTTTTTTCCGAAAAAATTCGGCAAAAATCAGATTTTTTTTTTCAAAATACCATAAAAATAGCAAGTCGGGAATTAAAAAAAAAATTTTGTTGGCCTTATATGGGTTGTTCCGGTCCCTAAGGTGATCCAGTGGAGCCATATCCAATTGTTAAGAAAATGTTATCGGCCTTCTCGTCGTATATTAATTTGCTCTTCACATTGCCTTGTTCCTAAATTGGATCCATGTTTTTCATTTCAGCAAGACAGTGGTATGACGGGCGATTTCATGAGGGCATTTGAAGGTATGAACATGGGCGGCGGCGACGGTGATGCAGAATTACTACCCATGATGCAAAGTATTATGCAAAATTTACTTGCAAAAGAAGTACTTTATCCATCATTAAAAGAAGTAGTTGGAAAGGTAAGTAGTTGTGGGTTTTAGTTTAGGCTAAAAATTGTTTGCATGTCTTCACCACAACTGACACTAATATCTGATTTTCCTGTACAAAAGATTACCTATCTTACCGATTACTCTTATCTTGGTGTTGGCCATGAAGATGCAAATTTGCATTCCCTCCCATTTATTAGCAAAAGCAAAGTGGTATATCAATGTGAAAAGGAGAGTTCAAGCATTCCGAAAAACATGCCTGGCATTTTTTGAATGACCTTTTGACCTTAAGGTCAGTGGTCACACATTAAAATTATTTATGACTGGCTCTTGACTAATCATGCAAGCTGTTAGATAGTGTGTATGTATGAACCAGTGCTCCTGGCTGATCCATCTAAGTGCATTGGAATTTTTTTTTTAAACCCGGATTATGATTCTCACTAAATTTTATTTAAAAGCATTTTCTTTATTTATTGTTTTTATTTTAGTATCCAGAATGGTTAACGGAAAAGAAAGATAGTATTCCACAGAGTGACCACGATAGGTATAGCAAACAACTCGAAGTGATGCAGAGACTATGTACTGAGTATGAGGCAGAGACGGATTCAGATAGCACTGATGTTAAGCAACAAAGAACTATGCGAGTTATGGATTTAATACAACAGGTAGGGCACTGGAAAATCACATTATTTTTTAGTTTCTTTCACGGTGTCATATTTTCGTATCACTATGATGGACAAAAACAACTTATGAATAAATTTTAATCATTACCCAAAGCAGCCAGTGCACATAAACGTTGAAGGAAAAAAGCCCAGTATATCTGACTGATTCAAACTGTAGACCTTTGTAATACTAGCCCAATGCTCTAACCAACTGAGAATTGAAATCGCTAGGTATTAATAATAATAATAATAATAAAAACAGCATTTATATAGCGCATTGTGAATCTCAAATTCCTCAATGCGCTTTACAGATTTAAAAACTACCAAACTTAATTTACAATAAATGATTTTAACTTAAGAATTATACAAACAATAATATGCATAAAACAGCAGACCAGCTGCAAGCAAACAACATTAGAATGGCAAGAGTAACACCAGTGAGAGGCCCACCGACAAAATCCCCAGGGGGACTGTCGGTGCACCTCACACCGGCATCATCAATACATCAATATACAAGATAAAAATACAGTTCATACATACACGCTATATAACGGTGCGCGTGATTGGTCGAGAGCCGGGCATAAACAGCGTTTATGCCCGGTGTCCCGGATGTGCGATTGCCGGGTAGGAAAAATGAAGGAAAATCATGATTTTTAATAATGTTACTTGTAATTTTTGTTATTATTTTGATGAAATAAGAATCACAAAATGTTCTGGTATGTATGAGCAGGGTTCATTCATATATTTTCATGACTAAGCGGTTGTTTATGCCCTCGGGCATAAGCGGCCCCTCGGGCATAAACAACCGTTTAGTCATGAAAATATATGAATGAACCCCTAATTTAACATAATAAAAATGACACTAATAATCTCAAAAAAGGTACACAACCATCTCCATCTTGCCATAAAGCCATATTGTAACATTTCCATAAGAAATTTGGCCCAAACAGATGAGGCAATGTAAAGAAACTCACTATATACTATCAGCGAATATGTCGCCAATGCAAGCCACTCCTTCAAGCATGGGTTCATTTGATATGCGCGTACTGTGTTGTGAACATCACATACATGTTCGACTAACATTTCCATCCAAATAATGTACAATAAATTGAAACTCTATTTTTTTTCAGATGGAAAGCTTAGGACAGCCACCACCAGATATAGTAGGGGATATGGTAAGTGACTGTGGCTTTTATCAGACCTCAAAAGCAAGATTTTTGAACCAAAGGCATACATACAGAATACCATCTGTACCATTAGGGGGGAGCATGGCTTAGTGGTTAGAATTCTTGCTAGGTCCCGGGTTTGTGCCCAGCGGGTATCAAACTTGGGTATTGACTTGGAAAATTAATTGGCAACATTTGTAGATTAAATTCAGACTTCCGCTATCGTCATGGTGCATTTAGAGTTGGGTAAATGAACTGTGAGCGAATTCCGTCCATCGGACAAGAAGAGCCATACCTGTATTATTATAGTCAGTCAGTTTTGAGTGTAGGGTGTTGACCCCTGACTCTCCCAACCAGGGTCTTAGCTGGCCACCCATCCACCCATCATTTTCAACAGGAAGTTTGCTCCAAAGACGGTTAAAATCAATGTCTTTGACAGGTGCTACATTCTAAAAATAATGCTCAAATAAGTTCTGTGAACTCAAAACAAGACCAGACTAGTAAATCAAGGCTATAGTGATAGCTATTTCTTATTCAATGGGTGCGTCTTGTAAAGAATTCACGTAATTTGATTGGTTTTCTGGTGTATAATATCTCACAATAGTTGATAGTGATATTAGTCAGGCGCGCCGCCACGCAACGGCTTGCACGCTTGTTGCTCCTCAATGATCGTAGCGATAATGCGTTCAAGCGTAATACATGTGCGAGAACTAAGAGCACGCAATTCGGTAGCTTAGATGTTCGTGATGGTTTCGTTCATTTAAAACAACAGGGATGTCCTCACAAAAGTAACTTTATTTTTTTCTGAAAAAAGGCAGTTTTTCTCGCAAAAATTACATTAAAACTGAATAAGAATGAGAATAAAAGATAGGATTTTGTCTTTTGCCTATCAATATCGTGTCATAATGGATGGGCTGGCCAATATTTTTATCGTAGTGGATACGGCTGCGCCGGCATCCACTACTCAAAATATTGGCCAGCCCATCCATTATGACACGATATTGATAGGCAAAAGACAAAATCTATCATTTATTCTCTAATTAAATTGACAGAACCCACAGAAGGTGCAGAGGTCTGGTTTATGTTTTCAGGGTCAAATTTTAGACAGGCAGTTAAGGTGAAAATGATGGGCACTTGTTAAATCTTAGCTAAGACCCTGGTCCCAACCTGTCCTGGTGTCCAAATGGATGGAAGTAAGATTCACTAGAGGATTTCTTGGGTTTTCCAGGTTTGCCAAACCTGAATAAATCAAATTCAATCAGAACCTTTCGTTTTAGAATTAAGGTTATTTTAATTATAGTTATAATAAATGTCATAAAAATGTTTTGTTTGAAAAAAAACCATGCTGAAACAAAAGAACAACAGCAGCAAACTGTAAAATTGTAACATATTTTTTATATTCTTTTCTTTCAGGGACCTGGTTTTCAATTTGATGAAGATGGTAGCCCAAGAATACCAGGGATGATCCCTGGAATGCCGCCAGGAATGATGCCGCCAGGAATGCCAAATCCTGAACAGTGCTCCATCATGTGATTATCATGTGCTCTGTCATGTGATAGACATGTGACTAGCATGACTGCAAGTTGTGATGACCAGTGTCCCAACATCAGTGCACTGACAATAATCAAACATGATCAACAGATTGATGAACAAATTGAATAAAATAGGAAATGTCTCCAGGAATGTATTGCTGAACAGTGCTGACATGTGGCTGTCATGTGATAGACATGTGACTATAGCATGATTGCAAGTTGTGATATAATGAAAGACAAAGATAAAGACAATTTATCGCGTCTGACGTCACCTGTCAATCAAACTCGAGCACGGTTTGTTTACAAGTGTCGTGATGATGACTTGCTGAACACGGATTTATAACCGGGCGCCGTATTGTTAATTTTGCACCTTTCGACATGCAAACCATCTCAAAAGTTAGGTCTTTATAGTAGGAAACTTTCTTTGGTGAAGGCACCATGTCCACAATGCCTAGAAAAGCTGCTTTTTGCCTTGTAAAAGCACGTATTTTTTCGCCATTTGCTGCTATTCCTTTTCTCCGATCAGCACCAGATAGATCGGTCTTCCTTTTTTACGCGCTGATTAACCTGTGTAAACCAATCAAGGATCGTAATTGGACAGTGACATCAGACGCGATAAATTGTTTTTATCTCTGTCTTTAATTATAGTGTCCCAACAACAGTGCGCTGATCACAACAGTTGTTGAACAAATTGAAAAAGACAGGAAGTATATTTCCAGGAATGCTTAGTATTGCTGAACAGTGCTCTGGCATGTGGTAAATATGGGACTATAGCATGATTATAATATAAGTTCTGATGACCAGTACCCCATCAGCAGTGCACTTTAATCAAACATGATCATAATTATCAGTTGATGAATAAAGAGACAATATTATATCTTCAGGAATGCAGTGTTGTAACATGTGACTGTCATGTGTTGTATCATGCAGTTGACCTTTTTTGGTTATTCCTTTGGTTAAACCCAAGATGTCGTCACTTGACATCATTCTGACTTGCGATACGCAGTAACGATGTTAGCTTAATGATGTGCTCATCGGCGTGACGTCAAATGACAACATCTCAGGTCTAATGCAAGGAATTATGGGATTTATCGAAAAGGTCAATTGTCATAAACATCCTTTACAAATTCCCCAGGATGTATTGCATAGCACAGGGATATTCCAGCTGAAATCCATACACCCTCCATAAAAGACACGACCTTAATCGTCAGCACAGGGAGTGTAGAGTTCAGATGGAGTCACCCATTCAGGTTACCCCATTTGAAATACACACTCCCTGTGTGGGAGATTAAGGTCATGTCTTTCATAGGGGATGTATGGATTTCAACTGGAATAGTCCATAACCGAGTGTTATCACCATCTGATGAACAAGTAAATTGGTATTCTAACTGATCATTGATCTATATCATGATTTACATATGGTTGACAGGTGACTAATATAGTAATAACTAACATAGGCCACACCTGTGTGTGTTTTTCGCCAACCGAGGACATTGTGTATTGCTATCTAGCCGAGGACATGTGTATTGTGTTTTCATCACCTAACCCTGGACTAAAACTAGAATTTTGACCATCAACTACTGACGGTAGTTTTTACATGTGTGGTCCTCGGTTTAAGGCAAATAGCGATATAATGCATTTAGCATGCATTTAAGGTCTTTGGCAGCAGTTTGAGATTGAGGACTGTCCTCAGTTGGAAGTAAGTCCGCAGTTTAGGGTGAAAAATCTTGTGTGTGTCCTCGTTTGCCAGCAAACATGTGTGCACTAAATTCAGGTTAGGGGCATTAAAATGTAATAGAGACCTGAACAACAGAAAAGATAAACGTTTTTCTATTTTTTATAATGGGCATGGAATCAGAAAATTTGATACCTCCTTTGGAGACTAGAAGAGGTGAATTTGATATCCCTAGCAGGCAGCGTTCGAAATAGGGCCAGTCAGCCGGCCATTGGCCTGTAACTTTTTGGCCTGGCCAGTAACTTTTCTGACTGGCATCTAGTTGCTGGCCCGGCTGGCCAGTAACTTTTTATGGTCAAGCCCGGCTGGCCTGTAACTTTTTGAGGCATATTTCGAACACTGCTAGCAGGACTAGAAGAGGCTCTTGGAATATGATATCCTTTGAGTCAGTTTTTGGATTTAGAGCTATTTTATTCCATCTGCTGGGGTGTGATTTGAGGGATGTCCTAACACTAGAAACCTTGGGTTGGACAGGCAGTGAGCTATTCCAGTTGAAATCCATATTGGAAGATATGACCTTGGCTTAATCTGCTACACAGGGAGCTTGAATTTTAAATGGTGTTACCTGAATAGGCGACTCCATTTGGAATCTACGCCCTGTGTGTGGGAGGTCAATAGGGTTATGTCTTCATTAGGGGTGTATGGATTTCAACTGGAATTAGTGTAGCCAAACAGATGTAAATTTTAATAATAAACTTTGTATTTAAACTTTTCACCACTCAACTGGCAAGTTTTAACCATGTAAATTTGTTTCCAACTCTGCAAACAACACAACTTGAATGCAAACTGTCAACCCTCTATATATAATAGGACACATGCATGTTGTCCCCTTTGTGTATAATGCTCCTTCCTGTAAATGATTTCATATATACCGATGTGCAGGCCTCAGAATTTTATCTTATTGGGGCACCCATTTTCAAGGCCACTGGGCAAAGACAAAGAAGGGCACCAAGGCCAACAAGTGATGAAGAATGCGTGGAAGCTGACAAAGATCTGGGGGAACCAAGGCCAAAACTGAAAAAGGACAGGCATTGGCCTTGATGGCCTCCCTGAAATTTGAGTCCTGCTGATGTGATTGGAATCATGGACATGATGTCACAGTGATTTATTCATCATGGCTAATTGCACTGGCTATGTTATTGATTGGCAGCCCTCGAATTAACCCACGGCACCCATGGCATTTTGCTGTGGGTGCCCATCCCCACTGCCGTAATGCCCTCAAAATATGTCCTTTACCCAAGGCAGTCACTTGCCGTGCCCTCTAATGAAGTTGCTGTCGGTGCCCCAGCCCTGCCCCTTATAAATGATAAAATCATTATAAAATCATCTATCAGACTGTTTGTGTGTGTTTTTTTCACTTTTGAGAAATTGCCTTGGTGCCTTTCTTAAATTTTCAACAGTTGCCATGATGCCCTCTTGAAATATTACAAACTGCCATGCTGCCTTGCCTTTTCAGTGAAAATCCAAGGCAATGATCAACTTGCCCTAAAAAAGTTGCCGTGCCCCTTCAGATCCTTAATTCGAGGGCTGTTGATTGGACATATTACATGTACATGCCAGTGCTGCCACTGGTCACTTATATATTTATCTAGCTTTTCAGTTTAGTGAATACAATGAATTGTGCAATTTGAGGTTTAGCAGGCTGACTGATATGAAGAGTTATTCTTTTTACAATCATCAAACATGAATCAAAAGAATCATGTGCTAAATATGTTTATAATGAGATAAGATCCAAAGTAAAGTAATGTAAATGTATTTCATTGTTTTGAGCTCCCGATTTCTGCCTGTATTTCAATTTCACAATTGGTCTATACCCAGCAAACACAAAATGGTTTTTAAAATGGTTTAAACAGGTTATATTTTGGGTTTTGGTTTTGGTAAAAGCATTTTAATAACATTAAATGTTTCAAAACATTTTATATGAAAACACATTAGTAACTATGTATTTTGATTTCACAATTGGTCTTTAGTGACACCCAGCAAACACAAAATGGTTTTCAAAATGGTTAAATGTTATGTTATATTTTGGTTTTGGTAAAAACATTTTAATAATATTAAATGTTTCAAAACATTTTATATGAAAACACACTATCACCAAAAAGTTCAAAATGTTGTCAACATTTTATTGAAAAATATTTTTTGCAAACATTTTTTGCAAAATAATTTATCTACACTAAAATAACATTATGTTAGAATATTTTGCACTAAGTTTTCAAAAATTGTTTTTGAATGTTATGAAAATGTTTTATACCCTTCATATAACCTGACATTTAAATGTGTTCTGGCAACCCTTTCTAACCTTTTGCATTTTGTGTTTACTGGGTACCAGTTGAAATCGGTACACCCCCTATGGAAGACATGAACTTAATCTCCAACACAGGGGGCTATTATGGAGTCACCCATTGAAATTCACAACACCCCCTGTGTGGAAAATTAAGGTCATGTCTTCCATAGGGTGTATGGATATCAACTGGAACAGCCCATTGCTACCTTTGGCCTATCCCAGAGAATATATATCTTACACTTCCCATAATGCATTTCATCCATATCAATTTTCTGTACTGATTTACTATGTTGTGCCACATGGGTCGATAGTGACGAAATATAGCTCAGTGAACATGAACAAAGCACACCCAGAGCTAAATATGTTTAATTCTTGACTAGCGACCCATGTTCAGCCAGTCTATTCTCAAAATGAATACAAAGGAAACATGTACGAAGTAATGGGAGCCTCATTTGTTGAAATGAGGGGGTGTTTTATGTTGCAAAGGATTCTGGGAAGATTAAGATCATTATCTACTCTTACCTATCTTGTCACATAATATTATGTATTGATATCTATCTTTTTCTTATTCCATGGAATACGCAGAAGTTCACTTTATATAATTAAACCAATTAACAATAATTTAATGTGTGTAATTGCATTTATTTTTCATTGTTATGAATATAATCATTACAAGTTACATTCACCGATTGATCAGACCAAAGTGTAAAATTTATTGAAGTTAAGGGGTACTACACCTGCCCAATTTTAATGCCTATTTTTGCATTTTTCTCAAAAATTATAGTGCATTGGTGACAAGTAAGATATGTATATTATAGGGGCAAGGACTACAACTACTGCACTGGAAATTTTATTTCAGCACAGACAACAGTTGTGGAGTTACAGTCAAAAATGAGGCAAACCCAATATTTGATCAATAAATCAATAACTACTTGCCTTGAGTTGCTGAATTTTCAGTGCAGTAGTTATAGTCTTTGCCCCTATAATATACATATCTTACCTGTCACCAATGCGCTATAATTTTTGAGAAAAATGCAAAAATAGGCACAAAATTGGCCAGGGGTGTAGTACCCCCTTAATATGTTGCTTTAAGAGTGAAGAGATTTTGTGAAAACAGAACTCTCCCCATGGAACATACCATGGGATCTATGGGGAGAGTTCTGTTTTCACAAAATCTCTTCACTCTTAAAGCAACATATTGGGCTATTCCAGTTGAAATACATACACCCCAGGAAGACATGACTTTAATCTCCCACACAGAGAGAGTGAATTTCAAATGGGGTTACCTGAGTGGGTATAATGTACTCCCTCTGCTTACCAAGTTTACTTGGGCTTTCATGATCAATAAACTTTTATATTCCAAAATCAGAATTGTTCAGTATTGAAGTGAGCCATTATAATTATAATTATATGTTGTATTCAATAACATAGGTCTACGTATACTTAACTTTACTGTCACTAATCATATAAACTCTTTATGACAATTTTACTATTGAACACTTTAATTCTAATAAACATCAGTATAATTTTGAGTTCAACGTTATGGGTTTATAATAATTAATAACAACATATTTTTATTTATCAAAATTCGACTATGGCATAGTCTACCGTCTGAAAGGATCTGTGTGATATTGAACCATATGAACTGATGACCTATAAATAGAATCATATTTTTTTTTTGTAATTGGTCTTATGAAAAACATTCCTTAGACATTGCAGATCAGTTTTGGAAAAAGTTAGCCATTTATTCATCTGTATACTATGAGGGACCATATATCAGGGTGGTTAAAAAATTTGAAATCCATTTTGGACAGCAATTTTTACCAACTTACCAAAATTTATTTCAGCTTTTTTTATTTACGTATAATTTTCCCGTGTTTTTACCTGATAAATTGATTAAGCATGCACAACTGTCATAGTCGAAGGTTCATCAGTCCGAAAACTCAATAATCCCCAATCCTAACCCCAAACCTAAAATTAACCTAAGCACCAATCCTAACCTTAACCCCAAAACTAGTGCCCTAACTCAAACCATTATCGAACCAATGGCCCATTCGGGTGGACTATAGTGGGCTGTTCCCGCTAAATCATGAGCGGGATCATGACCATTTCCATGTGATAAGTGTACTAACACCCCCTTTGCACACGCATCTACCAAGAACTCACGAACCTGAAGAAATTCTGTCACCACAAGACTTTTTCAAAATGCTTTTATTATGAGCTAGGGTTGTGGTGCCCGGGGCCAAGGATACATGATAATGGCACCCCCTTTTTGAAAAATTGTGTGGGGAGCGCATGAAAATTTGCACAATACCACTCATTTTGGTTTTGCTGGGGGGGGGGGTCCATTCATCCCCCAAGCCTGTGGTTTCTGACCAAATTAATCTCATATTTGACCATTTTAGTCCCCAAATTCTGTCGCCAAAAGGTGCTGGATCGCTATATTTTTTCCAACCCCATCTCCCCGATGTCAAAAAGAAATCTACGCCACTATGCGAAGCGTCCGAAAATTTTGAATTTTGTCGCTTGGAGGGGGCGCTGAATGGGTCAATTTGATGCCCCCCCCCCCATAAGGTGGTAGTAGTATAGGGTAATCGGTAGGATGTATTGACCTTTTAGTGACCTATGACGTCACACCGGAAGTGACGTCATAAGGGGTTCAACCACTGAAGTGACCTAAGACGTAACAAGGGGTTCAACCACTTATGACGTCACACCGGAAGTAAGTTGGAAAATGACGTAAGTGATGAAGTGATGTAACCAAGTTTCAATACGTTGTGCAAGTCTGAACGTGTCTGGATGACGTAAGAAGCGTCATGGGGTGATGTAAACAAGTCTGAATCCGTTGTGCAAGTCTGAACGTGTCTGGATGACGTAATAAGCGTCATGGTGTGATGTAAACAAGTCTGAATCCGTTGTGCAAGTCTGAACGTGTCTGGATGACGTAATAAACGTCCTTGAGGGTGGCAAACAAGTCTGAACGTGTTTGGACAAGTAAAAAATGAGTATTGCACAACTATCCCAAGACAAATTTGAAAAAAACAGAATGGGGTTGTGGAGCGAATAATATTTAAAATGACATAGATATACCATCCCTATGTAATTAGATTAGAAGTAGATGTTAAAAAATATAATAATGAAGTGAAAAAAAGGAATCTTATCAAAGTAACTGACGGTTATGCGTATGCCGATTTCAAGAAAGAATATCAACAAAACTAGATGATCCTGGTGTGATTCAACACACAACCTTCTGATCTGGAGTCAGGCGGCGCTACCATTGCGCCACAGAACCGAGCTAGCGATAGAAAGTGATATTGCTCTATTTATTCATGAAGGGACATGAAAGTGACACAAAGATAGTTTCAGAAGAAGTTATCAAACTTACCAGCCAACGCCCTGTCCATGAGGAAACAAATTCTAAAAATAGTTCCAAATGTTATATAGGTTTCATATGTCCAATGGCAATTCAAATATATGAAGGTATGTCCAAATATATCCATTGTTTGGTCTAGATGGTCAATCAGATGACTTTAAAACGATGTTATAGGGTAAAAAATAGGTGCAAATGTCCGAAAATGGTCAATGAAGACGCCATAGTTATTATGTAGTCATCTAGAATTACACAAGCTGATGAAATATCTGATATGTAAGTGGAGTCTTTTAGAGTTACACAAGCTGTATGATGAAACATGTCATATAACTTGTAATTTTAAGCCTATAACATTAGCATATCAATAATATAACATATATAACTTGTAATTTTTAGCCTATAACATTAGCATATCAATAATATACCATATATAACTTGTAATTTTTAGCCTATATCATTAGCATATCAATAATATCTGATATATAACTGAAAATTTAGACCCATATCAAAATGTATATAAGCTGAGCTTATGCTGTTTGAAAATTCACTTCGCAAAACTCTGAAAAGAAGACGTATACACTCCACTGAATAAGTTCAATCCGGCTAACAACTTTAATAGAAGAAATCTTCACTTGGCTGATTCTGAAACCATCATCCTTGCTCATCCACCATAGCATAGGTATATGCACACCACGAGCCTATAAGCCGAACTTGTGTGAAACTTTGAGAGTAAGTGTTACATTTTACTTTTTATCTCATTGTACGTCTCAAGTCTGTGTGTTTATGAAATGATCATCTAGTTGTAATATTTATTTATCGATACATGTAGTATGGCTTTATATTGGTCATTGCATCACACAAACTATCTATAAGTACAATTATTAAATTGTATATAATCCGAGCATACCCCATGTAGCTAAGTGGGAAAGCGTTTGACTGTAAATCAAAAGATCCCTGGTTCGAGTCCAGGCGTGGGGATTGTTTTGATTATTTTTTTCAAATTATATTTTTATTTTTTTATTTTTTTATTTTTTAATTGAAGTATTGATGTGTTTCAGAGATGTTATTTCTTAGTACATCAAACTTTGAATGGTATTTTTTTATTTTTTTTATTTTATTTACAACTTTTTTATTGTACGAATGACCTCTAATGGGTTTATCTTCGTACTGCCACAGACTGTTGTGGGATCGTAACACCTCATCGCATCTGCTGCTTGCCAACGCCAGATTTACCCGTTCCCCCAGATTTAAGTTTTTACATAAATCTAATATGAATATTGTTGGAAGTAGGTTCAGCATGTTTGTATCGATCATCGTGTCTGCAAATAATGAATGAGAATAAAAAAAAAGGGATTCAGACCTACTTCATTTTGACACACAAAAAAAACCTTAGCAGAAAAACATAATCATTCTTTTCTCTATAAAACTTTTTAAAAGACATTTCTTGTTTCTCTTGCAAAATTTGGTTATATGATATAAAAGTGCAGTGTCCAAGGCAATCACTACCGTGACGACACAGTGTTAAAATAACTACAAGTATGTTCTTACCTTAACAAAATAATCTAGAGAGTTGGTTCTTGACAGGCTTTTGTCCAAACGAGTTAACGCAGAAAGGGGTGTGTAACTAGGATGTAGAATCGGTTCAGGAGCGTCCAAAAGGGTTAACACAAACGGAATTGCAATGATAGGAGGGTCTGTCAAATAAATGGATATATAGACATAAATAAATAAAAAAAATAAAAAAATACCATTCAAAGTTTGATGTACTAAGAAATAACATCTCTGAAACACATCAATACTTCAATTAAAAAATAAAAAAAATAACAAAATAAAAATATAATTTGCAAAAAATAATCAAAACAATCCCCACGCCTGGACTCGAGCCAGGGATCTTTTGATTTACAGTCAAACGCTTTCCCACTTAGCTACATGGGGTATGCTCGGATTATATACAATTTAATAATTGTACTTATAGATAGTTTGTGTGATGCAATGACCAATATAAAGCCATACTACATGTATCGATAAATAAATATTACAACTAGATGATCATTTCATAAACACACAGACTTGAGACGTACAATGAGATAAAAAGTAAAATGTAACACTTACTCTCAAAGTTTCACACAAGTTCGGCTTATAGGCTCGTGGTGTGCATATACCTATGCTATGGTGGATGAGCAAGGATGATGGTTTCAGAATCAGCCAAGTGAAGATTTCTTCTATTAAAGTTGTTAGCCGGATTGAACTTATTCAGTGGAGTGTATACGTCTTCTTTTCAGAGTTTTGAAGTGAATTTTCAAACAGCATAAGCTCAGCTTATATACATTTTGATATGGGTCTAAATTTTCAGTTATATATCAGATATTATTGATATGCTAATGATATAGGCTAAAAATTACAAGTTATATATGGTATATTATTGATATGCTAATGTTATAGGCTAAAAATTACAAGTTATATATGTTATATTATTGATATGCTAATGTTATAGGCTTAAAATTACAAGTTATATGACATGTTTCATCATACAGCTTGTGTAACTCTAAAAGACTCCACTTACATATCAGATATTTCATCAGCTTGTGTAATTCTAGATGACTACATAATAACTATATGGCGTCTTCATTGACCATTTTCGGACATTTGCACCTATTTTTTACCCTATAACATCGTTTTAAAGTCATCTGATTGACCATCTAGACCAAACAATGGATATATTTGGACATACCTTCATATATTTGAATTGCCATTGGACATATGAAACCTATATAACATTTGGAACTATTTTTAGAATTTGTTTCCTCATGGACAGGGCGTTGGCTGGTAAGTTTGATAACTTCTTCTGAAACTATCTTTGTGTCACTTTCATGTCCCTTCATGAATAAATAGAGCAATATCACTTTCTATCGCTAGCTCGGTTCTGTGGCGCAATGGTAGCGCGTCTGACTCCAGATCAGAAGGTTGTGTGTTCGAATCACACCAGGATCATCTAGTTTTGTTGATATTCTTTCTTGAAATCGGCATACGCATAACCGTCAGTTACTTTGATAAGATTCCTTTTTTTCACTTCATTATTATATTTTTTAACATCTACTTCTAATCTAATTACATATAGGATGGTATATCTATGTCATTTTAAATATTATTCGCTCCACAACCCCATTCTGTTTTTTTCAAATTTGTCTTGGGATAGTTGTGCAATACTCATTTTTTACTTGTCCAAACACGTTCAGACTTGTTTGCCACCCTCAAGGACGTTTATTACGTCATCCAGACACGTTCAGACTTGCACAACGGATTCAGACTTGTTTACATCACACCATGACGCTTATTACGTCATCCAGACACGTTCAGACTTGCACAACGGATTCAGACTTGTTTACATCACCCCATGACGCTTCTTACGTCATCCAGACACGTTCAGACTTGCACAACGTATTGAAACTTCGTTACATCACTTCATCACTTACGTCATTTTCCAACTTATTTCCGGTGTGACGTCATAAGTGGTTGAACCCCTTGTTACGTCTTAGGTCACTTCAGTGGTTGAACCCCTTATGACGTCACTTCCGGTGTGACGTCATAGGTCACTAAAAGGTCAATACATCCTACCGATTACCCTATACTACTGGTGGTATATATCCATTTTCAAAAAGCTGGTGCAAATTGGGTCCCTCAAAATTTGTCATGCGTAAGGGAGGGGGCAATGATTTTTTAGCAGGCCAAGGGGGGGGCAAGCAAATTTTGGCACACCTTTTGGAAATTAATGATTATCATTTACCAAGCCCCTAAGACGTCCAATAGAAAGCAGAGTTTCTGATCTGAGTCCTCAAGAACGGTTTCACGAACATTGACATAATTTTGGCAAGGGGTAATTAATTGCACATTATCCGTTTATGGACTTTCAAAAGACCTACCTAGACATGCAGAGAGGGGCCTGCCTCAGGATAAAAGGCCTCCCACGGTTCCTGTCCCCACCCCTCCCCCGCGCCTTTAGGTACTTGATTTTTCCCCGACACTGGTTTTTATCAGGCCATTTTCCACCAGGAAGATCCTTGATTTTGACTGTTCGCAGCTCCAAAAGACCCCTATTTGAGTGCAGTTCCAACACTCCCGGTACGCCGTCAGCTCCCCCCCCAATTTGCAGCAGCTAAATTCCGGGATGTTAGGTTTTAAAAAAATGCTTAATGTAGGCCGCCTAAAACTTGATGCAAAACATTCTAATACAATGTTGTTAAATGTTGCCAAAATATTTTGCAAAAATGTTATGTTTGCCAAAATAGGCCTATATACAATATGAACATTTTGACAACATTATTGTAATGCTTTTATACGTTTTAAAAATGTTTCATGATCTTTATGATCCGACATTTTAACTATTATTAAAATGTCTTGACGTGACCCAAACCAAACTGGGTTAAAACGTTTATCGTTTACAAACACTTTTCTATTTGCAGTAGGGTTAAGGACATCTCTCGTGCACGTACATCGTGTGGGGGGTGTGGGGGGGGGGCAAATATTTTTTGGCATGTCAAAAGGGTGGTAAAGGTTTTGGGGCACGGGAGTGCTTTTTTTTTGTCACGGCCCAAGGGGCCGGGGGTGGGGCAAGCGAAGGTATGGCTGACCAAGTGAATTCGGTACACATGATTACTGCACATCCCCTTTACATTGCCTTATCATAGGCCTAATGAGCACAGCGAGCAGGAAATTTTGTATAGAGCATGTTCCTAACGTTTTCCTAACATTTTTTGGGCGTCAGTATTAAAATGTTTGCGTAAATAGGCCTATAGAAGCTTATAGAAACTTTGCCTCATCCCCGTGCCAAAGAAAATCGCTTGCCCCACACTTCGGGGGGTACTCCAACTTTGGAGGTGACGCGTATGTAGGGCTAGCTGTTAAGACCCCCTTTATCAGCATCGCTGTCACCCAAAGACCCCATATTTTTTACGAACACATGCTCTGTCACCCGAAGACCCCTATTTTTCCATTTGATCTGTCACCCAAAGACCCTTACAAGTTCAATTTGAACAGCAATTTTCTTTTATCACTGATTTTGTTACTTATTTTGAAAAAACAATGAAATTTGAATTAGAACTAGAAATTCGATTTTCGAGGTTTTTGTGACGCTGTTTCGGCTCTCACCCAAAGATTTACACTTTTGCTCTCACCGAATGCCAAAAATCATGCTCTCACCCATTGACCCCATATTTTTTACATTTTGCTCTCACCGAATGCCCCTTTGTGCGAAGTGCCAACCCTACACCTATATCCATTTCATATTGAAGTGCCCCCCCCCGGGTTGCCCCCTTTCGATCTACCAAAAATCTTTTTCCCCCCTTTTTGCCTTAATTGACCACGGTGGGTAGGGGCCTAGGCCTACAAAATTATTGCACCTACCCAGTGGCGTAACTAGGGTTGGTAGCGCCCGGAGCAAAAACAAAATTGGCGCCCCTCCCGAGAATATAGACGCGGCCGGGCGGGCAGTGGCGTAGTTAGGGGTTAAGGATACATAGGCCTAATGGCTGCATTCTTGAAACCATTGCGCGTGAAAATTTGGAAAAATAAGGCCTATAGCCTACACTATAATTAATTTTGGTTACAAGAAGTTGAATATCGGTCTTAAAATGTTCTTTCAATTGATTCTGTACTGAAATGCGGGCGAAGCGCGCGTAAATTTTGCTTTTTCGCCGTGGACTCTGGCGCAGAATCGATGCTGAATTGGTCAATTTGGTGCCCCCTAACGGTGGCCCCCGGGCGGCACCCGGGCATGTTGCCCCCCCCCCCCACCCCGTAGTTACGCCACTGCATCTAGGCCTACCCATTTGAGCGGCACACAATTATTTTTGTAGTTTTGGCCCCCTCTTATCCCCCCTCCCGCTCAAAGCTGACCGGCCTGGTATTTCAGATTTGTAAGCCTATGCCTTTTTTGTACTTCAGCCAATTTTGGGCAATTTTTGTCAGTTCCCCCTTCCTCCCCCCAATAAGTTTGCACCTCTCTCTTTGGCCCCTCGCTACTGAGGTCCCGGACTGAGGTCAATTATCATGATTTTTTGTTTTTTATGGCCAGAGCAGGCCCCCCAATCCCCAAATTCTCCAAAATCCCCCCCAATTTTGACCTAAAAGGTCCACTTTTTCCAAATCCGCCACCCCAGTCCAAATTTTGTAAAAGGTCCAATTTTTCAAAGTCAGCCCCCCCAATAAATCCTGGTTACGGGCCTGAATCAGAGGAATATAGGCTACCTATATTGGAGTGATTAAATTTAGCTTGACCAATTTTGAGCGGCTGATGAGAAATTATAAAGTTTGCATTTTTTTAATTTTTATACGTAATTGAGGGCGCACATTGTCATACGGGCGGTTTTTATCAGAAAAACACATGTGAAAATTTATCAACAATTTTACGATTTCACTCTGCTTTCTGGCTTGATTTTGATGTCATGGTGTTTTAAAGTGTTTGTATGATATATCTGTAATCATACCAATATGGCTGGGCATATTATGTTGGCAGGTACGGTAGGAGAAGTGAAGTCGTTGAACCCAAATTTAAGCTTACCTCACTGTAGTATACTATAGCCCGAGGTACTCACACCTCTGTCACTAGTCTACGATTTCCACTGGCCTTATCCGTAACAAAGGTCTGAAGGCAAGGCTCCTAGGCATATCCAGGGCCGCCGCTAGAGGGGGGGGGGGTATGGACAAGCGGCTAGGGGACGACAGGTAACCTTCCGGTCAGCTATTGTTGTCACGCAGTAAAGCTGAATTTATACTCGATCGCCGAGCGATGCGATTAATCGCTTTTGAAAAAGCGATTTGCAATCGCCGAATTTTGCGATGCATCGCCCGTTGCTTTTGCATTTATACTTATCACGGCGATAGCGATTGCAGACGACAATTAAAATATTCTAAATGCCACAAAATACATTTTTAAAACATGAGTTGCTGTCAATAATTATTGCTTTGAATTAATTTATCACCAAAAGTTAAAAATCGAGAAAGGTAAATTAATTAGCAAAATAATAGATCCAGTTGGTTGTATATGATTGGTTGACGCATTCACGTGTCAAGCGATATCGCTGGGAAGTTGAGATTTCTTCAACTTGCAAAAGCGACATCGTTTTTGCCTCCGCGATTTGAATCGATTGATCGGCTTGACGCTCTGGAAATGTAAGTAAACATTGAGCATGCGTGAAAATCGCTTTTCTGCAAAAGCGATCGAGTATAAATTCAGCTTAATCCGTTGACCGCTATCATGTCAATCGACATCTAATTGATCGATTGATCCAATTGATATTATGGAGTACCCGCGGCGCCCTGTGATGCAGCAGGCACAGGCCGGGTAGAAGCTAATTTTTTGGACCAACGCTGGCATTGTAGTAGCGCACTGTGTCTAATATAATAATAATAATAAATTAATATTAATAATACAAAATATTCTGATCATGTGGATTTTTCTTTGTTTTATTTCTCATCATTATTGCTTTCCTTTGTTAGGCCCACACTTTATTTTCTTCTTTCTCCCTCCCTTTCATTTTCTTTATTCTTCTCATCAGGAGATTTTTTTTCCTTTTCTTCAAAATTATGTAGGCCTAGTTATTTTCGTTCTTATTCTAATTTTTTTCTATTTATTCATTTCTTATAAGCATTTGCATTTTTTCTTCATATTTTTCTATTCATTCGAAATATTTACTTTATCTCAGTTTGTCCCTTTATTTCCTTTTTCATTTACTTAATTTGATGTATTTCAGTGTTCTTTCATGTTTTTCTGTTGTTATTTTTTTTCTTTATTCATTTCTTTGAACTAGGGCCTAATTCGCCCGATTTATTTTCTTTCTCAAACGTTTCTTTCCTCTTTCATTTGCTATTCCACTAGTCTTTCCTAGCTTCTGTATAAATTATCTTTTCTTTATTTTAATTTAGATTTTCTTTTACCTCTGCTTTATTTCTCAGACTTCAGCAGTGAAATATTTCCAGAAAGCATCAACATCACTGTTGATGTTGGGATAACGTCAAGAGTGACTGTTTTATTTGTAGAAAATCTATATAATTTATAAAACAAGTCATTTTTTTTTATATATAGATTTTCTTTTTCTTTTCACCTTTTCTTTCTGTCTGTTTCTTCAAAAATATATATGGTTCTTTTCTTCTTGATTTCATGGACTTCTTCCTTTAAACACATACTTTTCGATTCAATTTGTGTGAAAGGCCTAGCCTTTATGACTAGTGTATAGTATTTTAGTGTAGTGTATAGTAAATTTTGGCTTCGTTAAAGGTTCAGTATTCTCTTTAAAAAACATGCATGTGTTTAATCAGTTATATTTAAATGCTTTACTCAATTAACTTTAATTCCTTTAATTCAGGCCTTTGTTTAATTTTTTTATGATTTATTTATTTTTTATTTAATAATTTCAAAATCTTAATCTCTAAATAAATGCAGGGATTTCATATCATCATTATTATTATTATTATTGTTATTATTATTATGTTGGAGATGAAACCAAATAGGCCTAAATGAATCTGAATATTGAATTGCATTTTTTTTCACCTAGTTAATTTTCTATTAAATTTTTGTATTTTATTTAATTTAATTTAATTTAATTTTATTTTATGTAATTTTATTTTGTGTGTGTTTTATTTCAATTTCAATTTCGATTTTAGGGCATAGGCCTATAGAGCCATATTATATACATAATTCTATTAATTCTAATGTTTATTTTCTTTTTAATTATTAATTAGTTAACTTTATTTTTTATTGTCAATTTATTTATATATTTATTTATTTATTTGTTTATTATTTTATTTTCTCTTGTTTCTTTCTTGTTTCTTTTTCTTTCTTTTTTCCCCTCCAACTATTTTGGCATAGTCGGCCCGGCAGCCGACACGTGCTGCTTGTGGGCATGACATAATGGTTTGCGATCGATGCCTATCATCAATGTATTGTGACCCCGACTTCCGATCGATGTCATTGAGTGGATAACGGTCACATGCACGGAGAGGGAACAATAGCGTGAGTGTTTGATTGACAAGGTTACCTGTCGTCCCCTAGCCGCTTGTGGGTATGGGGAGGTGTGACACCCCAATACACAATTTTGTCGGCGAAAATGGACTTATTCAATCAAGTTATTGTCGTCAAAAAACGTGTTTGTCGATGTCGGCAAATGTAGTCAAAGCTATTTGAATATTGTCGGCAATGTAGTCAAAGCTATTTGATTGTTGCCAAATTGCAAGAGCATGAAGAGTGTTATAAAATTAAAAGCATATTATAAATGTGAATATTACGAAAGTGCTGTTGTTACATCGTCATCGTAATAGACCTATTCTGTCGGTCGGATATCCGGGCATGAACCGGCTGACAATAGCACTGGAGTGAAAATAACATTTGCATTCACTGAATTCTGGAGTGTATCACAAGCTATCACACTATTGTGCTAGTCCGAATAATCAGACCCAGAATAAAATATTAATTTCTGACATGATCGTGTACTGGGTCTGAACTGTTTCCATGCAAAATCTTGATGGCAAATTGGACAAACAAAAGAAGCACATGGTTCTACTTGACAGCTTTTTAATCCCTAGATTCATGTTACATGAATTACGCAAAATTGTCATCCTCGCCTAGATAGGAAAGTCAGCGTAATAGTACGGCACTACTATTGTGCCAGGTTTGACTCTCTGCAAATAAAAATATGCGATAAGTTGTTTTCACGGCATTGCATGAATGCATTCCATATGGGCCATGAGTTGGTTTGTTTACATTGCAGTAATTCCTTCAGAATAGTCAATACAGATTCCAAACAGATAAAACTTACCTCATATCAGATTTAGTTACCCTTATTTAATAACTCCAAATTGACATGACAATGCATTTATTTGCTCAATTTCATACCAAAATGGTTTTGTTAATATTGCAAAATATGATGGAAATCACACAGGGTCATATCTGCTTACTGCAGTAGGCCACTTGAGGTAATCAATATTGGTACTTGAATGGCGTGACTCAGTGACTTTCTGCTCATTGTAAGACTGATGTGTTGTAAACTTGATTGCATAACATTATGATTGCAAACTGATATCCTTTGTATTTGAGTTGTCAATTATGGGAGTACTTCTGTCATTGATGTAAACATTAAAAAAAATGTCAACAAAATATGCTACTGCACAACTCTATGCCTGTATGTGTGTGTCTGAGGGCTGATCTGAGGGCTGATGACACTCATTTGATGGGTGTAGAGACCATTGCATTTGAAATCGGTGTTCGAATTACCATTTGCAACGCTGCCCGACAGAATATCGAATTCGTAACTATCGTATGCAAATTCTAAACTTAAGTTCATGAATAGCGCCACTCAAGCTAGTTATTTTATTTTACAAGCATGACAAGGACATTTGGAAGCTACAAATTGTGTTCTATTTCATGATTTAGTGTACCGGTACTAATTGTGTAGAGCTCTGAAAGTTCTATTACTCAATAATGCCTCTTTACAGCAGCGTAGCTTACGAGTAGATATTTTGCATGCTAAAAATACATTTTGTTCAAAATAATAAATATTTCTTTGGTGACTATTGGTTGTATTTCGACATCTAGGTATCCATCGTAGTTTGAAGGATGCAGACACCCCCTGGAATGACAAGCTGAAGCTAGCTAGATTTGCCTGGTGTTCATCACAGTGTTTTCTTCCAAACAAACAACAAGTGTTACTGGACTGGGTCTGCAATGCATTAGCAAATCAAACAAAGTGAGTGTGGTACTAAAGTTAATTTTTTATTACTTCCGTGGTCCAAGCTGTGCGCCAAGCTATTGGTTGTTGGCGCGGCGCGTAGTTGGCGACATTGTCACTTCTACGCGATCGCAAATCGCAATTCACCAGCTGCGTACCGGACCACGGAAGTAATAAAAATTAAGTTTATAATATTTTCAAGTCAACTTTTGACGGGAGCATATTTTAAGTGTACATTGCGTATTTACTCTGTTGAAATGCACTTGTCTCCGAATGTCTGCTGAAGGTGATCATCTGCTGTAGCCCAGTGGAAATTTATGAATGCACTTTGCGCTGTAGGCGTAGTTAGCTTTGACTTTGCAACATCACGGTAGTACATGCTCATCATACTAAGGTTAACAGTAAACTAATTTGGTATATACTGTGGAACCAGGCCTAGAAATCTGTGACAGATTGGATTCTCGCAAGAGAATTTTGCGAGAATCCCTGATTCACGCAAATCTACATCCCGCTCCCGCTGCACAATGATTGAAAAAAATACAGCCCTCATACAGTCTGATTTAGTCAACCAAGATAGCGGCTCTGGCAAACGAAACATCGGCACGCAACTGATGGCTGTTTTTGCTGTTTAAATGCCCTCTCAAATCAGTACAAATTATTAATGATTTAAGTAAATTATACCATAATCTGCCATTTTGGGGGTTTAGTTGCTTATAATGAAGTATAAATAGTCAAACCGGGACTCAAACTGGGTACATATTTTTTTCTTTCTGTACACTGCCAATGCATTATGCGAATCCATATGGTTGATGTTTTATGAGAAACTTTGCGTGAATTGATTAGCAGATTCGCGTCAGATTTCTGAGCCTGTGGAACTCAGTTTTCAGTGATTATTATGATAGTCATTTATGACTATTGAAGACTGAATTTGAGTTCCTTGAGTTTGTACTTGAGCAGAATTTGTCTTTTGAGTCTAGTAATGACTACGGCACTGAAACATGTCACAAGGACGCTCACTTAAATTAAAATGCCCATGATTGTGAGAATAGATGTCAAAGGTCATGAAGAGCTTCCACTCACACAACTGTTGCTTCTTTTGGACAGCATCTAAGTGATGATGAAGCCTGTATTTTGTATCAAAGTGTTTTCAGACAGAGTTGGACTGGAAGCTAAGAATTCAAGGTTGATCAGCAAATTCAAATTTATAGCAAGTCTTGAATCGGGGTGGGAGTACTCAAGTTTGGTTTGGGTAGGGATGTGCTGCTGAGAATTTAAGTGGATTTATCCTTATACCAATTTGCTAATAAATTTGGACCCTTTACTACACTGAAAGTCTAAATTTTCAAATTAAAAACAGGGAAAATATGACACAACATCCAATGGGGGAGTAACACAAAATATATAAACAGAGTTAAAAACCTGATGTTTCGAAAAGACAAAACTTTTCTTTTTCAAGGAGTAAAAAATGAGACCGGCTCTCAGTATAGTGGAGACCAGCTCTGATCATAAAAAGAAGAAGATAAAAAGCTGCATTGACTAAAACATTGATTAAGCAGTAGGAAATAAAAGAAATCTAAATAACAGTAAAGCCTAGAGCGGGTTATGACAGGTGTGAAAAACCATAACAGCAGGCAAAGTATGGAGAGCCAAATGGGAAAAAAAAACTAGGGAAAGGCACAAAAAACATATGATAGGCCATTACTCCCTTGAAAAAGAAAAAGTTTTGTCTTTTGAAACGTCAGGTTTTTAACTCTGTTTATATATTTTGTGTTACTCCCCCATTGGATGTTGTGTCATATTTTCCCTGTTTTTAATTTTATCCATTGCTAGTGTGACACTATTGTATCCTTTTGGGTCCATCCTTTGGTTCCCTGCTGGTCAGTTGGAACAGATTTTCCCTGTTTTTATAAATTTTCAAAGTTACAAGTTTTTACTTTTCCCCAAAACTTTTTGTCAAATTAAAAAAACTTTGGCTACAGTGAGGAAAATTGGGCTATTTTACAGACCAATTTAGATAATTCTAAAAAAATTACCCATCCATACCAAAAAAAAAGACCCAAATGGAGTATTGCAGTTGAAAGCCATACACCCTCTGTGGAAGATGAGTGTATTTCAAATGAGGTTACCACAATGTGTTTCTCCATTTGAAATCTACACCACCTGTGTAGGATAAAGGTCTTCATAGGGGGGGGGGGTCTATGGATTTCAACTGGAATAGCCCAATGGTGAATTGTGTATGGTTGATGCTTTTCTAGTTTTACTGCTGAGCAAAATAGGACTTTTTCTACCAGGACCCTAGAATTAGACAAGGAGAACCGGGACTCCCCATATACCGCCACGTACAATCAGCTATGGGGAGAAATTTGAGGGTATTCTGGTCCTTGCTGACCGTGCGCACGGACACACGAAAACAATTCTGCATCTCATCTGAAGCGTCTTGGTGCTGGCGCGCAGGTCGCATCAAGTGCATCTCTCAAATGCGCCCATCATCCATGTTGCGCTTGCATGACAACGAATGCCTCAAGCACATTCCGAGGGAAACCGAATACCCCCGATTTTTGCTCTATGCCTGTATCAAGATGGCGGTCAAGTCCCGGTTCTGCGGATACAGGAGGCAACTCATGCGCCAGAAACAAGTCCCATAGCCTGCTTAATTTCACTCTTGCTGCTGAGCCATTGATTAATTTAGTCATGTAATTAACAATTTAGTTACTCTCAACATATCTGTTTTCTTCTTCAGGTTTGACATAGAAGATGAAACAGTTTGCACACTGTGGCAGTATCTACATGACATCCTGAACAACAAACAGATGAAGAAAACTATTGAATCATCAGCGTCCATGTCAATAAGAGACGCCCTATACCCTGTGAGTTATGATAAGGCCTAAAAAATTGTTTGATTGGCGTAACCCGACCTACCCTAAAAGTAGACCTGCCCTGACTTTTTTTTGGTGCAAAAATAAAAATAAAATATTGATAATAAAAGAAAAATTTAATTTAGTTAAATTTAAAAAATAGAAGAAAAAAGTTCCAATGCCTTTATCAAATGCAATTTACAGCTTAAAAAGTATAAAAAAGAATAATACCTATCTACCGTAATTTTTTTGTGTTATGCCAATCAAACAATTTTTTTGGCCTACATGTAAATATAGGCCTAAATGTGATCCACTATCTGATCCAATTAGGCTAAAGGTGGCTATATTGTAAAATAGAGATATAGCATGAATTCAGAGAAAGAATACATAGTAAAAATGACATTGTAAAAGCTCATAGCTTTGCAACCAAGTATGCTATAATCCATACATGTATATCCACCTCCAGTCTCCGGTACTTGCTTAGTTTAGCTTTGCGTTGTTCCTTGCATGTACATATGCGCCACTTTGGTCGCGCGGGTAAAAGTATGTACATGCACCAAGTAACGCAAACGCAGCACACGCTGAACTTCAAAGCTAGTGCCGGTGACTGAAGGTACATGTAGATATAGACTATAGGGAAGTAAATACTTTTACTGGTACACCCAAGAATTCTGGAGTATTAATATGAGAAGTACCTTTTACAAAAAGTACCTCAATGAACAAAGCATATCCAGATCTTACAAAATATATTTATTTCTTGACCAGGCCCACAAAATCCACGGGACCGCGGGACCGGCGGTCCCAGAAAGAAATTAACAGCTGCAGAAAAATTTTTAAGCCAATAAAAAAAAATATAAAAAAGAAAAAAAAAAAAAAAAAAAAATCGCAAAAATTGTAAGTTTCAAACTCTCAAACTCAACTTCAAGATTTATTATTTATTGTTTTCCACCTTATTATATGCCTCTTTGTCCATTTTCCCCTTCCCTTTCCCTATCTCCATGTTCAATTTCAGTCATCCATAAAATAAACTCAGTGCGTCGTGGCCGTCGTCAGCGACTCGGTGCTCATTGAAATTCTGCAAGGGCAACGCTAGTCGTTTGTACAGTCTTTGTGAGCCTACTTAGCCCACGCGTGCTCCAAGTACCGGATTGACACAATACGATGCATGCGGAAGAGACCAGTATTAAATGACAGACACCCAAC
Organism: Amphiura filiformis; assembly: GCF_039555335.1. Classification (NCBI taxonomy): domain Eukaryota; kingdom Metazoa; phylum Echinodermata; class Ophiuroidea; order Amphilepidida; family Amphiuridae; genus Amphiura; species Amphiura filiformis. The sequence goes on along the minus strand of NC_092641.1, from coordinate 51,737,232 downwards.
ACGCTATTTGGAGGCATAATTATCTTGCTTAATTTAATTATTGTTTGGTACGAGTTTCGTATGAAAATGGTATTCCCAGCATCAAGAAATATTTCTCATTTTGTTTCTGCCTTAGTATCAACTTTTAAGTCCTTTTTGAAAAAAAAAGGGTTTTATTGTCAAGCTATTTTCTGAGCGAGGCAATGCTGACTCGTGAAGCGAAGCAAACGTAAACACAGCCGGAAGGCATGCTGTCAGCAAGGGTCGCGCTAGGCCCCGGACCCACCAAAACCGAATCTCACGCATAAATATTGCAAAAGCAGTGAGTTATTGCGTCCGGTCGTACGCAACAAAAATTCCCACATGTTGTTTTCTATATCCAGGTTTCATAAAACTAGGCTCAAAAGTTTCCTCAACTTGCATTATGCACATCATTTTCGAAGCAACTGAACCCCTGAAATACCAAATTATGGCCTTATTTACTTCAATAATTAATATTATGCACAGTAATACTGCTTTATGAGTGAAAATTTTGACAGCAAAACAGCTGTGATATCGCTAAAATACTGGCGAGATCTCTGGCAGCCATTGTATGTTTACTGGTAACTACAGAAAATAGAGGGCAGTATAAAAAGTATTATTGGGCAGCCAGTGGCGGGCGGTAAATATTAGGTAATTATACTAATTTGATTGAAATAAAAAAATAAAAGGAAAAAAAAAAAAAAAAAAAGAAGAAAAGAAAAGAAAGAAAGAAGAAAAGAAAGAAAAAAAAGAAAAGAAGAAAAGAAAGAAAAAAGAAAAGAAAGAAAAAAAAGAAAGAACAAAAAGAAAGAAAAAAAGAAAGAAAAAAAAAAGAAAGAAAAAAAAGAAAAAAAAAAAAGAAAGAAAAGAAAAGAAAGTAAAGAAAGAAAAAGAATGAAAGAAAAAACAAAAAATACAATAATATTTAATAAACCCCTGCCCCCCCAAAATAGTATGGTATTACACAAATAGATTGAATTGGCTAGACAATTATGAATAGTTGGGACCCCGATATTTCTTTAGGGACCCCCATTTTTGCATTTTCTGTTAGCTCGGGGGTCCCTTGGGACCCCCGAGCTTTTGGACCTAGCGCTACCCTTGGCTGTCAGTGTCATATTATATTGTCACGGATCGAATGATTGATCACATACCAAGGTGAGTGAATGATTTCATTTATTTATCTATCATTTTCTGGATATTACTGAACTTGATTCCATCAAATAACAACTTTCAAACTGGCCGTATTCAACAATATTCAACGATGGGACCGGGCCTGTATGCATTGGTATGGCTGGCATGGCTGCCGAATTATGCAGAAACTCATGAAGAAATCAGATGCAAATGATAAATAGTTTTGTTGTAGTATGATTTATTATTTTCATTGTAATGTGACAAGAAGATGGGTGATTAAGGTGTAGCATCTTCGTATTCTTTGATACTAATACTATACTCATATCATACTGTAATAATACAAAAGGTACCCATTTAAAGGTGCAACATTACATATTTTCACACAATTTTTATCAATAGCAGGAAATAATATGCTATATGTGTTAATGTGTTTTGAAATTTAAAGTCCTAAACATTTCCAAAAATGGTCCAAAACTAGGCCCAGATCGCACCAGAGAGCATCAAAATACCTTTGGCTTCCAGGGCCCTAAGGCGGGCCCTGGACCCCAACCGATGGGGACTTAGCTCTGGCGCTCGTGATGATAAAGCGCGCTTTATATTTGACAGAAAATATTTGCCATTACAATTTAAGGTCCCAGAAAGAGTCAACATTTTTTGGGGCCCTGTTCTTGACTGTCGACTCATGTTTAGCTAAGAACTAGTCTATTCTCAACATGAAAACAAAGGATTCTGGGAAGGGTAAGAGATCTTCTCTGTCATCTAGGGAAATCAAACAAGTTTTTCTCATAGCATTCCCCCTTATTCCAAGGTGCTTGTATAATTTGTATTTTGTCTGCACAATACAAGATGTTTAATTGTTCTGCTTTGTTTACTTGTTTTGTAGGTCCTATGTGATGCTCTGCGAGTTGATAGTGAATATGTTTCCATGGCAACTGCTTGCTGCCACATCATCTTACAGTCCGCATCTTTGGGTCGATCACTTACCGGAAAACATGACGTTATGGTGAGTATAAAGTGATTAAGGCTGGAAATAAATTCTGGAATCCATGACCAATTTAAAATTGAGGTTATACATTTTAGCTACCTGAAATAGCTTTAAGGTGATGTGCCTCAATGTGACATAGAAAACATGATGTGATTTTGATTTAAAATCTTGATCTAAATGCAAAGAATTAATTCCTCCCTCAGAGTTTTCAGATGCTACTCCATCTTTCATCAGCGAGTGAGTGACTGTATCAAGTCGCGATCTTTTTGACCTTTGACCTGATAACAGACTCATAAACTCCTGAAAGTTTAAACTGGCCCCTATCTTTGTTGAGAGATGGTTGGTTAGCTTTGATGTGAACTGCTTCTTTGACTACACGTTGGAACCACCTGCTGTCCCTGTCGAGTATATGAACTTTGTCCAAGTCCACAAAATGTCCAGAAGACTTGATGTGAATATGGTTGGAGATCTCTGATGATGTACAACTAGTCCTCCTATGTTCATAAAATCTGTTTTCAAAGAGTGTTCAGTTTCACCAATGCATCAAAATATAATTCATCGTAAATTTGTACAATTTGTCGTCTGCATCACATACTGTCCTATCTCAAAAGGCTGCCTTGTGTAACTTTTTTTAAATTGTAGTCTATAATTGAAGACAGCATTAAAAAGACTCGTTGAGTATGACGTCCTGTGAACCAGATCAAAAATGATGTATTGCGTAGGTCAGCAACCAATCGCACTGCGCTTATGAAATGCTCTTATTAATTCAGTCTTTAATTATAATTGTGATGAGAGATACACTGTAATATTAACTTTATATATTAATTTTGAGATATCACAATATTACAATATCATGTCTATTAATAAAAGAAATAAAACATACTGAAATATAAAATAACAATATGAAATACAACAATGATAATAAAAATCACACAAGGCAACCTTTTGAGATTCGACTGTATAACCACATGATGAGATTGAGTTCTATCCGTCTAATGTTTCAGATTGACCTTCTGTGCGCACTTTTACATCTCGTAACAAAGTGCTTGGAAACAAGCAATTCTCTTCAAGATACTGCTGTGCCGTGTTTGAAAATGCTGTTGAAGAAATTTACTTTGAGTCACAGGCAGAGGCAACTACAAGCACATAGAAAGGTAAAGTATGGGATTTGAGTTATTATTGACAGTATATTTTAAAATGGAGTATTTTGAGATCCAAGCATCCTCTTTTTTGACATTTTCAGTAGATATCCACAAAAGAAGCTTATTCCCAAATATCAGTTGATTCCGTTTTTGCGTTTTTGCGTTTGCGAGTTATGCATGGTTATGTGTATTACACTGCTCCATAGGCCACTGTGTAGTAATTGACCAGACCGTAATACAAGTTTGACTATATTTTTGCTGAACAAATTAATCTACAAGAACTATTTTGTACATATGTAGCCAGAGGTTTTCAGTGGTATAAAAATCAACTTTTTTTGAGAAAAGTTGGGGATGAGGATGTGGATCACAAAATGCCCCTTTAAAGTCTATTGTATTTCTTTCTTTAAATATCAAAAACAAATTAGCTCCTAAAATGCATTTTTAAGGACCAGAGGGCACAGCAGCTGAAGGGAGTATCCCATCATGCATATTGGGATACTCCCTTCAGCTGCTGTGACCAGAGGGGGTGGTTAGGATGAGGGTTAATGGAACTAATGAGTATGTTACATGTGTGGGGTGTGAGGGTGTTTATATGCAAACGAGGACACGCACAAGACTTTTCATATTTAAACTGTGGGCCTACCTGCAAATGAGCAAATGTATTTTAGCGATGTGGCCCCTACTGTGTGTTAAAAATACTCACTGCGGCTAGGCATATTTTCATACTCTGTATCATACACAACTATACACACACAAAATCTGCCATTTTGGTCTTTGGTATGTCGATTAAATGTTAATGCAGACGTCCTTGTTTTAATAACAATACACAGGGTCCGCAAATAAATTGCCTGCACTGAGGTAGCTATTCGCCAGCGAAGTGGTTACATAACTCCCTGGTAACTGGATCACGCACCTTTTGGAATTGGTAGTACATGCCATAGACTTTGTGTTGCGATCATTTTGATTGTGGTGCAGAACTCAAGAGCGTGATCCAGTTGACATAATGATAATCGGATTACACGAAACACTTCGCTGGCAAATAGGGGTATGTGGTGGGACTTATTGTACGTACATAAGTGATAAAATGAACTCAACACATGATTCTGCTAGGGCCGCACTCCACAAATATTTTTACACAACACATGATTCTGCTAGGGCCGCACTCCAAAAATATTTGTTTCATATGTATGTGCCTGGCTACAATCAGTTCATCAAAGCGTACACATATTTTCCTAACCTATTCTTTTTCTTCTTTTTCAAAGGCCTTTACTGCTGCATATGAGAGATTATTGATACCTGCCTTGGCTCTGTACACGTGTGAGGAAGTTGGAGACAAGTCAAAGCTCAAAGGTCAGATCGAAGACTTGATACTGATGGGGATATTTAACAAGTAAGTTATCTGAAAAGTCCTGTTGTCACAAAAGTGAGTTTCACACCTTCAAAGGAGGACATTTATTCATCTATCTCTAAATAGACCTAGCACATCAAAGAGAGGAAATCATCCATACCTCCCCTATACCCCCTACAGAAAGAGTGTCATCCAGTGCACCTATTTCCAAAGCGAGGACTGGGATTTGTCCTCACTATGCCAAAATGTCCTCACTTTGAATGTGGGAAACTATATCTTGTCCTCGCTTTGAATGGCTTGGCGAACACAAGCACACACACACATGAAACACACAACACATGCATACCAACAGTCAAATACTCATACATGTAGATGTTTACACATATCTGCAAATTATTTTTTGTTTGTTTCACAGAGATATGAGTGAAGTGTACAGACTGTATCTCACCATCAACAGAGACTCATTAGAAGGCAGAGATAAGCTTAAGGAAGGCCAATTCACTGACATAGACAATTTTATAGAATTTCTTCAGAAAGAAGCTCAACACTGCAAAGAAAAGGTATGTTAGGTTGTGTGATTTCTGAGAGAGAATGAATTTCAAAAGAAAGGTCCTAAAACAGGCATGCTCAAATAGATTCTGTGAAGTGCCACATTAAAAAATGAAATAACCTTAAGCGCCACTAACCAAATAGAGCGTAACATCTTATGGATAGGGTCCAGGGTCCCGCTTTGGGGCCCTTGGTTGAGGCCATGGATAAAGCTTTGGCCATTGAAAGTGTATAGGAAGGGTGTCCTGGCATGTTTTTGTTCATGTTTTTAACTATTTCAACAGACATAATATTACAGACAGGCCTAAATACTCTTCAAAATTATCAAAAACTTAAAATTTATATTTTTATGATTTTTTTCTTTTTTAATTAAGAGTGTTGCGTGCCACTCGGGACCCTGTGGCACGCAGCAAGTGTCGTGGACGTCGCTATCTGTGGATGCCTGTCCTAAAAGTTACTGCTCTCTTTCTATCTGTAGAGAGGCTGTTTGCTTTGGCAGAAGAACATTGATTTGGTGGAAGGATGAGGTTACCATGAGAACCTGTTCTATTGGTTGCGAGCAGCATCATCTTTAGCAGGCTAGAGATCTCAAGAGCATTTTATTGAAAATATATGTGGCCTTATGTGGCCCCAATGTAGTGAATGTGCATGTAGTAATTACATTTTACAGATGAAGGAACCTTGGGCAGTCAAGTTAGCTCAATTGATAAGGCGTTCGACTCTGGTGCGAAAGGTTGCGGGTACGAACCCTGGCGGTGCCTAGTACGCTCTCATGTAAAAATTGAGTTAGCTTGAAATTCCCCTGGACAAGGAACTAATGGATCAACGTCTAGGCGTTGTGCCTGTGCGTAGTGCACTATAAATCACTGCGCTTTTTTTGTCACTTTGTGTAGGTTCCAGAATGATATTTTCTTACAGAAAATATCATCTCTTTATTGAAGTGTATCATCTCCTTAGGACATTGGGAACCAGCATGCTAAAAACATGATAATATTTTCTTAATACAAACAAAAATAGTGCTGTATGATTTTTGCAGGATCGGGGAGTAGTGTAGTTATGGTGTAGTGAAGTATAAATTATAAACAGTTCATTTTTGTATCTTATTTCTTTCCAGGATTCAAGAATAAACCCTGTACTTGCTGGTTTGCCTGTCTTGTATAGGACATTCATTGCTGCATATAAGTAAGTCTATAAATTAAAATCAAGCACATGCTTGCCAAAATATATCAGCCCAAATCGCAGGTCAAATAATCAAGAAAGAATTTCTCTTAACAATTGTTTTCTATGGTACAGGAAACTACTGGAAATCTGAGAGCCAATGTTGAAGATTCCCCAATTTTTTTTTTTTTTTTTTATTGTTTTTTATGGTATAGGAAATTGTCAAAAGTCACAGTAAAATCTTCAAAAATCGCCTAATTGGGCTACCAACCCTGATCAAGCATAGAAACAAATGCTCAGAGTGACAGTTGTTATAGTGCTTGAATATTGTACTTGCCAGTTGGCAATTACTAGTTGTAAATGGGATATTGGATTTGAAATCCATACAACATCTATGGGAGACATCTGAATCTTTCACGCAGAACTATTAAACTCAATAATACTCCCATTGCACTATTTGGGAGGCTTTTAAAATATGTGATGCCTCATTCAATATGAGCCCAGGCATGCATGGATGCACTTGTTAGGTTCAAATTCTAAGTCAGTGTTGGAATGATACATATGATGATGTATGCCAATATCCATTTCAATCGCATAACTATGTTTGGTCAAAATAAGGTCAAATGTAAAAGGGGAACTTACTTTTTTTTGAAGTTTTTGTATTGCAAATATGATTTTGCTGTGATTCAGTTATCATATTGACCGGAATTATAATTCTTATCAACTTTATGGGCAATTATATTATGTTAAAATTAATCAAATTGTTTGTGTTGATGTGATTTTCCTAAATTGAATTAAGTTTGGGTGAAAAGACACACAGGAACATATTTGTCAACTTTCAAGTATTTCCTGTTTTTTATCTAAATTGTTATGGGAAACTGTTCCAGGTTTAAAAAATACATTTTTCTACTCTTTTTAGACCAACTGCAGATGCCAAGTTTGCAATGCTCAAGAAGCTGTGTGGCATTATGGGAATATCTCCTGCTGCTAAGGATTCTGGGATTGCATCAAGTCCACCGCCATCATGTGATTGGGAACAAGCTTTGCCGGCATTGGAGCTAATCCTGAAAGATGTGTACACCAATGACATTTATGTGGTAGGTTGATGACACAATGGTCTATACCAGTTGAAATCCATACACCCCTTATGGAAGACATGACATTAATCTTCCTCACAGGGAGTGTGAATTTCAAAGGGGGTTACCTAGTACCTAAATTGGTGACCCTATTTGAAATCTAAAGTCTGCACAAAAAGTAACTCAGCTGTTATAAATACACCTATAGATGATTTATTTATGCACATTTTGATACCCCATTTGTCTAATTTTGTTCAATATTGACAATACAGCAGTGTTCTGAAAGAAAAATACCCCAATTTAAAAGTTGCAGTTATTTGTATTGATTTGAAGTTAGCGCGAAGATATAATGGCGGGTTTTACGTGTTTACAGTGCTGGCATTATAACCATTGATCGCTGGAAACTGCAACTTTTAAATTCGGGTATTTTTTTGTAAAAGCACTACTGTGTTGTTAATATTGAACGACATTTGACAAATGGGGTATCAAAATGCGTAAATAAATCATCCTTCTCTATGTTGAAATATTGTGAAAACAATTATTAGTTCTGAATCTATAGGCGTATTTATAACAGCTGAGTTACTTTTTGTGCAGACTTTACAATCTCCCACACAAATTTGTGTTTGAAATTTGGTCCACTTATAAGAATTTTTGTAATATATCATTGAAGTTGATCAAATATTACACATTCAACCGATGGATGATTTCCGATGACCTAAAATCGGCAGATATTCTGCAATGATTGGTGGAGGGATAACCCTATCTAGATGGATGGTTGGCAATTGATGGATTGCCTAATTGACTGTTTAATTTGAATGGTCTTGGTACGGTTAAAGCTTTTCATGTCAATAGCAGGGGAGAACAGTATAGAGAACTAGATTTAGTTTTAATATTCTCTGTAATTTAATAAATGCTCATGCGACAAAAACAAAACATGTTCTACGGGGAGAAGGATCATTCATGTAGGGTTGGTCAGTATCGCCTTTTTTCAAATGGCCAAAATAACACCAAAATCTGTAAATATTTTGCAATTTTTTGAAATATCCAAGAAAATGTTTTTTCCTGAAATGTTCGAAATTTTCATTTGTACAGGAACAATTTTATAAAATTGTCGCCCTATCTTGGGGATGTGGTCAATGTTAAAATGTCGCCGCTGGGCAGGAAAAGCCTCCTTAAGTGTCATTGGCCGCTGAACATATATATAAAGCCTCCCATATAACCTATTGGCAGTTTTGTTTTAAACTTGTTCAAGGGCCACAAGTACATCAGAGGTTTTTCCCGCCCAGCGATGATGTCACAGATTCAAATTTAATACTGTTTTACTTGGCAGGTTTCAGTTGACAACTCAGAAGGTCAGCCTAAATTCCAGTGGTTTCTTCAGCTGCTGCAGCTACTTCTTACCTCTGCAGACAAGTGAGTAAATTAACAAGCCACAGAGAGGCACTGAAATCACAAAATCCACATAATTCACACTTCTTAACCAAATCAAAAACTCTGTATATTTAGTAATTTACTCAAATAATAATATTTTTTTAACCAGAGGATATTTACACACTCTGAACTTCCATGCTGTACTCTTTGTGTCGAGTGATATGAATGTCCTCTCCCATTAAATGTGACTGTGGACTAAAAACATATATCTTATCTTTATAGCTAATTAGTAACTATATATTGTGTGATATGCCTCTTGCTTGATATGTTTTTGCTGGTGTTGTATTTAGATAGACTGCTGCCCTCATTCGTCAACCGTCTGGATTAACAACTGAGAAAACTATGTGGAAAAAGTGACAGACTTTGCAACAGAATTCTTATGTCATAGAGCATGCGCAGTTGTGTCCAAATTGACCTTTTGACCAAGTGTTGTTTCTAGAACTTCAGAGCGCAATCTTGTCACAACGGCGCGGTACAAGGGGGTGGTACAACAGTGCGGCACACAGATGCTGCTAGTCAGTCGCGCTATGGTGCACAACCTAAGTTGCGAGAGAATATTGTCATAAAGTCTGTCATGCTAAAGTTACTCAGTCATCACTACGAAGCATAACACAGTACTTGCGCAGTGCAGATGACTGATGGAGTTAGCTTAGCATTTAGATAGCAATTAAGCATATGGCTTAAAAAATTAAGTTGACTTGCCCTTATCAACCAACCCAAAAATCTGAAAAAACAGGGTGCTTTTTTTAAAATTTTAGATTTTGATATTTTGGTTTATAATTTCAAAATATTTGTTTCGACTTGATTTTTTATAAACAAATTCCGACTTGATTTTTGCGTTTGTGTTTCACAGCAACCCTGCGACTACATTGAAAACATGCTCTATTTTATTTTTTTGAAAAGATATTGGTAATCACAACAAATTTCTGCAAATGATGATCTGAGTATAAGGCATTGAATGAAAAATAACACCACCAAAATGAATAAAGAAAGTGTCATACACCTACAACACTGAGCCATGCGCTGAAGTCAAAGTTTACTTCAATTACAGACACACTGGGCAGCTAGTATAGTAAACATGGTAAAACAAACAATAAGTTGCAGCATTACGCATCATGTCGTATTTTGCAGAAATTAAAAAAGACGAAGAAAACTTAAATCAACTGATCGACCCTGGTGTTGGCACCTTGAGGGCAAGTTAACCTTTTTTTTAAAAGCATATTACAGCCCTGTCTGTGTTTTGTGATGTCTAGACTAGACCCATTTTTCAACTGATTACCAAATGTGATCAAAAAAGGTGAATTACAATGACTTGTTTTACTGAACTTTTGCAATACAGGCCATCTGCTAGTTTGTTCAACTGTCTTCACACATTCCTGGATCTGAATCATATGCTAATTGAAGAAGAACTCACACCAATATGGAATGTCAGCCTTATGACACATCCCAGCAGTTTGCACAGGGCTGACAATTTTGAGGAGAGTAGGACAGCATTTCTGGGTTCACTGATGCAGACGTATGTCAAATTGAGACAGGTGGGTTAAGAGTCCTTGAATTTGGAAACAACTTTTCAAGACTTTGAAAGTCCTGGAAATTTGCACAAGCTCCTTGAAAGTCCTTGAAAATTGGAATTTTACCTGAAGTGTAATTGTGACAAAATTTGGGGAGCGGAGAGGAGCTGTCACTTTCGATAATAGTGCTGCATGGAGAGCTGCATCATGATTTTTGTGTTGTGGTAAGTCCTTGAAAATCATGCTTTTGGACCTTGAAAGTCCTTGAAAAGTCCTTGAATTTTAAAGGCTTCAATGTGCGGGAACCCTGATAATAGTTCACAGGAGAGTCTTTTAATTTGAATACATACAATTTGATTAGTTTTCAGCTATACATAATGACACGACAGTAGATACCTATATAAGATGTAACGGCGGCACGCTTGCTGATCCTCATTGATTGCACGATGATGCATTCACATAATACACCTGCGCGAACTAAGAACACAATTCAGGTGCTTGATGTTCATAACGGTTTCGTTCATTTAAAATAATGGGGATGTCCTCACAAAGAAACTTCATTATTTTCTGGAAAAAAGCAGTTTTCCTTACAAAAAATTATACTTAAACTGAATAAGAATCCACTACTCAAAATATTGGAAAGCCCATCCATTATGACAGAATAATGGATAGGCAAAAGACAAAATCCCATCTTTTATTCTCTAACTTAATCATGCACACCTTGTGTGGAGACCACTTGCAATAGTGTGGAAGAGACTGAAATTCTTACAAAAGATAGATTCTAATCCTAAACGTAACCCTAACCCTAAGCCTAAACATAAATACCCTATCCTAAACCTAACCCTAAAATCTAAACCCTAACTATGTAATGAACGCCTGCATGTGCGTAACGCCAAAGTGAGTGCCTGCAAACGTACTTGTAATTGGTTAATGTTTTCATTATTGTATCCAAGGTGGTGTTGTATTTTGAAATACAAAACATACGAATGCGGTCGGATTGAGTACAACTGTTAGCAGCTGTGTTCATTCATATGAAATTTTTACTATTGCCTATCAATTACATAACATTTTGTCTGTTTTGCATTTTCAGTTTGACAAACTCTTGGAGTGCTTATTAGCATCCTTCAATCAAGAAGAACCTTCAACAGACAATACAGGAGACAACTTGGTTTATTTCAATTCTGGTTTTGTACACCGGTAAGCGTTTGTTTCTTCATTAGTCTAGCTAGAACACAATATTTTTGTATCAAAGAACACAAGCACGGATGGTACAGTCCAAGCTATTTTTATGTGGCCAAGTATGGCCCCCAGAAGTGAATTAAGAAAAAAAGCAGACCCTCAGTACAGTCTGTCCACTTAGAAGTACAAACCAAATCTGTGGCATCGGGGGTCGATGCTTTGCGTCACACGCGAGCGCGACGCGACGCATAAAGAGTGTGGTGCACAAATTGCGCAGCAGTTGGCGCGCCAAAGAAGCATTGCACTGAAATATTTATTCGCATACCTCCAGTTTCCGAGGTCTATTTACTTTGTACTTGGACAGACTATAGCTGTAAAGAGAGTAGCATTGTAGATCAACTGATGGCTGTGCTGTAATACAATTCAAGATTCACCTAATGGCACACATGGGCTCCTTTGCCTTAGGGTAAATTTCACATACAAATAGGAGCTCCTCCTGAAAATCCTAACAAGAATTAAGGGTCTGTGTCCTTATTTCCTGGTGGGATTTTTTAGGAAGGGCACTTTTACTTTGTGCCTAAAATTCAATTTATATGTCATGAAGCCCATATGCGCCATTAGGCACATCTTTACGGTATCCAATCCATTCTAGCTTGAACTATTCTCTGCCAAGCAATACCATTATGTGCTGTTAACTCATCCCTCCATCTCCTGTTTTGTCTTTCTCTTCAAACTGTTGCTCTGTATGTCCATCAGCCATCAGACTTCATGTCCTGGTCAGGTGTCCTGCCCACCCCATTTCTTTGATTTGATGGTCATTGTGATGATATCCTGCACTCCTGATTTCTGTTTCAAATCTGTATTTGTCATCCTGTCCTTCTTTGTTGCACCTATCATTATTCTTTTCATGGCACTATTAACTCTGTTCACGCGGGTGTCGACTGCAGACGACATGTTTAAAAAAAATTCACAAAATTCAAAAATTTCAGATATGTGAATTTTCATGACCATATTTGACCATATTCATGACCAAAATGAGTACAAACAAGCCTAGTATTGGTTCAGTAGTTCTTAAGATAGCTCTTGATATTTTGATAAAAATTTCAAAACTTGAATTTTTTCCATTGAAGCGCATGGCTAGCACGCGGAGCATTAAGTTTCAGAAAAGCATTTGTATTATGCTATGGTTCATGCCAAATTTTTCTTATGAAATTTGGGTTACGGGCAAAAAATTTTGGAAAGCCGTGCTCTGGTGTGCGTTGTGTATTGACATACACATTTCAAATACAACTGCAATTTTGCACAGAACTAGTTTAATAAAGTAACAATTTTACAATTTCGTTCCACAAAAGAGGATTTTGTTGCAGTATATATAGGCCACCGTCCCAAAAATACATTGATAATAAAAGGAAATAGGGAAATAGTTTATTACAATTCGCTTAAATATTGATCCATTTTCTGGCAGGCGAGTATTATTTAAAATGTGGTTATTTGTAGCTTGCATTAGTATGCAAAATTTAAGTTCAGTTCAGCCTCCCCAAATGGATAGTTTTATTATGTTGTAAACATGGCCCTTTTCACATCTAATTTAATTTTGTGGGAAAGAAATATGAAAGCCATTTCTCAAGGTTAAAAGAAGTTTAGATATGTGTGATTTTTTTCAGTTTATATTTGGTTAAGGGCTGATATTGAAATTCCCTTACACAGGAAGGTGTGCGCCATCCTGCAGCTTTCCTGATAGCCTTCTTTTGTTAAAATCCTGTGTGATTATAACACTGCAATTAGCCACTTAAATTAGGAGGGCACTTTCCTGGGTTGTGCGATGAGCCGATTAGTTCAATTAGTTCAACAATCAATAAAATTGCCAGTCTTTGATAAACTTTTATTATAATCCTTGTCACCAGACCACTTCAAAAGGCAGGGTGTATCACTGATGCATATAATCCATCCGTTTTATGACTGAGCTTTCCTGAGGCGCACGCTTAGCGAGGGGAATCCTGCCTTCTTTCTGTGTGAAAGCGTGGTAGGGTATTTCAATATGAGCCCAAAACTTGTTTTATACATGATTGAATTGCAGCTTTTCCCAATGCATCCAAGAACTACCCCCTGGTTTGACCCTTGACCTCTGGAAGCTTTTCAAAGATGACCTTGTGAACTCTTACATCACTCGCATATCAGATGCGACTAATCTGGAACCACCGAAGAAGAAAAAACGCAGGTCGGCAGCAAGTTTTAGCAAAAACATTGAGACAGGCTTGGAACAAGCAGCTGGGACCTTTCACCTCTTCTTGACCTCTGCACGAGTGATTGACCTTAGTGCTACCAAGGTGATGATGGATAGGACAGAAGCACTGATGGAGGAAACACAAAAGGAAGTTTTACAGGCATTGCATACATTATGCCAAAATGCCACGGAAGAGGTATGTTTAATAACCGTAACCCTATCAAATACTTAGTAGGGTGGACGGGCAACACAGTATCTCCCAGGAGGTGCTGTACATACTGTAAGTACAGTGTCCGTGGCCGTCCCGGTTTCCTCTTCCCATGTGGTGGAATATAAAGCATTTATGCGTTCGATGCAGAATTTAAACAAACACATATTTTAAATTTAAGTTTACCAGGGACAGTGATCAAGGAACCATTGTGGTCGAGCAGAACAGGCTCTGACTCATCAGAAGGTTGCTTGTTCGAGCCCCAGCAATGCCATTGTGTTTTGCTCTTAAGTAATGCACTTTTTCCCGATTACTCCTCTCCATCCAGGTGTATAATAAATGGGTAACAGCATTCTTAAATTCTGGGAAGGTAACAGACTCGCTGTACGTGGTGGTGGTTTGGCGATCCCCCCACAGCAACATATCACATCATAGTCGGGCCTAATCGCTAATGAAAGAGAGATGGGTACTTCGTCCTGTAAAAAATGCAGGTGTGACTCCTTTACCTTTTACCAGGCACATGATGGAGGTACACTATTTTGCCCTCCATGTACAATATATGCAAAGGAGGTGAAGTATGCTGTCTTTGAGTATTATCTCTTTCTTGATTTTGACAAATGTTGGAGATTTGCACGGGGGGTACTTAGTATTACATCATCATCATCATCAGTCGGCTGCGGAGCAGGCGACTACAAGCTTTCTCCAACTGTTGCGATCTTGGGCAAGCGAAACAATTTTGTTTGGCTGCAGCATCCCTTCAGTATCTCCCAGGAGGTGCTGTACATACTGTAGGTACAGTGTCCGTGGCCGTCCCGGTTTCCTCTTCCCATGTGGTGGAATATAAAGGGCATATTCTTTCACAGGCTCGTCATCTTCAAGACACAGTATATGGCCGAGAAATTTGAGTTGATGAATCTTGACTCTGGCAACCATATAACAGCTTATTTGCCTGAATTTACGGTATTTTCCTCTCTAATTCTTGTAAACATTTCTTTCATTGTCCACCACAGGTAAATGAGCGTATACTATTTGCAACATTTCTGCTGACATACACCATGGGGGAAATCCAGCTCATTCTGTTGCAGCATACCAAATATGGCTCTAAGCTTTCCAAATATGGAAGCGATAACACTGAAGAAGAGAATCAGGCAACCCAGTCTGCTGTGGATATTTTAGGACATGCCCCATGCATTGGGGATTTTCTGAACCTGAAGTCAGGGGAGGAAGTGATGGATATAATTGGTGGATATGTGAAGGTTTTAGGAAGTGATCATCACAGACTACGACATCTTGTGGTAAGATAAACACATCACAAAAAGTAATACCCCCCTTTGTTATGAGTTCATTTTTGTTTGTTTTGAGTTCATTTTTGTTTGTTTTCTGCAAATTTTAATGCCTAATATGTCGTAATACTCCCAAAATATGTTGCTATGGTAACCCCTTGAATGAAAAAGATGCAGATTCAAAAGTTGTCGTTTAAATTTTGTCGGTTCGGCATCCCGTTATTCCAACGTTGCTCCAGTTTGGGTTGTGACGTTCCACAGGCAATGTGCATCTAATTGCGAGTGTGTAAAGATCTCTTATCTAGCCATACACGTCTAGCCCTTTTCTATTCATAGATTATCCATTGTATTTCTTTTGTTCAACGTTCTTCGCCCCGACCATTATCTAGAGTAATGGAGGTAGCTACCTGCCCAGAGACCGTTATCAAGACAATAGCTCAAGATAACGGTCTGGGACAGCAAACTCTGAACAAAAGGAATACAATGGAAATCTAGAAACACCAATATCATTTTGCACTAAACGATGAGCGACAAACGATTGATATTGACCAGAGTAGTGCTAAAAACCAGTCGCTGGTCGCTTAGCGATGTAGTATAAATCGAGCTTAACATGACAGCCTAATAAAATGCAGGCCTACTTCTTGATTAATAAGATATTATGTAGGCCCCACTTATACAATAAAATGTAATGCAGTGACATACGTAGCGACGGGGGAGGGGGACACATGCCCTGGGCCCCACCTTTAAGGGCGCCAAATTGATCTAATTCAGCATTCTTTTGGCGCCCACTGGAAGCGAGGAAGTCACAATTTTCGCATTTTAAACAAAATATAGTAATTTTTAACTTTAATGCCATTTTTATGGAACATGAGAGCACCTCAGACGTATCGAATTGCATTTTGAATATGAAGCATGTCTTTCTGATATCAAATAATTTTCATTTTTTGAAAATCACGATATAGGCTAATACAAATTTTATGACAAATTATAAAATTCAAATTTTTGATATATAACAGTCCTCGAAGTAAATTTTATAAATGTAATGATATATTCTTAAAGTGTATGTAGCTGGGAGGAAAAGCCGACGATCATTTGAAAATTTTGACCTTCATATTGAAGATATGGATTTTCCCCAAAAAAGACCTATTTTTTTGGTGTTTTGGGAAAAAAAATCCATATCTTCAATACGAACGGTCAAAATTTTTAATTGATCGTCAGCTTTTCATCCCACCTGCCTACATGTTAAGTATAAATCATCAGATTTATAATGTTTACTTCGAGTACTGGTAAATATCAAAAATATCAATTTTTAATGATTTGCCGTAAAATGTGTATTACATTGCGAATTTCTAAAAATCAAAATTATTTGATATCAGAATGACATTCTTCGTATTCAGAATACAATTCGATATGTCTGATGTGCTCTAATGTCCCACAATAAATACTGTCCAAACGTTCATACCCCTTCCCTTAAATAGAGAAATTAGCTACATGTATGGGCTTCAACAATGCTGCTGTTTTCTTTGTTTTTGCTTTTGCCAAATTTTTTATTTAATGAAAATTTGAATGATTTATCCTTCACTTTTATAGGCAATTTGAAAACAATTTTACTTTTCTTACACTTACGCTGTAATCCCTATACAGAGTTATCCTTACGTGTTCATTGTTGCTTCTTTGCTCTCTATTTTTGTCTTTTGTTTCTGCGTCTCATTTTCTTTCACTCGATCTTTCTTTCACTGTTTCGTTCACTCTTTCTGTCATTCTTTCACTCGTTATCTATCACTTTCCCTTACACTTTCTTTCATTCTTTCTTTTGCTTTCTTTTACACTTTCTTATACTTCTTTTTCACGTTATTTCACTCTTTTTTCACTTTCTTTCACTGTTACTTTCACTCCTTACTTTTGAATAACTGATATGTTTCCCAAGACCATTAGATGTGAAAAACACTTACCATTTGGAGATATACTTCTTGTACAGATTCAAGATGCATCGTTCAGGGTTTTCAAGGTTTGGGTAAGCAACAACATTCTTCAGCTTCAGGATCTTGTGTTTCAGGCCACCTTGATGAGTTTTGCTTGACACAGACTGCTTGTAGCGGAGTACATCCTGACCGTCCTCATCAGTGTCAGGCATAATTTGACTGTAAGTCAGAGCTCATAACTCGGATCTTCCTCGGACAACAAAATTGATGCCAACAAGATATACAAGTGTATGTAGTAGCTGTAAAGGATTATCCGATCCTAACTTCCCCAAGGACCATAATTTTTCCTTGTCGTGTACGGTCACAGGTTTCGCCTGCTTTCTGGGTTGATTTACTCCTTCTTTGGCTTTCCTACGCATTTCCGCGTGAAGCGTAAGCTGAAGCTCTTTAAACTCAAGATCTTGGAGGAGCTTATAGAATCTTTTATTGAGTTCCAAATACTTCTGGAGACTCCTTACCATTTGGTAAGTGGTATGGCCTGGATACTCGGTGCCATCTTTCTTTCTGGCCTCGCATATGAACCTGCAGATGGCGTAGTTTATCTCATCTTTGGTCATATCAACTGAAACTTAACCCTTCTTTAGCCGCTGTTTGGTTTCTCCATGCCAACCATTGCTGGAATTGCGTGTGGGCCCAATTTGCCTTTGATCTGGTTGCAGAAGGTACCGATTTGTGTAACAGGTTTTCCATTTCACCATCGGTTTTGATGACAAACCATCCATCATGATCTTCAGCTCCAACATCTTTCTCTAGAAGCGCTTCTACCTCCTGACTGGCTCTAATTAAGTCTTCGTCCTCAATACTCCCTTCGTCCTCAATATCCTCTTCGTTTAAAAGCGCTTCTGCTGCCTGACTGGCCCTAATCAAATCCACTTCAAATCAAATCGAACTTCGGTATTGGTCCAAACTTGTCGTAAGCAGCCATAATGCCAAACATCCGAACAAAACGCTGGTGTTTAACAAACTGCGCCCCTCCCAGGTTTCAAGATACTATGGAGCTTAAGTTTTCCGTAGCCAGCGTTACACGGAAAGCTATTCAAACTTATTCAGACACAGTTTGGGCAAAGGGAATTGGTTCCCGGTTATCATCTAGTATGCGATGTCGCTAGTTTAAATTGAGAACCACTGCGCACGGAAAACTTAACCTCCATATTATTCTTACGTAATTTAACTTACGTATGCATGACTTCATCGCTTAAATTGAAACAAACGATTCGAACTGGAGTACCCTTTGAAACAAACGATTCGAACTGGAGTACCCTTTGAATCAAACGATTCAAACTGGAGTACCCTGTACTGTATCAAAGACTTTTGAATTAGGGTCCGATTCATAGTCCGTAATATGTAACAAAAATAACATATAGGCATATATATAGGCATTAACTAAATAACATTTAGGCCAGCAATAATAATTATGTTATTGCTTGCTTTTTGATTTTTTGAAATTTGCAATTTAATACACATTTTATGGCAAATCATTAAAAATTGATATTTTTGATATTTAACAATACTTGAAGTAAACTTTATAAATCTGATGATTTATACTTAAAGTGTATGTAGGTGGGATGAAAAGCCGACGATCAATTGAAAATGTTGACCTTTAGTATTGAAGATATGGATTTTTCTTTAAAAACACCCAAAAAAATTAGGTCTTTTGGAAAAAAAATCCATATCTTCAATATGAAAGGTCAAAATTTTCAACTGACCGTCGGCTTTTCCTCCGTGCTACATACACTTTAAGAATATATCATTAGATTTATATAATTTACTTCGAGGACTGTTATATATCAAATATTTGAAAAATATCATTTTTTATAATTTGTCATAAAATTTGTATTATATTGTGATTTTCAAAAATGAAAATTATTTGATATCAGAAAGACATGCTTCAGTATTCAGAATGCAATTCGATAGGTCTGAGGTGCTCTCATGTCCCACAAAAAATACTGTCGAAACATAATAAACGCTCATTTTGGATCCCTTAAGTGAACGACCTCATATTTTAAAGAAAAGGACGACTAAAAAAACTCTCCATCAATAATGTGTAGACTTTCATGAAGACCAGTTATACCGGTGTTTTTATTTTATATTAAAATGATTAAATGTTAACAAAAGTTACAATTACACGTAAATATAAGGAAAGAAATATTATATGAACGTTTTTACAGTGTTAAGGTTATTGTTTATTTGCTCGCCGTGTATGTAAGATAAACGGTTCAAAACAGACCATTATCAGAAACTAATCGGTGTCTTGTTGAGGTATGGTTCGCATGTTAGTCGCTTCGGGGTCTCGCCTTCCGAGCGACTAACATGCTTACCATACCTCAACAAGACACCGATTATTTCTGATAATGGTCTGTTTCTCATCCTTTATCTAATACTTATCGCTTGTTAACTTTCAGCATCTACTCAGGACTCAGCAGTTGAGAGCAGTTCTACTGCACTCATCAAATGACGGCACCAAAGATGACGGAGTGATGAAGGCATACAGTGAGGATGTACTGGGGAGTATAGATGTGGAGGTTGATTCTGATGTCTTAGGAGCTACTTGGGATGGTCAGGTGAGACTAATGAGGCTATTACAGTAGAAAGTCATACACCCCCTGTTGAAGATATTACTGTTATCTTCCACACAGGGAGTGTGAATTTTAAATGGGGTTACCGGAATGGGTGATTCCATTTGAAATTTATACCTGTCTGTGGGAAATTAAAGTCATGTCTTTCATAGGGGGTGTATGGATTTCTACTATTGTTTAATTTTTCTCAATTGATTGACCAGGGTTCGCAGGTTTTTGCCGCAGGTGGAAAAAAACACGGTTTTAACCGCGGTTAAAACCGCTTGGCAAAAACAGTTTTTGCCAGTTTTTGCTGGCAAAAACTAAAAAAGTGATTTATATAGTTCAGTTATTTAATCTCAAAACAAATTATGAAGTTACACAAAATTATTTCCTGAGTGTAACAAGCCCAGATTTTGTAATTATAAGTAATATTAAAAGCATGCGTTTCCATTGCTCAAGTGCATTTAACCGAAATGTGGCAAACATCAAATTGAAAACTTTTTCGTTTTAAGGACTTGATGAGACAAAAAATTATTGAATGATTCATTAAAAGTTTGGTGTTACTGTTTGAGCTTTCTGTGTTACTTTTTAATATTTGAGTGACTATATGAGTTTTCGCCACTTTGCTGGCAAATACAGGTTTTTGCCGGCAAAAACCGAACCCTGATTGATTCAATTCAATTTCAATTCAATTCAATTTATTTCCATCAAAATTACAAAGAATGCTAAAACACCAAAATGATCAAAAACACAAGATGGAGGAAATGCCTGGAAAAGTGTGGCAACACCTTACAAAAATAAAACACACAGATATAACAACAAGACAAGACAAGGGCGGAGGCCTGACAAACAAAGGATACACAGAGATAAATATGTCAGTGTTGTTAATTTACCGGCAAATTAAAAATTGCGGTTAATCAACCGGTAAATTAGCATTAATTTACAATAATTAACGTACATTATGTGAATTATAAAAATACCGGAGAAGCCGAATTAGAATATGGCGAGGTTTCTTGAGCAATTCGCTGTAATGGCGGACCTTTCAATATCGTCAAACTCAAACTTGATAATCAAAATGTCTTTGACAATTTCTTTCACATTTCCCCCTTGACGTTCAGGATAACCAGCCACTCGCAAATTGTTCCTCCTTGGAACCTCTCTGACTTATTCACCTCCTCCCATAGCCTACCAATATGGTACTTGTAATGTTCTGCCATGCATTGTTGATAAGTTGCATGGCCATTTTGTCCGTATTTTCCTGTAGTTCATTTATTTCCTCTCCTTGGGACTCAACTGATCTATAATCAAATTAAGTAATTCTTGGCCAAACTGGAAAATGCGCGTTGCGTCCATGTAGTGTACTAAGCGTATATGCAGTGTATATTTTCTTCTGTACCACGCTATATTCGTGTGTGTTTATCGCGGAGCCACTAGCGTTCACAGTGTTCCAGTTTGGCCAAGAATTACTTAATTTGATTATAGTGATGCCATTCTTAAATGTCTCTAGATCCGATTTCAATTGATCTTGGCAAGCTAGCATTTTCTCTAGGGATGCCATAACTGTAGTGTTGAACTGTTCTTGCTGTGTATTATTCGGTTTGGCCATACGTGACTGCTCCGCTGATTGTTCAGTGGTAGTGTCCATGTTATTGTCTACAATGTGGACGGGTCAGGTTGACCCGTTAACATTTGTAATTCCAGCGCTGTTGTTTTAAACAGAGGGTTTCCTCACCCAATACTGACTGTTTCCCAAAAGATGCTAAAGATGGCTTGCAACAATTTAACACATTAAATTTCCACAGAATATTTGATAAGAGAGAGTGAATAAAAACAAGAGGTGAAAGAGTAGTGATTTGAGATGTATTGTGTTGGCTCCGATCCGAGTAATGCCTGATTGTCAGCTACACTTGCCCATCCTGCAAAATGCCCCGACATGATATCCAGACGGTGAGGCCAATTCTGCCCACAGGTCCAATTTGAAGGGAAAACTGGGTTTATTTTAGGTGTTTCTTCACTTTTTTTGGATTTTAAACCTACTGGTTCAAATTGGGCAGAACTTCTTTATTTAAGGTTGGTCTGAACCCTGGAATTATGGAAACTTTCGGGCCTCATAACTTCTAAATTGTTGGTCTAAAGTATATAAAAGTATACATATTTAGAATGGCAAAGATTTGATAAGTTCATCTGTGAGGTCAAATTTGGGCCAAAGTGCCATTTTTGCCGCCCCTTCTTCTTCCACCGCCCCTTCGTTTTGGCCGCCCCCTGCTTTTACCCCGGGGGCTGGCGCCCCCAAAGCCCCCTCAAAAATACGCGCATGCAGTCAGTCAATCCAGACTTAATATACCTGTTTACGACAGTTTATGGCCATAGTTTATATTCCATCATATTCGGTATTATTTGCGGACTATTTTGGACAGTAGTGTTTCGAAATGTCGGGACGCATATTAGGTGTCTATAATTAAAGACAGAGATAAAAACAATTTATCGCGTCTGATGTCACTGTCAATTACAATCATTGATTGGTTTACACAGGTTAATCAGCGCGTAAAAGGAAGACCGATCTATCTGGTGCTGATCGGAGAAAAGGAATAGCAGCAAATGGCGAAAAATTCCGTACATTGTGGACATGGTGCCTTCACCAAAGAAAGTTTCCTACTATAATGACCTAACTTTTGAGATGGTTTGCATGTCGAAAGGTGCAAAATAGCAATAAGGCGCCCGGTTATAAATCCGCGTTCAGCAAGTCATTATCACGACACTTGTAAACAAACCGTGCTCGAATTTGATTGACAGATAACGTCAGACGCGATAAATTCTTTTTATCTCTGTCTTTAATTGTAGCTGCTGAATCAATAGCTGCCAAGCACCTCCTCCACTTGCTGTTGATTCACGCTCCACTACATATGCTCCAAGGGTTTCAGGTTTGGACTTTTGTAAGGCTAGATAAGGCCAAAAAAAAAGTTGTTTGTTTGTGCTCCACCGCCCGCTCCTCAGATTAAGGCCTGACCAATATTTACTTTTTTTTTCAATTTTTTTTTTACAAAAATAAGTAAAATTCATTTTTTTTTTTCAGATTTGGAGTATCTCTGGACCTAGCTAGAACTAAATACTAATATCTCTCATGGTTGAAAATTAAAAAAAAAAGCCCCCCAAAAACATTTTGTGTCTTCAATATGCAAAGTTATAACTTGTGTTCATGTCATAGTCTGTTATTTTTAGTGACTTCAAAATACATTGGATTTGAAATCATTAAAAGACTATGACATGAACACAAATTATAACTTTAACTGCATATTAAAGAAACAAAATGTTGGTTTTTTAAGTGACCAGGAATGATTGTAGCATTTAGCTCTAGCTACTAGGTCCAGGAATACGCCAAATCCAAAAAAAAATAAAAAAAAAAAAATCCGCCCGCCGCACGTCCTCTTTCAAAGCGGTGGAGGACAAACAAGCAATTTTTTTTTTTGCCTAAGGCTAGATAAGACAATTGATACCATCGTCTTCAAGAAACTGGTCAGTTGCACTAGCCTGTGAGAAACATCCATCAAAATAAACATCCTCACCATCTGCGCCAGCATATTTAAGGTCGGAAAATATCAGTGATATACCGATTTGTGTTCAGGCTATGTCTAATCACCACAAGATCTGTCTTCCTGTTACTGCTGATACATTTGTACCTGCCCAGATCATGAGACCTCCTCCCTCCTCCAAACGCTTCCACTTCTACATTTCCATCATCTCCAATATTTTCATTTCGTCTTCGCTGTAGTCATCAATGCCGATTGATCCAATATAATATAGGGCGACTCATGATTCGTCTGTAAACAAAACATTCTGCCATTAATGTCTGTTCCACCTTTCATGATGCTTTGTGAGAGCTATCCTGCCCTGTCGATGACGCGGGAGCAGACATGGTTTCCTTCTCAGCTGGCAGGCTCTCAAATCATTGGAGTACAGCCTGTTTAGTATTGTCTCAAGACAGATCCGCCCTGGTTGTTACTCATGTCTCCTATGAAGCCTCTTCCTAATGTTTCATGCTGTATAAAAAAAGAGAAAAGGGGAAAACATAAATTACCAATGTGGATCAATCAAAAAATGTCCACTGATGATGATAAAAGAGTTAAAATCACCTGTAAAACTTCTGTTGTTCTTGGCATTGTTGATGATAGATGCGTCTTGGTTGCCGCTTGTGACCCTGGGTCTGCCACTTCTTGGTAGGTTGTTCAAGTCATATCATGCCTACTTTCTCCAAGACTTCTCTGTAGTCCACTTGCCCATTGTGCATATGCTGCATGGCTAGTACATTTAGCATAAAACTCTGATTTGTATTAATTTGTGTACAATTGATAAATTTCACATCTGATCTTTTCAGTCACAGTACTCCCTCTGTTCTTCCATAATCCCGACAAGCGAATCTTGCTTTGCGTTGGATTGATTCCATCGTCTGTATGTGTTCTTTTGTGTAGGGTTCCAAATACAACAGCTGTATTCAAGGTGCGGTCGCACCAGGGCTTTATATGCTGTATAAATTGAAGGATTGCCCTTACATTATTACATTAAAATCAAAACATTACTAGAAAATACATATCAATACAGAATAAAATGAAACAAAAAATAAATTATGTGAACTGGTTAGAGGAGGTGGGACTGAATGGCCAATTTGAAGGCCTGGAGGGAAGAAGCATTGACAATAGCCTCAGGGAGATAATTCCAGATGGAGGAGGCAAACGGATAAAATGATCTCTGGGACAATGAAAGCCGGCGGAAAGGAATTTGAACAGCGCCAGAATTGAGGTTTCGTAGACCGGGTCTGGGATGAGGCTGGAAAGGGTTTGGAGAAGAACAAAGATTGGCAAAGATTTTAAATAAGTGACACAGAGAAGCAACATCACAACGCTTACTAAGAAGAGGCAGGTCGGAATCCAAGAGAAGGTCCTCATGGTAGAGGTTCCAAGACTGAAGAATGACACAACAGGCGAATCTTTGAGTAGACTCAAGACAGTTGGTAAGGGTTATGTTCAGAGGATGCCAAGTAGTACAACCATACTCCAGAATGGGGCGAACCAAGACCAAGTACAAAGAGTGATGGATGTTGAAGGGGGCTGATTGGAAAGATATATGAATGAAACCACTGATTTTGCGAGTTTTTTGCATATGTGATCAATGTGAAGATTCCATGAAAGCTTGTAGTATGGTCGTTGAAGATGAAAAACAGGTGCAACCCGGAAAAAATTGGTACAAAGCTGATTTTTGCACCGAAGAAGCAGAAGGTATCATAGAATATCATATCCAAAGTCCACCAAAATCCACTTTGGGGAATTCTTTTTATCCAAGATGGCCGCCAAAATGGCTGCCACAACATATAATTAGCTGTATCTCAGCTTCTGAAGCAGATATGATGATGATTTTAGTGTCTTTGAATAGGTTTAAGAGGTCAGGGAATTCAAATTTGCACAAGTCTAACACACTGATGTCTTCATTCACACTGTAATCCAACATGGCCACCAAAATGGCCGCCGTCACATATGATTAGATATATCTCCGCTTCTGAAGCAGATATGATGATGATTTTAGTGTCCTTGAATATATTTCATAGGTCAAAGAATTCAAATTTGTACTATTCTAAAACACTGATGTCTTCATGCACACAGAAATCCAAGATGGCCGTCAAAATGGCCACCACCACATGGTATAATCCCGTATATTTTGGCTTCTGAAGCAGATATGACAATGATTTTAGAGTCTTTGAATAGGTGTCAGGTGACACAGAATTCAATTTTGTGTTTTTCTAAAGCACCAAGTCTTCACGCACACTGTATTCCAAGATATCCCTCACCCCACCCAGGTGCAATGGAAGCTGTTAGGGGTAGTCACAGTCGTTGTACTGATCATGCTGATGAACCCTGCGCCATTTGTAGGCTGCAACCTGGTTTCGACATATTCTAATGACAGTGGAATATATGTCAAGCTCTTTGAGGTTGTTTACAGCATAAAGCACTATATAAATATCTACATTTGTTTATTATATATCAGCTTCTGAAGCAAAGTAGCTGTCTTTTGGACTCATCTGCAAGTATAATCGCCTTAGCATTTCGGAAATTTTCTCCTCTGCAATCTCCAAAAGCTGTGACACTTCAATTTTGCGACAGGAACATCCATTATTTCCACAAGGATTCCTGGAGGGTAGTTTACATTTACATCGTACAAACTTAAGCAAGCTTTGTGGTGCTGCATCTTCCAGTGCTAGTACAGTGTCAGAGCGTTTCCAACCCCATTGCTTTGGATCCAAGTCATTGTTTGAGAGCTTTCTCCGTAGTATGACCGGCAAAAGAAATCGCAGACTGGAAATATGCTGCTCTTTCAGTAGGTGGAAGCTTCTGTGGATCAAGTGATGCTTTATTTGGTGATACCATTGCCATGAATTTAGCGAACCGTAAACCTTTTAAAGGATCTTTTTCTCTGCCACCATATAAGACAACAAGCTGTACCAATTTGTTCTACTGCCGCCTCAGGATGATAGCGGCTGCAATTTTTTCGGTTGTTTTGTTCTTCTTCAACAAACTTGTCTTTCCATGTCCAAATGTTGCAGAAGTGGAGTCACCACCACAAAGCTTGCTTAAGTTTGTACGACTCAAATGTAAAATCCTCCAGGAATTCTTGTGGAAATAAAGGAGGTTCCTGCTGCAAAAATGGACTTAAATGTGTCACAGCTGGTGAAGATTGCAGAGGAGGAAATTGCCCAAACGCTGAGGAGATTATACATGTACTTGCAGAAAGGGGTGTCTATTCATCCCAAAATATCTCAATTATTCCCTCACGCTATCCGGCTGTGGCCACACATCCTTCCCCAACCTGAATCCCACGCTGTTTGCGCCGTCGATCGAGAATATGAATCAACGTAGCTTAGGTTACCCTTCACTTTTTTTTTTATAAAGAAAAAAATGTTTCGAAAGGAGGAGGACATCTATGCGTACATACAGGATTCTACAACCAGAAGTTCATTTGAGATCCAAATAGGGGGCAGATTTGAACCACTTCTAGATGTACCAGACACAGACCTTGAGGTGGAAGACCTATGGGACTCAATAAAACAAAGCTTCAAGGAAACATCTGAAAACGTACTTGGCCTCAAGAAACCAAAGCCACAAAAGCCTTGGATTTCAGCAGAAGACTAGTACTCAAATTATGTGACGAAAGAAGAGAGATTAAACAACAAAAGCTTACAGACAACTCAAAAACAGTAGATACAACTTCCTGAACAGAGAGATCAAAAGACAGTCAAAACAGTGTAAGGACATCTGGATCAACAATCTGTGCAAGGAGGTAGATCATTGCCACCAAGCCTCTAAAACTAGACAGGTCTACCAAACAATCAAAACCCTAACAGGGAAACAAACTCTCCGGATGAAAAGTGTAAAAGATAAAGCAGGAAATATTCTCACTGATGAGGAAAAAATCAAGGATAGATGGAGAGAAAATTATTTGGACTTATATAACATGCCAGGTCCAACTGACTCAACCATACTACAGACATTATCCAGTACTCAATCCAGTGATCCTGAACCAGGAATACTCAGAGAGGAAGTGGAACTAGCCTTGAAACACCTTAAGGAAGGGAAAGCAGCTGGACATGATGGTATCACAGCAGAGGAATTAAAAGCTGCTGGTGATACAGGAATAGACATGATTCATAAATTATGCCGAAGGATATGGAAATCCGAATGTGTACCAGAGGACTGGGGCAAAGCAATCATTGACCCCATTTTCAAAAAGAAGGACAAGTTAGACTGTGCCAACTATAGAGGCATAAGCCTACTAAGTCTCGCAGGGAAAGTCTTCTGCAGCATAATTCACAGCCGGATGAAAAAAGCAAACCGAGGAGATACTCTCGAATCACAAGCAGGGTTTAGACCAGGCCGTAGCACTGTTGACCCGCTTTTTACACTAAGACAAATAACAGAAAAATACACTGAAATAGACAAGGCGCTGTATCTCTGCTACATAGATTACCAGAAGGCCTTTGACACCATGTGGCAAGATGGACTATGGGCAGCAATGAAGCACCTAGGTTACCCGGACAAGATAGTTCGACTCTTACAGGCTTTGTATGGCACCTCGAAAAGTGCAGTGAGGGTGGACAAAGATATCACAGAGTGGTTCAGGATTGCCACAGGAGTAAGGCAAGGTTGCATCCTATCGCTACAGTTATTCAACATACTACTGGAATTAGTCATCAGTCTAGCAATCCAGGACCTGGACACTGGCATCAAAATCCAAGGCAAAACCCTCAACAACCTGCGGTTTGCCGATGACATTGTTTTAATGGCAGATTCAGAGGAAGATCTTCAATCACTTGTAACTCTAGTACACACTCAAAGCAAGAAATTTGGCCTCACTATAAACAAGGGAAAACTGAAGTTCAGATCATCAACAAAGTCAGCCACCCAATAACCATCTTCATAGAAAGTGACCAACTGAAGCAAGTCCAAACCTTCACCTACCTGGGAGGAGTTATCACAGAGAATTCAACCAGTACGCGGAAGACATCAAACGGAGGATTGGACTGGCAATGGGAAGCATGCGGAAGTTAACCACAATATGGAAGTCAAAAGAAATTAGTATCAACACAAAATGGAACTCTACCAGGTGCTAATCTTGTCAATAGCAACATATGGGGCAGAAGCTTGGTAGCTCAAGTAAAGAGACGAGAAGAGATTGTTGGTGTTCGAGATGACTTGGTTAAGGTGGATAATGGGAGTCTCCAGAAGTCACGGAACACATCAATAAGAGAGGCAACAAGCAGCCAGGTCACAATACTACACAAAATCAAAGCCAAACAACTGTTCTACTTTGGACACATTGTACGGATGCCAAAGGACAGATACCCTAAACATGCCCTTGAAGGTAGAATACCTGGACACAGGCCTAGAGGTAGACCCCCAAAGCGCTGGCTTGACAACATAAAAAGCAGCTGCCAAGAACTTGGGATTACATCAATCTACAATGCAAGGAGTATGGTCACAAACAGAGGCATATGGACTTCCATGGTGAAACGGCTGCTAGCTCCAAGGTTCCCAGGATCCGTGGGAGGAAAGCAATAAGTCCAAGTCCAATAAGTAAATGCCAAAGAACTGACTACATGTATGGTAATGATATACCCATATGGATTATAATTCTTCCCCATATGACACTTGATGAATTCACCTATCCTGAAGAGCAGTCACTTATGCTGAAAATGCATCAATGACCATCTATTTTATTCCCAAAAGGGTTTTAGATAAATACGAAATTGAATTCTCGTCACCTAAAACCTGTATTTAAAAATACTCTAATATCATTGTCATATCTGCTTCAGAAGCCAAAATATACATAATTAAGCCTATATCATGTGGTGGTGGCCATGTTGGCGGCCATCTTGGATTACTGTGTGAATGAGGATATCAGTGTTTTAGATTAGTACAAATTTGAATTCTTTACCCTCTGAAATATATTCCAGGACACTAACATCATCATCATCCGCAGCGAACTTCAGAAACGGAGATATATCTAATCATATGCGGTTCCATTTTGGCGGCCATCTTGGATTCCAGTGAAAATGAAGACATAAGTGTGTTAGATTTGTACAAATTTGAATTCTCTGACCTCTTAAACCTATTCAAAGACACTAGAATCATCATCATACCTGCTTCAGAAGCGGAGATATATCTATTCATATGTGACGGCGGCCATTTTGGTGGCCATCTTGGATTACATTGTGAATGAAGAAATCAGTGTGTTAGACTTGTGCAAATTTGAATTCAAAGCTGACCTCTTAAACCTATTCAGAAGGTACATAGAATATCATATCCAAAGTCCACCAAATCCACTTTGGGGCTAATTCTTTTATGTCAAGATGGCAGCCATTTTGGCTGCCATCTTGAACATATAATTCCCCAAAGCTGTATTCAGATTTTGGCAGATATGATGATGATACCTTTAGTGTCTTTGAATAGGTTTAAGAATCAGGGAATTCAAATTTTGCACAAGTCTAACACACTGATGTCTTCATTCACACTGTATCCAACATGGCCACCAAAATGGTACGCACACATATGATTAGATATATCTCCGCTTCTGAAGCAGATATGATGATGATTTTAGTGTCCTTGAATATATTTCATAGGTCAAAGAATTCAAATTTGTACTATTCTAAAACACTGATGTCTTCATGCACACAGAAATCCAAGATGGCCGTCAAAATGGCCACCACCACATGGTATAATCCCGTATATTTTGGCTTCTGAAGCAGATATGACAATGATTTTAGAGTCTTTGAATAGGTGTCAGGTGACACAGAATTCAATTTTGTGTTTTTCTAAAGCACCAAGTCTTCACGCACACTGTATTCCAAGATATCCCTCACCCCACCCAGGTGCAATGGAAGCTGTTAGGGGTAGTCACAGTCGTTGTACTGATCATGCTGATGAACCCTGCGCCATTTGTAGGCTGCAACCTGGTTTCGACATATTCTAATGACAGTGGAATATATGTCAAGCTCTTTGAGGTTGTTTACAGCATAAAGCACTATATAAATATCTACATTTGTTTATTATATATCAGCTTCTGAAGCAAAGTAGCTGTCTTTTGGACTCATCTGCAAGTATAATCGCCTTAGCATTTCGGAAATTTTCTCCTCTGCAATCTCCAAAAGCTGTGACACTTCAATTTTGCGACAGGAACATCCATTATTTCCACAAGGATTCCTGGAGGGTAGTTTACATTTACATCGTACAAACTTAAGCAAGCTTTGTGGTGCTGCATCTTCCAGTGCTAGTACAGTGTCAGAGCGTTTCCAACCCCATTGCTTTGGATCCAAGTCATTGTTTGAGAGCTTTCTCCGTAGTATGACCGGCAAAAGAAATCGCAGACTGGAAATATGCTGCTCTTTCAGTAGGTGGAAGCTTCTGTGGATCAAGTGATGCTTTATTTGGTGATACCATTGCCATGAATTTAGCGAACCGTAAACCTTTTAAAGGATCTTTTTCTCTGCCACCATATAAGACAACAAGCTGTACCAATTTGTTCTACTGCCGCCTCAGGATGATAGCGGCTGCAATTTTTTTTTTTTTTTTGTTCTTCTTCAACAAACTTGTCTTTCCATGTCCAAATGTTGCAGAAGTGGAGTCACCACCACAAAGCTTGCTTAAGTTTGTACGACTCAAATGTAAAATCCTCCAGGAATTCTTGTGGAAATAAAGGAGGTTCCTGCTGCAAAAATGGACTTAAATGTGTCACAGCTGGTGAAGATTGCAGAGGAGGAAATTGCCCAAACGCTGAGGAGATTATACATGTACTTGCAGAAAGGGGTGTCTATTCATCCCAAAATATCTCAATTATTCCCTCACGCTATCCGGCTGTGGCCACACATCCTTCCCCAACCTGAATCCCACGCTGTTTGCGCCGTCGATCGAGAATATGAATCAACGTAGCTTAGGTTACCCTTCACTTTTTTTTTATAAAGAAAAAATGTTTGAAAGGAGGAGGACATCTATGCGTACATACAGGATTCTACAACCAGAAGTTCATTTGAGATCCAAATAGGGGCAGATTTGAACCACTTCTAGATGTACCAGACACAGACCTTGAGGTGGAAGACCTATGGGACTCAATAAAACAAAGCTTCAAGGAAACATCTGAAAACGTGCTTGGCCTCAAGAAACCAAAGCCACAAAAGCCTTGGATTTCAGCAGAAGACTAGTACTCAAATTATGTGACGAAAGAAGAGAGATTAAACAACAAAAGCTTACAGACAACTCAAAAAACAGTAGATACAACTTCCTGAACAGAGAGATCAAAAGACAGTCAAAACAGTGTAAGGACATCTGGATCAACAATCTGTGCAAGGAGGTAGATCATTGCCACCAAGCCTCTAAAACTAGACAGGTCTACCAAACAATCAAAACCCTAACAGGGAAACAAACTCTCCGGATGAAAAGTGTAAAAGATAAAGCAGGAAATATTCTCACTGATGAGGAAAAAATCAAGGATAGATGGAGAGAAAATTATTTGGACTTATATAACATGCCAGGTCCAACTGACTCAACCATACTACAGACATTATCCAGTACTCAATCCAGTGATCCTGAACCAGGAATACTCAGAGAGGAAGTGGAACTAGCCTTGAAACACCTTAAGGAAGGGAAAGCAGCTGGACATGATGGTATCACAGCAGAGGAATTAAAAGCTGCTGGTGATACAGGAATAGACATGATTCATAAATTATGCCGAAGGATATGGACTCCGAATGTGTACCAGAGGACTGGAGCAAAGCAATCATTGACCCCATTTTCAAAAAGAAGGACAAGTTAGACTGTGCCAACTATAGAGGCATAAGCCTACTAAGTCTCGTGCAGGGAAAGTCTTCTGCAGCATAATTCACAGCCGGATGAAAAAGCAAACCGAGGAGATACTCTCCGAATCACAAGCAGGGTTTAGACCAGGCCGTAGCACTGTTGACCCGCTTTTTACACTAAGACAAATAACAGAAAAATACACTGAAATAGACAAGGCGCTGTATCTCTGCTACATAGATTACCAGAAGGCCTTTGACACCATGTGGCAAGATGGACTATGGGCAGCAATGAAGCACCTAGGTTACCCGGACAAGATAGTTCGACTCTTACAGGCTTTGTATGGCACCTCGAAAAGTGCAGTGAGGGTGGACAAAGATATCACAGAGTGGTTCAGGATTGCCACAGGAGTAAGGCAAGGTTGCATCCTATCGCTACAGTTATTCAACATACTACTGGAATTAGTCATCAGTCTAGCAATCCAGGACCTGGACACTGGCATCAAAATCCAAGGCAAAACCCTCAACAACCTGCGGTTTGCCGATGACATTGTTTTAATGGCAGATTCAGAGGAAGATCTTCAATCACTTGTAACTCTAGTACACACACTCAAAGCAAGAAATTTGGCCTCACTATAAACAAGGGGAAAACTGAAGTTCAGATCATCAACAAAGTCAGCCACCCAATAACCATCTTCATAGAAAGTGACCAACTGAAGCAAGTCCAAACCTTCACCTACCTGGGAGGAGTTATCACAGAGAATTCAACCAGTACGCGGAAGACATCAAACGGAGGATTGGACTGGCAATGGGAAGCATGCGGAAGTTAACCACAATATGGAAGTCAAAAGAAATTAGTATCAACACAAAATGGAACTCTACCAGGTGCTAATCTTGTCAATAGCAACATATGGGGCAGAAGCTTGGACGCTCAAGAAAAGAGACGAGAAGAGATTGTTGGTGTTCGAGATGTCTTGTTTAAGGTGGATAATGGGAGTCTCCAGAAGTCTACGGAACACATCAATAAGAGAGGCAACAAGCAGCCAGGTCACAATACTACACAAAATCAAAGCCAAACAACTGTTCTACTTTGGACACATTGTACGGATGCCAAAGGACAGATACCCTAAACATGCCCTTGAAGGTAGAATACCTGGACACAGGCCTAGAGGTAGACCCCCAAAGCGCTGGCTTGACAACATAAAAAGCAGCTGCCAAGAACTTGGGATTACATCAATCTACAATGCAAGGAGTATGGTCACAAACAGAGGCATATGGACTTCCATGGTGAAACGGCTGCTAGCTCCAAGGTTCCCAGGATCCGTGGGAGGAAAGCAATAAGTCCAAGTCCAATAAGTAAATGCCAAAGAACTGACTACATGTATGGTAATGATATACCCATATGGATTATAATTCTTCCCCATATGACACTTGATGAATTCACCTATCCTGAAGAGCAGTCACTTATGCTGAAAATGCATCAATGACCATCTATTTTATTCCCAAAAGGGTTTTAGATAAATACGAAATTGAATTCTCGTCACCTAAAACCTGTATTTAAAAAATACTCTAATATCATTGTCATATCTGCTTCAGAAGCCAAAATATACATAATTAAGCCTATATCATGTGGTGGTGGCCATGTTGGCGGCCATCTTGGATTACTGTGTGAATGAGGATATCAGTGTTTTAGATTAGTACAAATTTGAATTCTTTACCCTCTGAAATATATTCCAGGACACTAACATCATCATCATCCGCAGCGAACTTCAGAAACGGAGATATATCTAATCATATGCGGTTCCATTTTGGCGGCCATCTTGGATTCCAGTGAAAATGAAGACATAAGTGTGTTAGATTTGTACAAATTTGAATTCTCTGACCTCTTAAACCTATTCAAAGACACTAGAATCATCATCATACCTGCTTCAGAAGCGGAGATATATCTATTCATATGTGGTGGCGGCCATTTTGGCGGCCATCTTGGATTACAGTGTGAATGAAGACATCAGTGTGTTAGACTTGTGCAAATTTGAATTCCCTGACCTCTTAAACCTATTCAAAGACACTAAAATCATCATCATATCTGCTTCAGAAGCTGGGATACAGCTAATTATATGTTGTGGCAGCCATTTTGGCGGCCATCTTGATAAAAAGAATTCCCCAAAGTGGATTTTGGAGGATTTTGGATATGATATTCTATGATACCTTCTGCTTCTTCAGTGCAAAAATCAGCTTTGTACCAATTTTTTCCGGGTCAAAATGTCCAACGACCATACTATTGTCAGACAGCCAGACACCAAGAAATTTCGCAGAAGACACACATTCAATAGGCAGGTTGTTACATGGATGTAAATCTCTAGTAACTCCAAGCACTCTTGTGAGGTCTTAAAATGAGATCAAGCAAAATGAGTCACCATACTTGTTCATAAGGTTTGGTGCTTTTTATAAATTTTCTACAAATATTTCAAAGTCAAAAAATTAGTAGAATTTTGGGTCTTGTTTTCGTCAAATTTGCGTATTGAGATATGAAAGATGTGTTCAGTTTCTTCTGTATTTTGTTGCTGTGTGCAACATTGAAATATTTCGATATCTTAGGAATTCTGTAGTCTAATTTGAATATTTGGGGGTTTTTTCACGAGGGGAGCGTATTAGTGGAAAGGCGGGTACTAAGATGTGTGGCAGATAGCTTTGGGCTATTCCAGTTACAACCCATACACCCCATATGAAAGATATGTCTGTAATCTCACTCATAGGGGGTGTAGATTTTAAATGGAGCCACCCATTCATGCAACACCATTTGATATTCAAACTCCTGTGTGGGAGATTAAGGTTGGGGTGCATGGATTTCAAATGGAATTTCAGGCAATGTAAAAAGAAAAAAAAAGCTGGTTTGGTGCTTTTTCTAAATTTTCTCCAAATATTTCAAAATCAGAAAATTAGTAGAATTTTGGGTCTTGTTTTTGTTTTCTGGGTAAGTTTTCAGAGTCCCAATGTCATATCACACATACCCACCTAATCTAAAATCCAGACCCACAGGGTTTTTAGCAGTATCAATGCCCTGAATTAATGTCTACAGTGTTGGTGTTATATGAATGCTGCCCTCTGGATTTTTACTTGTACACATGTAAGACCACCTTAATTAAAGCCCGAGTCTCAAAGCTGCCATGCACGTTAGTAAAATTGTGCGCATGCCACGTAGTCCTCTTTGAAAATCAAGAAATTCATTGTTTTGTCTTTTTTTTTTTACAAAAAGGTGAAAATAAAACTCAAATTCCTATTTGATTTCAGGTTTTCAACAAGTTTTGAAGTTTTTAACACTGAGAAGAATTATTTTGTAGCAGTGACTTTATTTGTCTACTATATTCCAACATTGGCAACAGACATCGGATACTTCCTGCACAAAATGCTTATCCCAAAGCCTGTACTGACACATAAAAAAAATAGCATTCTGCATTTTTAATAGGTTTACAATTTCTCACAAGCTTAAGAGACTCAAGATTTAATTATGGTGCCATTTAAGTATGTGTCCAAGGTTGCATACTGCATTAAATTTTATCTTTCTTTGTCCTTGTTGTTTTTGTAATTGTTCCCCCACATCGAGTTGGTATACCTGGGGTCAAATCTTTCTCTTTAATTATTCATTTTATAACCATATTATTCATTTCTATTCATTGCATTCAACAAGTGGAACTGTCTTCCAGGTTATGTCAAGTTCACCAGGCCGCCCAAGACCAGAGTTTGGGGACATTAAATCAGGGTCTCCGGAACTAAAAAATGGGGCTTTGTCAGTGCCCTTTTCAGAAACAAATGCTTGGATCTCTAATTTGGATCTACTTGAGGGTAGATGAGGTATTATTGGTCAAAGCAACCAAAAAAATTGATTTTCATTATCTAAATCAATATATTATTGAAAAATAACACTTTGATGTTTTGCAAAAGTTCATTCTACAAATCATATGCTTTGAAAACTTGCTTTATTTATTGTTGTGAATGAGTTGTGAATGAGTTGTGTACGTTTTACAAAAGTGTTGTTGTTTCAGCCCTCTTTACAACATAACTCAATAACCACAGGACCTACAAAAGTATATCTGTGATATTTCAATTCTTCTACACACTCGCTATGAAATGATAAATGCAATTTTTGCCAAAGCTCACTATCATTCGGAAGATGCTGTAAACTACCAAATCGCAACAGTTTAAAATAGTTGCTAACCTTAATAGTGTCATATAAGAGAAAAATGTTCTGGGGACTTCAAATGGTAGATACAAAAATAGGATGCAAAAACAATGCAAAAACATCAAACATCATGACTTTGTAAGACCAAGTCGTCGGCAGAGGTCAACACTATCGTAAGTGAAGTAGAAAGTAATAGCTGCCTTTTGTAAAACACCTATTGTTTGCAGCACAATCCCCTCAACATGCTCATTGTAAAGTGTTGATGTTCTGTATACTTTCCTGACGGCCACTAAGCTAACCCCAAGATATCACCTTTACATGTAGTTGGGTGTTTTTATGCCTCCACCGCGAGGCATACTGTTTTTGCAATGTCCGTGCTTCCGTCCTTCCGTGCTTCCGAAGCTTCCGTGCTTCCGTCCGGAAGCTATATCTCGGGCATGCATGGGCGGATTGACTTCAGATTTTCAGGATAGGTGGGTCATGGTCAAAAACTCTGGCTACTTTTTTTTGGCTGAGGTTCAAGGTCATATACTGAGGTTAAAGGTCATTTGAGGTCAGGGGGCCCATTTTCCTTATTTACCTCTTTTCTCAGAGACTAGGAGTCGCACGTTCCTCAAACTTGGTGGATGGGTGCATCTTGACCCCAGGCAGAACAAGTTTGTATTGGTTAGTGGGTCAAGGTCACCTGAGGTTACCCAGGGGTCATCTGAGGTCAAATGAGCAAAAACTGTTGTATGGCCATGATACTTGGTACATACAATCAACATTTAGAGCCAAATTTTTGGAAGGTCATTTTGGGGTCACCCAGGGGTCATCTGAGGTCAAATTAGTAAAAACTGTCGTATGGGCATGAAACTTGGTGGGTACAGTCAACATTTAGAGCGAAATTTTTGAAGGTCATTTTGAGGTCATCCAGGGGTCATCTGAGGTCAAATTAGTAAAAACTAGCAGATGGGCATGAAACTTGGTGGGTACAGTAAACATTTAGAGCCAAATTTTTGGGAGGTCATATTGGGGTCATCTGAGGTCAAATTAGTAAAAACTGTCATACGTGCATGAAACTTGGTGGGTACAGTCAACATTTAGAGCCAAATATTTGGAAGGTAATTTTGGGGTCATCCAGGGTCACCCAGAGATCATCTGAGGTCAAATTGATACAAACTGCTTTGTATCAACTTTTGAGTGCCACATCGCTCCCTTTGGTGGAGGCATCACGGTCGACGCCAGCGTCGAAAACCATGACATCCGAGAACCGCGGTCCATCTAGTTTCTAGTGTTGTTGGTTAAAAGTAAGTACATTTATTGAAATGTTGCAAATGGCAGCTATTGCATTGTACTGCACATTTACGATAGTGTTGCGCTCTGCTGACGAAGTGTGCTAGGAATCATAGTAAGCTTACCTGCTGCGCAAATCAATAATGATAAATAATTAAATTTTCACAATTTCAGACTTTGGTCTGATTGGGTCGGATCATGTCATATATCTACTGCGCAATGCCAGAAGTGGGTAAGTGCATTATAGCTGCCATGTGTAGATGAGTACAATATACTGTGTGTAAATTGTCAAATGTTCACAGGGCAGCTATTGCACTATATTTTACCCACTTCTGGCACTGAGCAGTGGATATACTTGGGTGTAGTGTAGTGCATTTGAATTTTTGGTAGCAAATCAGTCAAAAAATGTTTACAGCTATTGGAGAAAGTACCCCCTTGCACTACCAGGAAGTGGCACCCAAAATACCCCCTTTTTCAAGCTCTTTTGTCCATTCCACAGACTCCCAT
Organism: Amphiura filiformis; assembly: GCF_039555335.1. NCBI lineage: Eukaryota > Metazoa > Echinodermata > Ophiuroidea > Amphilepidida > Amphiuridae > Amphiura > Amphiura filiformis. The sequence continues at coordinate 51,699,177 of NC_092641.1, read as the reverse complement.
TAATTTCTTTTCCAGTTCCGGAGACCCACATCAAGTTTATTATTTTTGACCTTGGTCTGCTTGGATAAGATCATGTGACTTATACTGCTTGTATAACAGTATAATGGGCTATGCCATTTGAGATCCACACTCCCCATGTGGAAGATTTAGCTAAAGTTTTCTACAGAAGGGATATGGGGTTCAAAAAGAATTATATTCACTCCAGTTGTGGAAGATCTAGTTATTAGCCATGATACAGGGGAGTGTGGGTTTCAAAATAAATGAACTCCTTGCCAATTCCATTGGAAAAACATACTCCCTCTGTGAAAGACTTGTTTTAAATCTTCTACAGGGGTATGGCAGATTTCAAATGGAACAGCCAAAGTAACTTTTTACTTGGGCGGGTAGATCAGAATAGGCTATTCCAGTTGAAATCCATACACCCCCTATGGAATACATGACCTTAATCTTCCACACAGGGGGGTGTGAATTTAAAATTGTGTTACCTGAATGGGTGACACCATTTGTAATCTACACTCCCTGCGTGGGAGATAACCCTAACCCATGGTTTTTTTGCTATCGGAAGGAAAGAAGAAATGAAAAGGAGAGAAGATGAACAAAGAAGTCACTTGGTACCCCAGACTCTGAACCTTGGGACCCAGCGCATGCTACGAGAAGATCACCGACCTGTAGCCACAGGGTTGGGGATGGGGATCGGGGTGTATGCTGGTCGGGCCAGCGATTCTCTGGGTATATGACATACACTGATTGCCTTATCGCATCATGTGGTATGCATGTATGCGCATTGGTTTTAATAGTGAGCTTTAGTGAGACTCGCGGTTGGGTTAGGGTTAAGGTCATGTCTTTCATAGGGGTGTATGGATTTCAACTGGAATAGCCCATTAGCAGCACTTGGCATTTCGTGAATGCAGCTGGTTGTGACATGGGCAGTTGAGCATGGCTTATTGTTAAGTTGAAAGCTAAAATTAACTCACCACATTATATTATACAACCTGCATTCATTGGAGACATTGTTTGCAAAGATGACCCTTCCCAGGGACCCTTCTATGGCTCATTTAACAGGTTTCCATGAATACTGTCTATTCACCTGTGGGTTCCAGTACCATTGTACTTTACCCCTTTATAATGCATGTGGTAGTGAACAAATATTTTAATATTTTTAAAAGGCTCAAAATTGCCAAATGAGTCCGCTGCAGACGACAAGTTTCAAATTTAAAAAAAACATCACAAATTTCATAATTGTATATTTTCATGACCGTATTTGGAATCAGCATGAAAAATGCATTAAAATGAGTACAAACAAGCCTAGTATTGGTTCAGTGGTTCTTAAGATAGCTCTTGATATTTTGAGTAAATATCTCAAAACTTGAAGTCTATGGCTAACATGCAGAGCATAGACCTTTTCAACCCGATTCATTCCGATGAAACCCAAAGCATTACCTTTTCAGCATCATGTACAGTCCGAAGTTCCAATGTTTAAGGGGCAACATAACTACGATGAACTTTTGATGGCCAATTATGGATGAGAGAGGTACTTTTGCCAAGGATACTTAATGTGCAATCAAGCGTGTGATGGTATGTCTTGTGCAAGAGACTGACTTGTGGAAGAGGTGATGCATATATCGTCGTTCTGTAAAAAAAAAAAAACTGACGAAAAATGTATGTTTGATCATTGCTTTGTATTAGCTATCTTATTGTGAAAACCAAGTAGCTGAAGTGTTAGCTCAAATGCTAGGAAAATATTTAAACCGATGACCCCATATTCACATTGGCTTAATTAGGTGTATTTTTTGCGCAAATGGGTACAGTAATTTATGGCATTTGTCTGCCAATTTGTTACAATTTGACCCCCTAGCTTACTGAATAAATAGCATGGTTTTCCGAACTTTTCCGATCTTGATTTGAAATGGTGTATTAAACAAAAAACATTTGAAAAGACCAAAGAGATTAATGCAGACTTGGAGATGCCTAGTACATAACACAGTTAGTGTATCCCGGTCAAACTTGTTTTTCAAGTTTTAGACCTAATCCATTTGGATATTCAGTACTAATCTTACTTATTTTTATATTGATTTCCAGGTTGCAAGTATCTCCCATGAAAACTACCCTATTGCATTCCTACATGTGCTAACCCAAACATTCTCAATATGGCTGCCACATATAACCACGCAACATAGCAACCAGGTAGCTAGACTCCTTGTGCAGTCTTTCAGCAGTGACACACCACAACAAGATGGCAACTTGACTATGTCCAGTATAGCCCGAGCATTCCTGAGTAGCGATGTGTGTATGGAGTCTAAGGAGCTACAGACTGAGTTGTTGAGTGCGGCTTTTCGATGCATATCAAACTCGGCGGGGTTCTTCAGGTAAGACTAAGATGGAGTTAAAGGGTGGACTTAACCCTGGAATTATGGAAACCTTTGGGCCTCATAACTGCTAAATTGTTGGCCTAAAGTATATAAAAGTATACATATTTTGAATGGCAAAGACTTGATTAATTTATCTGTGAGGTCAAATTGGGCAAATATGCTTATTTTTAGAGAAATAGGGTTTTTTTGCCCAAATTTTTTCGGGAAAAAAATTGAGGAAAAAAAAATGTTTGAGCATTTTCAACCATTTAAAGTTTTGTAAATTTGGTACCATTTCAAAATTATCGCTGTGAATGAACTCAAACTGGGTAGCAATGATTATTGGCTGAGGACATACAGTGACCTGACGGATGTTGAGGTCAAGGTCATCTTTGGGTTAAATGAGGTCGAAATGTGACAATTCTGAAAATCTGACTTAGCGCAGTAATAGAAGTAATAGATCATACTAAGGTTGGTCAAAAAGATGGGAAGGGTCAAATTGGATGTCAAGGACAATAAGGTCAGAGGTCACCCAGGGTCATTTACATAATTTTTATTTGATCAGATGGCCCAGAGTGTATGTTCAATTCAGGCGAGGCTGCAGCACCTATGTGCTCTTGTTATTCAAGGTGATACAAGATGCCATAAATAACTAGAGTCAACAGACGCTGAATACAAGCCATAATTTGACCCTATAACTTGACCCCTGGGTTACGGATGGGGTCAACTGCTCTTGCATTGTGCTTAGGATGTCATAAGAAATATTCCTGGTGAATTTCAGCTTAATCGGAACTTATACATGGATTTTGATTTTTTGAAAATTTTTGATTGACCTTTTGACCCCCTTAATGACCTTTGACCTCAATGAAAAAAAACCCTTATGTACACCGACAAAATGCATTGTTCCAATTTTAATTAAAAAATTCTAACCTGTTCAGTTCTTGAGATAAAAATTCTTGAAGTTATTCAGCTAAAAACAGGAAGTGACCCCTTAATGACCTTTGACCCCCAAAATAAAAATACCATGCATACATCAGGGAACACTAATTCATGTATGTTGGTTATATTATTCTGGTCTGTTTACATTTTGAGATAAAAATGTTTTGAACATTTTGATAATTTTGGTTTTTGACCGGAAGTAACCCCTTAATGACCTTTGACCCCGAAACTGTAGGCATCCTAAAGACCCTGGCTAGTAGCAATGCATGTGTGCTAATGGCGACTCTCTGCTATGTATTTTGTAAAGACAGTGAATTTTTGAATATTTGTTAGACTTTGACCAGAAATGACCCCTTAATGACCTTTGACCCCTTATCTGAGCACACCCTATACATTGTAGACACCGACTAAAGTCGAGTCACATGATATAACCATGTCCTCATCGCATGAAATTTGTGGAAGGAGTAGCATTTTTGTGAAATCACATTTTGACCATTATAGCTAGGTCAAAGGTCACAGCGAGGTCAAAGTCAAATGGAAGGTTTGGCCTAGCCCAATGGTCATTTGGATCAACTTTGGTTGAAATCTGTCAATCCCTTGCGGAGCTACATGCAGTTGATTGCGGTTGCCAGAAGAAAGAAAGAAAGAAGAAAGAAGAAAGAAAGAATTGAGAAGAGACAGCACAAGCCGACTTTTGACGTCGGCTTATAAATACCGTATTCATTCCAATTTTACAAAGTCCTTTTGGGTGGGCGCTTTTTTTAAACCTGGTTTACCTAATTTTTTCGTAAAGGCCGGTTATTAGAGACAAATTTACGTTATAATAAGGTCCAAAGATGTTCTAGTAGCTTTTCTGATGCAGTAAATGTATTGCAAGTTTAGTTTACTCAGGACTTCAAATCCTCAAGCTATTTCATTGTATCAACGTCTATCTGTCACTTCAACATTAATGGTACCCTTTAGCAAATTGAAAATACCATGGGTGGGCGCTTATTGTGGTATGGGCCCTTTTTGGAATGAATACGGTAGTAAAGTTGGGTTCAGGTCATTTTGACACATTCTGTATTTACTATTATTGCTATGAATACGGAAACAACTCATAAAAGAACAAATTTTCCATTTCAGTCCAAAGAAATCATCAAAGGGTCAGAGGTCATCGTCAGGTATAATAATGAAGTATGGCAAGTTACTGAGCATGCTCACAGAGGTGACGGATATTCAGGATACAAATTGGGAAGTCTTGGAAGCAGTTGGCAGTGAATTTAGGCAAGTATTACTTGGCGCAACATTTTTACAGTCCCAGTATGCTTTTATAATTGAAAAGAAACCAGGTCAGGAATCACACACAGGACAGCGGGCTTTGCAAGAGACAGACTTGCGCCTTAATCCATGAGCGCTATATGACCATGTTATTGCCCTCTTTTTTAATTGGTTCAAATACAGGGGTTTATCAAGTATTGAGTCAATCAGAGATATAAGAATAGTCATGGAATAGACAATGGGGCTGAGCTATCATTATTGACACCAAAGTCACCATAATATAGTTTGATAAAAAAATATTTGGAAGGGACATTCCTACTGTGATGCCAGTGCCACGCCTTGGGTGCACAATTGGGCTACTTTACCATCGCTTACCGCTACTCAAAAGCATGCCTCTACTTGCCTAAAATTTGGCTGCTTTTGCCAATATCAGGCCACAACAGTATTTTCTTTTCAATTTTAAGCTGTGAAATGTTTTGAGTCTCTGAAGCTCCAAATTGCAATTACAGTGGGTTTTGCGATCATTTGTGACCCAATGTGATCCACTCAGGCTAAAGTCAGCAATTTTGAAACTTGAGTCACTATACCGATACTTACTGATTTTGAATCCCCAGATCCCTTGAATACTTGGCTGTAAAGTTGTGAACCTTTTATATATCCACTTTCTTTTTGTTTTTTTGTTTTTTTCCTCATTTTTGCCTGTTTTCCAGTTTCATTATTGCCTACTTTAGCCTGATTGGACCAGATCTGGTCACATTTATTGATCGGTCAGTTTTTATGTCAAGTGCTTTTCAAAACAATAGAAAACATAAGAATTCTCCTGTGAAATATTCACTTTTGAACTCTGAGTAAGAAAGCAATCCTGGCAAGTTATATATCATTTTAAAGCTTATGATCCAGAGGATATTAACATATTAAGCCTTTCAACCTCCTTTATTGAACCCATACAATTCCTCTGATGCATCGCAAACTTTGGCGATTGCCCATCACTTTTCAAAAGCGTTTCATCGCAATCGCTCGGCGATCGACTATAAATTCAGCTCGTTGCTTTTGCATTTTTGCTGATCACGGCGATAGTGATTGCAGACCGCAATTAAAATGTACGAAATGTCACAAAATACATTTTTAGAACATCCATTTATGTCAATAATTATTGTTTTGAATTAATTCATCACCAAAAGTTAATAATCGAGAAAGATAAATTAATTAGCAAAATAATAGATCCAGTTGATTAGAAATGATTGGTTGATACATTCATGTGTCAAGCGATATCGCTGGGAAGTTGAGATTTCTTCAACTCGCAAAAGCGACATCGTTTTTGCCTCAGCGATTTGAATCGATTGATCAGCTCGACGCTCTGGAAATGTAAGATAATACTGAGCATGCGTGAGAATTGCTTTTCTGCAAAAGCGATCGAGTATCAATTCAGCTTAATATAGATTTGCAAGTTTCCTCTCATTGTGTGAGAAAGGTCTCAAATAGCATGTGGCTCCACTGTGTCCTTTATGTAAGACACTTAATAAGGTGGGGCATTAGGGGGGGGGGCAGAGGGGAACATGATCTAGTGGTGTTTACACAAATTGAGACAAATAAAGCTGATGCACAGAGGAATTGTGTGGGTTCAATAAAGGAGGTCGAAAGGCTTAATATGTTAATGAATGTCATTTTCGACCCATGTAAAAGATTTTTTGCAGGAGGGGGAACGACCACAACATGCGTTTTCATGTATTTACCATAACTCTAGAGCCGCATGACAAATGGAAATATCAATGCAATTAACAGCTTCCTTGACTCATTTCCTCTAAGACCAGTGTATTAATATTAAAAAGTACAAAGAAGTTGTTCTTAAACGCCTGCCCAAATGTCTAGAATTTTACCATTTTAATGTCCATTTAATCCAGTGGTATTAATTTTGTGAGGGCAGATTAGCAGCTAGATGTGGGATTGACTGCACCATGTCCCACAATGCAACTTGATTAAGGTGGCCTTCAGGTTTTACATTCTGCAAAATATCATGCAAAGTCCCACTGCATGATGGGATCATCAGGATTTAAATTCCTTGCAGCGCATTTAGATGTATTGTGTTATAACTTCCCAACAAGTTTGCATGGTCAACTGGACAAACCTTTAAGAGGGAAATGAACAATCGGGCTGAATTATTCCTTATTATAACTGTATTCACTTAATTTCATGCTCTGTTACACAAAACAAGTAACTTCATACTCTGGGTGCTCATTGAAAACAAGAGTGTCCTTCATTTAAAACCCTAATAATAAAACCAGGTAAAGTCAATTAACACCACTGAGGGTTCTTTTGTCTTCTTTCTTTCTTTCTTTCTTTCTTTCTTTCTTTCTTTCTTTCTTTCTTTCTTTCTTTCTTTCTTTCTTTCTTTCTTTTTTCTTTTCTTTCTTTCTTTCTTCTTTCTTTTTTCTTTCTTTCTTTCTTTCTTTCTTTCTTTCTTTCTTTCTTTCTTTCTTCCTTCCTTCCTTCCTTCCTTCCTTCCTTCCTTCCTTCCTTCCTTCCTTCCTTCCTTCCTTCCTTCCTTCCTTCTTTCTTTCTAGCTAAATTTAAATTTAATATCAGAAAAGCGATTCTCACGCATGCTCAGTGTTTACTTAAATTTCCAGAGCGTCGAGCTGATCAATCGATTCAAATCGCTGAGGCAAAAATGACATCGCTTTTGCAAGTTGGAAGCGATTTCGCTTGTCGCTTGACACGTGAATGCATCAACCAATCATATACAACCAACTGGATCTATTATTTTGCTAATTAATTTACCTTTCTCGATTATTAACTTTTGGTGATGAATTAATTCAAAGCAATAATTATTGACAGCAACTGTTGTTTTCAAAATGTATTTTGTGGCATTTAGAATATTTTAATTGTCGTCTGCAATCGCTATCGCCATAAAAAGTATAAATGCAAAAGTGATGAGCGATGCATCGCAAAATTCGGCAATTGCCCATCGCTTTCCAAAAACGTTTCATCGTAATCACACGGCGATCAAGTATAAATTCAGTTTTAGTTCATTGAGGCATTTAATTTAATTTGTCAGTTAATTTGTGATGAACAGAGACAAAATTGTGTGGTCACCTGAATGGTCATATATGGTCAATTCCAAGCAACCTCGCCCAAATTGTCAAAATTTAAAAATCAAGTCAAGTATGTGATTTTGGTCTCATATTGAAGCTAAAAAGCTATATTTTCTGAAAACGTACATTTTTAGGAGGAAATGGTGTCCATTGTTAGAAAAACATCCTAATCCGCATAAATTTGCACATTCTTGACTGGTAAAAGCAGCAAAACTAAAAACACAGCAACTGCTCTGTACTGTAAAATTTTGGAAACAAATTATGCATGTGAATATAAAGTTTATAAGTAGCTCAAAATATAAACACCAGGAATTTTCAAATTTTATAACATGTAGCTTCGTCAGCATTGTTTGAGTACCAATTTTACGATTAAAAGCATCATTCCGCAACGCAAAAGTATCATTTATTACCACTGCAATTTTAAAATAAGGTTGATTTTCATTGAAACCAGAATGCAAAGCAAATTTATTCATCCCTATCCAATGAAACAAAAATAAGTTTCAAAAAGTTTAATTTGCGGCTGTAACGACCAATTAAAGTTGCATCATTCCGCAACGTTGCGGAATGATGCATAATTCATAATGTGCTCGTTTGAAAAAAATATTCAAAATTTTGGGTTCAAACTTTCGGAAATGCATTGCACAGAACTATCTTTACAGTAATTGATATTTCAGCATTGCCTGAACCATTGTAAGTGACATTTCTCCACAAAACCCCCTGCATCATTCCGCAACGCCATAAGGATTCATGGATTGCAAGGATTTTTTCTTTAAATTTACGGAAAATAAAAACAGTGATGATTATTTCTTGATAGATGGTGATAGTTGTTATGTTACATCCTATGGCTAACATCCAGTGCTCAATTTCACTTCCAAGAATTTTAGACTAGCAGAATGTTGACATAATTTTAGTTTCAAAATGTGACCATGCAACACAAGTTATCGGATTAAAAAAAATCGGTGATAAATATTTTTGGATAAATATTGATATTTGTCAGCTAACATAAGTAGCTAAGTATATAAAAACACAATTTACTCAAATTTATTGATATATTTATTTTTATTTTCAAACATGGAATGCTTTTCATTTTCTATGGGATTTTACACACAGCATCATTCCATAGCGCTCCTTGCATCATTCCATAACGTGACCTAGTCTCGCAAATTTGGCATAAAGAGACGATGCCCAAATTTTTTTTTAATCGATACTGACAATTGTCAGTTTACATCCTAAGCTTTACATTAAGTGGCAAGTTTAATATCTCAGATTACTAAACTCACAGAGTTTGTCAAAAATGTTTTAGTGCAAAAAATACTGCCCCCGTGCACATCATTCCGCAACGCGAACTTTGCAATATGCAAATTAGGAAATTAGAGTGGTTTGGAAAAGTTTCTCCTACCTTAATCATTCACTTACCAAAAATACTTCAACATTATGCTATTCACCTTATGCTGTTAATACATATTTGGCTGCTGCATCAAAAAGAAATTTGTACGAAGGCAGTTTGCATCATTCCGCAACGCTTGGAATTGCCCATATGTCATTTGAGTGGTCAATGGAGCACACTAAGTTCACACGCAAGGTCTTACAATTGAGTTTTGTTGCTCACTTAAATGATAAAATTAAAAATATAAAATAGTCGAGTTCTCACAGGCAAAGAAAGTTATTTTGTTTTATTTAATTTTTAATTAAAATATTGGTATCCTTTATCAAGACATGTACACAACATAATCTGATTAAAGTTGGAAATTTAAAAAATTCAGTTGTTACCATATTGCTCAGTATCTAAGCTTACTGAAATCCCCACATACCTGACATACTTGGTTACTAAGTTACGAATGCTTTTGATATATTGCTCATTTTCTAATGTTTTTACTGCAAATTCATTAATCCACTGTGCAGTTCCAACGCAATAACTGATCAACTTGAAACTTGGTACAGTGATTAGATATGATGTGCTGTATAGATTTGTGTCATGTTATTTGCATATTTCTGAATATTAATGAGCTTATTTGCATATTGCATATTATTTGTATTTACAAACCTTTGCTATTTACACACCTTTGTGTGTGGGGCACCTTAATTACGAAGGAATTGCCAACTCTTAGACATTGTGTGGTGCCACTTTGGTTGACTTCTGGTTCTGGTTCTGGTTAAATACTTCTCAACACTTTCTACAAAGCCAGGCGAGAAGGGTATTGTGCGCAGAACGTCAGATGCTAGTTGTTTCGAGCTGTGTTTTGGTGGTGTTTTAGGACTTCTTTCTTGAATACTTTGGTTTCTGTAATGTCGACTATGGTTTGAGGAAGCTGGTTCCAATCTTTGGTTGTGTTGGGGAAGTATGAGTAAACCCAGCAGTCTTTCTTGCCCGTTGGTCTTTGGAAGGCTTTTGAGTGGAGATTTTAGCGGATGTTATGTGGTTGGGGAAGAAAAATCTGATTTAGAATTTTGGATGAGACATAGTCAAGTCCAGTATTTTAAAACTGATACTGTGATCAATAAATATTGGGCATATGCATCCAATGTTATAATTATTATCACTAAATAGATTGATCAAGTTTGTAGATATACAGTAAAAAATTTCTTATATTCAAAACCAAAATATTTTACTCACTTGACGGTTTCACCTATCGATAGGCATCATCAGAATGACGTCCTACCGGAAGTAAGAATCATCCAACATCATTCTGATGATGCCTATTGACCATGATGTGCAAAACCATCAAGTGAGTGAAATATTTTGGTTTTGTGCATAAGAAAATTATTTTACCTTATCATTATCATATTTTGGAACCAATATTTTCACATACTAATTGGATTCATCAAAACATAAATAATGAGTTTTAGTGCGGTCAATTTGCAAAACACAGTCAAAGCAATCAATAACAATCAGATGTTGTTTTATTTTTCATGTGTTGTTTTGTTTGCTTGATTTCAGCACCCTACTCAAGGACAACACAAGTGCTCAAGGGAGTTCGAAAAAAGTGAAAGGTGCGGTGAAGAACATTCTGAATATTCTGAATGTAAGTTGTTCACTAAGGCATTAAACATTATTGTTTAATTGGCATAGCATGACTGACCCTACAAAAGCATAGATTCAAACTTTTTTGTTGCTTTTTCAGAACAAGAATATTTCATCAAGTTTGGTCTATTATTTGTCGTATCCCTGACTGATTCTACAAACACAAAGATTCAAAATGTTTTGTTGCTTTTTCAGAAAAAAAAATGTTGACATGACAAGGACTTATGTTAATTGTATGATTGCTATAGCCTTGACAGAATCTACAAAAACACAGGCTCTAACTTTTTGTTGCTTTCTCAGAAAATAAATGATTGTCATGGACTTTTATCAATTGCTTGATTGTCATAATCCAACTATTGCTCCGACTCTATATGTCAATACAGATTATAAAAATATTTTTGTTGCTACTTCAGAAAAAAAATGTTTGTCATTGAAATGTAGTTTTTCAAACATAACAGGAATCAGATTTATTTTAGTATTATTTTGAAATCCAGTCCTGATATATGCATAGTTTGTCGTTTTTTTATGCAATTCTATATTGTGTATACTGTATATTTTAAAATTGTATGTATTTTGTTGACATGCCCTTCTTAGAACCTGAGAAGATTAGTGTTCCTAATACTATACTCATTTGCAGCAAACCTTTGACTAGCGCGACTACCGTGATGTTGAAGGGTCCCTGTCGTAAATCCCTATTACTTACGAAGGGTACCGATCATAAGTCATTTTAATGAAATGGATTTTACGATGTGTTGTAAGTTATGATTGATTTAGATACTTACGAAGCTTTGTAAAGTTGAGTGAATGAAATGAATCCCTGGGTGCAGTCTATATAAGCACTTGGTCTCAGGTGGTGGCCGCATTGCATTCTCTAAATTCAGTAAATTTTCATTGTCAACCGTGTAATTGAATGGGATTATTTTGAAATTTTAAAACGCTTGAAATATCACAAACAAATAGGCCTATGTTAATAAGTAATATTAATACAAGCTAAAACCGTTGGGTTTGATAATGAACCCCACAAACTAACCAAGTATATTGAAAATGCCATACGGCCGGGCGGTTTCACAAGTTGCCGGCTCGATCATGTCAGCCACCACCTGCTTGGTCTTAGCATCTCCTGCAATAATTCTCAAGATCTAATTTTTTTTTTAATTCAAAATTATATTTTCCTGACAGGTTCTTGATCAACTTCCACTCACTCACATGTTGCCCACCAACCAAGACAGATGCATGCTGGGATTGGTGGTCATTGACGCCATGGTAACGGGATGGTTAGCCACAGGTGATATCGCATGCCAGCCTCAGTTGATAGAAGCACTCTGCTTTTGTAGAAATCTGGAAATGAACATTTTAAAGGTAGGTCATGTCACTGCTCCCCCCAGAAAGATGAAAAAGCCTTGTGTGTAAAGAAGGCTGTGTTTAAAAAAAAAGGATGATACTTCTTTTTCTGCAGGTTTCAAATTGCATCCTCTATTCCAGAAAAATACAGCACTAATTTTTTTTTTGGATAAAAAAAATCCAATTTTGCCAAATGAACCATATCTAAATCTTTTATTAGTTCTAACTGGCAATGAAAGTAAAATTTGAATAGTTTTGCAATTTCAGGGGAAATTGGCCAAAAACATACAATTTTGCATGATTTCTGACAATTTCAGTCACAAAATTCAAAGACTTAGCACAAGTCTAAGCATTCAAAATTTGTAGTCTAGGCTATGAATTTGCTCATAAATTTAATATTTTTGTTAATTCTGATAATCGATTGTAAAAGATACAAGAAAATGGGTTTTCCAAAAAGTAGACTTTATAACATGAAAATTGTAAAAGTATGACTTGAGCTTGATTGTCACAGCATACGAAAAACACCCTAAAAATGCATGTCTCAGGCCCTTATTCCAAAAATTGGCCAAATATTAAAATTGACTTTTATTGCCAGATAGAATTAAGTTAAGGATTAGGATTTAGCTTTGTTTCATTTGGCAAAAGAGGAAAATATTTTTCTGATCCCCAAAAAATAGTGCTGTATTTTTCTGGAATAAAACTGTAGTACAAGATTGATTAATTATGGATTTTCTGATATTATATAAAACGTCTGTCTTTTTAAGGATTGTATTGGGTTCATACACTCCTTTATCAAAGCAGTCAATCAGAAAAGCGGTTAGAAAAGTATGAGGAGTGCATTGATTGTACAATGTGCACTCCGCATACTACGCACAGTTCTTTCGCATGTGTTCGTGTCGCTTGATTCATTTTTCGGACTGGATGCATCTTCTCTGGTTCTATTTTCCAACATTTTTAGTGATCATTTTGATATGAAATAGGTTAAGGGATCTAAAATGAGCGTTTATTGCGTTTCGACAGTATTTTTTGTGGGACATGAGAGCACCTCAGACCTATCGAATTGCATTCTGAATACGAAGCATGTCTTTCTGATATCAAATAATTTTCATTTTTTGAAAATCACAATATAATACAAATTTTATGACAAATTATAAAAATTTGATATTTTTCAAATTTTTGATATATAACAGTCCTCGAAGTAAATTATATAAATCTAATGACATATTCTTAAAGTGTATGTAGCAGGAGGAAAAGCCGACGGTCAATTGAAAATTTTGACCTGTCATATTGAAGATATGGATTTTTTTCCCAAAAAGACCTTATTTTTTTTGGTGTTTTGGGAAAAAAAATCCATATCTTCAATACGAAAGGTCAAAATTTTCAATTGATCGTCGGCTTTTCATCCCACCTACATACACTTTAAAGTATAAATGATCAGATTTATAAAGTTTACTTCAAGTACTGTTAAATATCAAAAATATCAATTTTAATGATTTGCCATAAAATGTGTATTAAATTGCTAATTTCAAAAATCAAAATTATTTGATATCAGAATGACATTCTTCGTATTCAGAATGCAATTCGATATGTCTGATGTGCTCTAATGTCCCACAATAAATACTGTCCAAACGCTCATACCCCAGCCCTTAATGAATGCGTATTACTTGTTGCTTGAGAAATTAGACAAAATAATACACTTGCGCTGATGTTGATGTAGACTACCCCGTAGTCCACTTGCCCATTGTGGATACTCTGGATATTGTATTTAAGCTTAAAACTCTGATTTAATTAATGTGTGCACAATTGATAGATTTTCACATCTGATCAGTCACCCTACTCCCTCTGTTTGTTAGCTTCCCAAGTGGACTACTGACATTGCCTTGCGGTTAAGATTTTTAACACGGGACTCTATGGAGAGTTAGGCCAATTTCTGGCCTAACTAAAATTGGCCATGATGTAATGCATCTTTAAATGGATCTGCCTTGTGATTGGTCGCCCATACCTCGCTATGGTTTAAATCGTCTGGGCCCGCGCCATTACCATTAACTACACCGTAAACAACTGTCTGTGGTATTTGCTTGGCGCTTTTGTGTTGACGCTGAAAGTTAATCTCTCATCAAACATCTAGCGGCGTACTTGTGGTTAATGGACTGATAAACAAGTATGCTTGACAGTGTGTTTTAGAGAGCAAAGTCCAGGGGTAAAGTTCTGCTTACAATTCAAAGTTCATAGTCAAAATTTCGGGTTCGCTATCAATAAACTGGTAGATTCCAAAATCAGAATTGTTCAGTATTAAAGTGAGCCGTTATAATTATGCAAGATAATGTTGCATTCAATTACTTTTATTGTCACTAATCGTCTGATATTTTTAACCCTTTATGACCATTTTACTATTTTAATAAACATCAGTATAATTTTAAGTTCAACGAAATGGGTTCATCATGACTAATAATAACATATTTTTAATAAAATTCGACTATGGCATAGTCTAATGTTGATGCATCTAATGCACGAGCCCCAAACCCTAATTTCTCTCCCAACAAGTAGTACTTGTTCATTAGCCTATAATTATCCCAGCTGAAATCCCCTGTGGAAGACAGGACCTTTATCTCCCACACAGGGGATGTATATTTCAAATGCAGTCACTCATTCAGGTAACCCCATTTGAAATTCACACCCCCTGTGTGGAAGATTAATGTCATGTCTTCCATAGGGGGTGTATGGATTTCAACTGGAATAGCCCATTATGTCACAAGAAGTGGACCAAAATGACACTGGTAGTATTTGTATCATATTTTTCACACAGATTTAGTTGTGACCTGTATTTAGTGTTATTGTCAAGTTAGGCGAAGAAAAAAGAAAACCCTGTTCTACGGGCCCGACCAACCCAGATTTTGAACAAATTGGGAAAAAAATTTCCTGTTGGCGTACAAATGAATGCCGACCCAATTTTCAGAAAAGGAACAACATTTTTTTTTTGTATTTTCTCAAATTGCAAATTATTTACAGATTTTGGTGATTTTTTGGGTCATTTCCCCCCCCCCCAAAAAAATGCCAACCAACCGACCCTACTTGAAAGGTCCGTCCACCTGTAGAACAGGGTTTCTTTTTTTCGTCGCCTTAAGGGATCCAAAATGAGCGTTTATTAGCGTGTTGACAGTATTTTTGTGGGACATGAGAGCACCTCAGACCTATCGATTGCATTCTGAATACGAATCATGTCTTTCTGATATCAAATAATTTTCTTTTTTTTTAAATCACAATATAATACAAATTTTATGACAAATTATAAAAATTTGATATTTTTCAAATTTTGATATATAACAGTCCTCGAAGTAAATTATATAAATCTAATGATATATTCTTAAAGTGTATGTAGCAGGGAGGAAAAAGCCGACGGTCAATTGAAAATTTTGACCTTTCATATTGAAGATATGGATTTTTTTTTTCCCAAAAGACCTAATTTTTTTGGTGTTTTGGGAAAAAATCCATATCTTCAATACTGAAAAGGTCAAAATTTTCAATTGATCGTCGGCTTTTCATCCCACCTACATACACTTTAAGTATAAATCATCAGATTTATAAAGTTTACTTCAAGTACTGTTAAATATCAAAAATATCAATTTTTAATGATTTGCCATAAAATGTGTATTAAATTGCTAATTTCAAAAATCAAAATTATTTGATATCAGAATGACATTCTTCATATTCAGAATGCAATTCGATATGTCTGATTTGCTCTAATGTCCCAAAATAAATACTGTTCAAACGTTCATACCCCAGCCCTTAAGGGCTCATTAATTTTTCACAGCAGGCATTTGCACAATTGGTCATTAGTAAAGGTCCAGTGCCCTGATCCTTTCTACACAAATGCCAACTGCAGACAACAAGGTCCATGTTTTTTTAAAATCATGAATTGGACATTTTCATGACTATATGTAGAATTTGCATGAAAAATGCATTTAAATGATTACAAACAAGCCCAGTATTGATTCAGTGGTTCTTGAGATAATTCTTGATATTATGAGAAAGTATGTTAAAGCCTATGGCCAGCACGAAGAGCATTTAAAAACCTTCCCCCCCAACAAAACTTATGTAGCACTAAACCGCTTGTGAATCAACATAATGATTAACAACTCATATTTTTAGTCGGTAGGAGTGGTCTAGTTCGTAGATGCATAAATTGATTGGTGTCGTCTATCAGGCCGTAGATGAACCTACGTGACCACGAATATCAATAACGCGTAAAACACTCTTATAGATGAAACATTTTTATGATGTGTTTATCTTTATTTTTTTATTTCAGGCCATGAAATCAACAGGAATCCTGAAGTGCTTTGAGGTCAGTTCCATGTTGGCTTATATCATCAACAAACACATGCATGCATGGGAGTTTGTGCAGGAAACCAACCAAGCGGACTCTCTGAGTGGTCGGTTCCTGGTGCTTGATGATGTTACTCAGATGTTGATGAGGCAGTGGATGCAGAAAGCTGCCCATAGAGCGAGCCAGGAGGAGAACATCTTGATGGATGTGATCAAATTGGTAAGCTGCTGTACAACAGTGTGTGTTATTGGCAGGGTTACCAAAAGATTTCAGCCCGAATCGCAGGGCAAATAATCGAAAAGTCACCCAATTTTTCTCTTTACCATTGGTTTCTATGGTGCAGGAAACTATCGAAAGTGGTGGGAGCCAATGTTGAAAAGTCACCAATTTTTTTCTTAACCATTAATTTCTATGGGACAGGAAATTGTCAAAAGTCGCGGGAGAAATCTTCAAAAGTCGCCCCATTGGGCTACCAAATCACAGGTTTGGCAACCCTGGTTATTGGCATTGGTCTATTCGCTGCAGTAGTGTATGTTAGTAACCATTGGTTACTGGTTCAAGACTGGGCTCATACACCTGTTCCGAATTTTGATATGTCATAGGCTTTGTGTAGTGATCATTTCGATCAGTGGTTCGTAACAAAGAAAGCGTGAGCCAGTTGACCTAACAACAGTCATATTCTAACGTGCACTACGACAGCAAATTCCAGTTGAAATCCACACATCTCATATGACCTTCATCTGCTCCATTTCAAATCTACACCCCCTGTGCGGAAGATTAAAGCCATGTCTTCCTGGGGTGTATGCATTTCAACTGGAATGACACGACACATCTGATAACACCATAAATAACGTAACTGCCACATAGCTACGTTCGCAAACCCTGGGGGCCACTCAAGGGTTAAAAGTGTACGCATGCATAACCAAATTTTTTTAAACACGCCCTAAATGAGTTTTACCCTACCAGCATATTTAGGCCCTTAATAAGGTAATTTAACATAAAATTTGTCCCCTAAATGAGTTTTTTGGCTAGTAAAAATGAAACAATAAACCCTTTTTGGACTCATAATTAACAAAAATCTGAAAAGTTACCCTAAACAAGTTGTTCAGTTTCAGAAAACTACCCTTATTCTTGAAAATCAGTGTTTTTTAGACCCTAACTGAGTCACTCGCGTAACTTGTCTTGCCTAAAAAAACACCCCTTTTTACAGGGGAAAGAAGAATTACGCATCGCACACTAGCACAATTAAACATGAATTTACAAATGGAAACATTACATGCATAGCCAGATATACCAGAGTAAAAACTCCGGACATACCTGCCTGTGCGGGGACTCGAACCCCAGACCTCTCGCTTGTCGGGCGAGCGCTCTAACCACTGAGCTACACAGACTGTCCCTGATAAACAGGACTCAAGTCTGGTACTTATGGATATGAGCAGTCATGCGGGGTAAACAGTACAAACAACACATTACATACCAGTGTACGAGATCAATTAATGATGCTTACCCGCCGGCCTAATATAATCATGCAAACAAGGGAAGAGGCCTACGCATCATACACTGGAACATGGAAACACTCAAACATTACAAACTAGCGCACAAGATCAAATTAATGATGCTTAATCGTATCCTTTTTACTTTCTTTTTTGGTCACACATGCGTACAGACCATTTATGTGAGTGGTCCCCCCCCGGGTGCTCAAACTATGCTTCCAGGGGAAAAAGTTCATTTTGGCATTTACGAGGGCAGCCAGGTAATTCTGCTAATGCCTGCTAGGGCACCAAGGTAAAAAGAAAAGGCATGGGGCACCCAAGGCAATTGCCTTTGGTGCCTCCGGTTATTTTTTTCCCTGACTTGTCTTTTAAAAGGAACATTATGCAGTCAAAAAAACATTATTGGTTCTGACATGGAATTGTTATGCTAATTGAATTATGTGCATGTCACACAACTTCCCTGTTGCAGGTGATAACGGGATTATTTCAATGCCATCCACGACTACAATAAGTTGCCATCTCAGTTTCAGTTTGTCAACTACAAGGCGGAGTTTAAAGTTCAAAACATCTAGCTAAAAGTGCTTCGAAATAGGAGTTTGCTGATTATGTGCATTTTTGGGTTTTTGTTTTTTAAAGAGGATGCCCTGCCAGAGCAGTTCTTCTGGGGTGAACCAAACCTGTCTGAATTTGACGGAAGCTAATGGATGCAATAGCATTAAAACATTAGCACATGCCAAATTCAGAGATAACTTTGTCATTGATTAATTTGATGACAATGCAGGTTTGGTTCACCCCAGAAGAACTGCTCTGGCAGGGCTTCCTCTTTAAAGTTGCTTTAGTCATTACCCTCTCCAAGCAAACTGCTGTCTTTTTGTTGATAAGGGACCCTTTGAAAATATATGCTTGCATGTTGAGTGTTTATTGTGAGCCATTGTATCTGTTACTTAGCCTATAAGTACTGGGAAATCAGTGGAGGGTATTGCGGTGTAATCTTTAGTCTGTAAACTCATTTAGTCAGGGTGCAATGGGATTGGTGCTGCCATGTCAGTCTTGAATAACATTGTAAAGTTCGATGTAATTGCATAATGCATATTGCTTGATTTGCTATTGTGTACTGTTTGGCTGAAAAAGAAACATGTTTCTTGTCCCCTTCTGCTTCCTTTTTGAGGCCACTTTTGAAGAAAGAAGTGGAAGGTGAGATGCTCTATAGCCTTACTAAGGCAAGAAACACTTGTAAGGCAAGAAACACTTGTAAAGCAAGAAACACTTCTAAGACAAGAAACATTTCTAAGGCAAGAAACATTTCTAAGGCAAGAAACACTTCTAAGGCAAGAAACACTTCTAAGGCAAGAAACATTTCTAAGGCAAGAAACACTTCTGAGGCAAGAAACACTTCTGAGGCAAGAAACATTTCTAAGGCAAGAAACACTTCTGAAGCAAGAAACATTTCTAAGGCAAGAAACATTTTTAAGGCAAGAAACACTTCTGAGGCAAGAAACATTTCTAAGGCAAGAAACATTTTGAAGGCAAACATTTCTAAGGCAAGAAACACTTCTGAGGCAAGAACCATTTCTAAGGCAAGGAACATTTTTAAGGCAAGAAACATTTCTAAGACAAGAAACACTTCTGAGGCAAGAAACATTTCTAAGGCAAGAAACATTTCTAAGGCAAAAACACTTCTAAGACAAGAAACATTTCTGAGGCAAGAAACATTTTTAAGGCAAGAAGTATTTCTGAAGCAAGAAACATTTCTAAGGCAAGAAACATTTTTAAGGCAAGAAACACTTCTGAGGCAAGAAACATTTCTAAGGCAAGAAACATTTTTAAGGCAAACATTTCTAAGGCAAGAAACACTTCTGAGGCAAGAAACATTTCTAAGGCAAGAAACATTTCTAAGGCAAAAAACACTTCTAAGACAAGAAACATTTTTCAGGCAAGAAACATTTCTAAGGCAAGAAACACTTCTGAGGCAAGAAACATTTCTAAGGCAAGAAACATTTCTAAGGCAAAAACACTTCTAAGACAAGAAACATTTCTAAGGCAAGAAACACTTCTAAGGCAAGAAACACTTCTAAGGCAAGAAACACTTCTAAGGCAAGAAACACTTCTGAGGCAAGAAACATTTCTAAGGCAAGAAACACTTCTGAAGCAAGAAACATTTCTAAGGCAAAATACATTTTTAAGGCAAGAAACACTTCTGAGGCAAGAAACATTTCTAAGGCAAGAAACATTTTTAAGGCAAACATTTCTAAGGCAAGAAACACTTCTGAGGCAAGAAACATTTCTAAGGCAAGGAACATTTTTAAGGCAAGAAACATTTCTAAGGCAAGAAACACTTCTGAGGCAAGAAACATTGCTAAGGCAAGAAACATTTCTAAGGCAAAAACACTTCTAAGACAAGAAACATTTCTAAGGCAAGAAACATTTCTAAGGCAAGAAACATTTCTAAGGCAAGAAACATTTTAAGGCAAAACACTTCTAAGACAAGAAACATTTCTGAGGCAAGAAACATTTTAAGGCAAGAAGTATTTCTGCAGCAAGAAACATTTCTAAGGCAAGAAACATATTTAAGGCAAGAAACACTTGAGGCAAGAAACATTTCTAAGGCAAGAAACATTTTTAAGGCAAACATTTCTAAGGCAAGAAACACTTCTGAGGCAAGAAACATTTCTAAGGCAAGAAACATTTCTAAGGCAAAAACACTTCTAAGACAAGAAACATTTTTAAGGCAAGAAACATTTCTAAGGCAAGAAACACTTCTGAGGCAAGAAACATTTCTAAGGCAAGAAACACTTCTGAGGCAAGAAACACTTCTGAGGCAAGAAACATTTCTAAGGCAAGAAACACTTCTGAAGCAAGAAACATTTCTAAGGCAAGAAACATTTTAAGGCAAGAAACATAACTTCTGAGGCAAGAAACATTTCTAAGGCAAGAAACATTTTTAAGGCAAACATTTCTAAGGCAAGAAACACTTCTGAGGCAAGAAACATTTCTAAGGCAAGAAACATTTCTAAGGCAAAAACACTTCTAAGACAAGAAACATTTTTAAGGCAAGAAACATTTCTAAGGCAAGAAACACTTCTGAGGCAAGAAACATTTCTAAGGCAAGAAACATTCTAAGGCAAAAACACTTCTAAGACAAGAAACATTTCTAAGGCAAGAAACACTTCTAAGACAAGAAACACTTCTAAGGCAAGAAACATTTCTAAGGCAAGAAACACTTCTGAGGCAAGAAACACTTCTGAGGCAAGAAACATTTCTAAGGCAAGAAACACTTCTGAAGCAAGAAACATTTCTAAGGCAAGAAACATTTCTAAGGCAAGAAACACTTCTGAGGCAAGAAACATTTCTAAGGCAAGAAACATTTTAAGGCAAACATTTCTAAGGCAAGAAACACTTCTGAGGCAAGAAACATTTCTAAGGCAAGGAACATTTTTAAGGCAAGAAACATTTCTAAGGCAAGAAACACTTCTGAGGCAAGAAACATTTCTAAGGCAAGAAACATTTCTAAGGCAAAAACACTTCTAAGACAAGAAACATTTCTAAGGCAAGAAACATTTTAAGGCAAAAACACTTCTACGACAAGAAACATTTCTGAGGCAAGAAACATTTTTAAGGCAAGAAGTATTTCTGAGGTAAGAAACATTTTTAAGGCAAGAAACACTTTTAAGGCAAGAAAAATTTCTAAGGCAAGAAACATTTTTAAGGCAAGAAACATTTTTAAGGCAAGAAACATTTCTAAGGCAAGAAACACTCCTAAGGCAAGAAACATTTTTAAGGCAAGAAACATTTCTAAGGCAAGAAACACTTCTGAGGCAAGAAACACTTTTAAGGCAAGAAATACTTCTAAGGCAAGAAACACTTCTGGATGGTTCTGTGATCATTAGAGAGGGTGTACATACCAGAACAATAAAATAAAAAAGGTCCAATATAAATATGGGTATTTACACCTATTTTTCGATAAAAAATTGTTATTTTTGATTGGTTGTATTGTATTTTTTATCTCCCTAGATTTGCAACCAGCCAGAGGCACTTGATTTCTGTCCTAAGTCATCTGTGTGTTTTGATTGTTTGGTTTGATGCTAACTTAAAATACCTTGACCTAAATTAAATAAATTGTTTGTTCCAAATCAATACAGAAATTTGAAGTGACCTGTGACAAGACTTGAATAGGTGTCTTGTTTTTGTTGCCATGAATAGTCTGGCCAGGGAGTTGTCTGCTTTCTGGATCAGTGGTTGCAATAATAGTTTATATAACCAGAGGTGTCATTAGCGTAGGTGGTGAAAGGCACTGGCTCGCCACTTGTCTGTTAGGTTATTTTCGGAATAATAACTATGCACATCCACCTATTTTTGTTGTTGCTAATTCACAAGTTATGTGGGACCTAACCCCAGCAATGTTAGCATTACACTCGAATTGGCAATATCTGCGCTCTATGTCAAAAGGCTGGCTTGTGTGATTTTTTTATTATTGTCATCTAATTGTGTAGAGATACTCTCTAAATTTTAGGCCTGTTATTGATACAGTTTTTTGAAGTCTATTATCTGAAGCAAATTATTCGACATATCGATACAGTATCGATATATTGACACATTTTCAAGATGCAATTTACGTTTCTTCAATGTTCATTATTACAACAGAATAGGCCCCTGACATAACAAAACGACTGTGCAAAGTGACTTTGCACTCTATATACCGGTACTTGTTTACAATGCCTTTTGAATGGTCACAGTAATTTGGGATAATCTAAAGCATGTGTGCCATATTGTTTGAGTATCGATACTACCACTGAGTGTACCAACATGTCGGAAGTCCATGAATTTTCCGACTATCGATACTTTCGACAATCGATAACGGGCCTACTAAATTTATTTTATATATTAATTTTGATGTATTATCACAAGACTATTACAATCTCATGTCCATTAATTAAAGAAAGAAGCATGCTGAAGATATAAAATAACAATGTAATACAACAATGATAATGAAAATCACACAAGGCAGCCTTTTGGGATACGACAGTATGTGATGCTGATGAATTATGTGATGCGAACAAGCAAAGTCAGTCGGAAGTCGGAAATATTAAATTTTCTTATTTTTTTATAGGATAGAACAAAGCATTTACAAAACTGCATTTTGCAGAAACCCCCATTGAAATTGAACAACCAGTTCCAAAGATATGAGCAATTAAGGAGTTTCCAAAACAACAGAAAACAAAAGAAATGTATTGTTTCTTTGGCTATATCTCAAAATCAATATTTCCGAATTCCGACTGATTTTGCTTGATCGCATCACATATATATATATTCTTTACAGATAGAGGGCAAGATATCTGCATTGATAGCTAAATTGAAATCATCAAGACCATCTGCAAGGTTGAATCACTTACATGGAGCCATTCCATTACTGACAACAGTTGCTACCATCATCCAAAGGACTGCATCACCCCAAACGCAAGACAACAAGAACAGAACTTACAACGAGGCTGTCAAGAAGCTGTGTTCATGGTTACAGGAGCTGCTCACTAGCGTTGAAGTAGACGCTGCAGAAGAGGTTGATGTGCTTTTGGTCGGTTGTCTGGCAAAGTCTGCAGTTGCCGTGGTGATGTGTCAAAAAGCAGGCAGGGAGGATGGAGTGCAGACCGTTTCGGATCAAGATGCATCCGTAGTTGCCATGGAAGAGGATGATTCGTCTCCAGCGCTAGCAACGAAAAAGTCTAAAAAGAAGAGGACAGTTGAGAGTGTAGAAGAAACGGATGATGCTAGCTTATGGGATGGGGTGTTGGAACCTATTCTACATTTAGCTCTAACACACATTGGAAGGATGAAGGGCGTTGAACCCAGTGACCCCAAGGCAAAGAGGAAAGAGGGTCAACAGGTGGGACAGGCGGCCATCTTGTCTGCCTGTCTTGATTATGTGAGGACTGTGTGTGATTTTGTAGAGAATCACAGAGGAAAGATAGATGGAGGAATAATGGGGAAGATGTGGACTCGTGTTTCCATGGCGATGTCAATGGAAGAAGATGGTCAATGTAAAGGTAGGTGTTATAAAGTTCGTTGTTGAATTTTGACCAAATCAAGGAGCCAACTTTATGCTCATTTCGTGAGTGCTGGTCAAGGGTGAAAATAAGAGAGCTTGAACCAGGGGCCACTTCGACAAAAAAAAAGTGGCCCCTGGTTCAGCAAGATTTGAAGAAACCAAGGGCCACTTCCATTTACCAAGGGGCCAATAAAAATAAAGATATGCTGGATGGGTTAAATAAGCACTAGTTGGTAGGGGTCCCAGTTTTGTGAGAAAAGTGTCCCTTGGTCAAACGGCTCCCGTCTCCCACTTACTTTCACCCTTGGTGCTGGTCATAGTGAGTTAAGGCTTACTGGTTCTGAACCCTTAAAATATCCTATACCTTAATGGCTAAGAAGCAAAGGTGTACAGCTATACAGCACTGCCCACATTCATTTGACCTCTTCCATTGTCTGAATTTTTGGTTTTCACTTCCCTTTAGTGGATGAAAAATTCAGGCTTTAGTAATGTCATGAAAACCAGCCCCTGCCATTTGAAGTGCCATTTGAATTGTGTGTAGTGACATATATGACTTGACAAAACCAGTGCCCCATACTGCATGATCACGCCATACCTGAATGGACCCGCTATGCCTTAGTATTGCAGGAAAACCAGCCCCCTGCCTTCTGAAGTACCGTTTGAATTGTGTGAAGTAACATGTATGACTTGACAAAACCAATGCACCCTACTGCATGATCACGCCATACCTGGATGGACCCGCTATGCCTTAGAAATGCAGGAAAACCAGCCCCCTGCCTTCTGAAGTGCCGTTTGAACTGTGTGAAGTAACACACATGACTTTACAAAACCAGTGCACCCTACTGCATGATCACGCCGTACCTGGATGCACCCGCTATGCCTGAGTAATGCAGGAAAACCAGCTCCCTGCCTTCTGAAGTACGGTATGAATTGTGTGAAGTAACAAGTATGACTTGACAAAACCAATGCACCCTACTGCATGATCACGCCATACCTGGATGGACCCGCTATGCTCAGGGTTATAGCTGCCCAAGTTTAGTGCCGGCAAATTTCACTATCCAATTAGAGCGCTTGTTTGGGGCACAATCTGTTTAGTGAACATGAGGGATCGGAGAATAGGATAGGGGGTATACCCCGAAATGTTTTTTTGTTTTTTTACTCTTTTTATGATGAATAAATAATTTGTGGGGAAAAAGAGAAAAAAAAAAAAAAATTGTGCTGGTCGGTGCCAGTCCGTGCCAGTTACCCCTGTCTGGCATGGCTATAACCCTGGCTATGCTTTGTCAGGGATTATGTCGACTTGATTTACTCCTTGTCTTCTTATTATGTCAGAAATTGAAGCATGCTTGTCTATTTGAATAACTTTGTCGTTCCAAATTTGACCAGGCTGCAAAGATTAACTAGGTTTCTGCTCTTACACC
This sequence comes from Amphiura filiformis, assembly GCF_039555335.1. Classification (NCBI taxonomy): domain Eukaryota; kingdom Metazoa; phylum Echinodermata; class Ophiuroidea; order Amphilepidida; family Amphiuridae; genus Amphiura; species Amphiura filiformis. The sequence continues at coordinate 51,673,897 of NC_092641.1, read as the reverse complement.
CATTGCATTTTTTGTTGCATTTTTTGCATTTTGTGAAGAAATGAGAGAAAAAAAATTGGACAAAGTGGTATGAAATGCTCATTTCAATTGCCAATTATGACTAGGCTTTAAGCTATGGTCACACTTGCATTTGCAGAATATCTGATTAATACCCTCCTTGATTGGTTCAAAATTGGACACAATATTCATTTTGGCCAATCAGCAGGTAGTCCTCCCAGGGTTAAGACTAGGGGGATGGGTGGGGGAGTGAAATAAGTGGAAATGGGTAAGGCTATGGTTAATGCTGGCTAGAGAGGTTTGCAAATTAGTATTGTATTACAGCCTTACAAAAAGATCAGTGATTTCAGCAATAAAACTACAGAATAAAGTGGTACAGAAATGTTTAGGCCGCTACCTCCAAAAAATACAGAATTCAACTTGTAAGTGTGTATGTGCCACAGAATTTAGAGGTTCCAGGCATGACAAATTTACGTCCTCACACGTAACGCATATTCTTACTTGCGTTCCGTATACGCTACTGTACAAGCTAGTGTGGATTCATCACGGATTAACAATGGTTGACTGCTGTACAAAGGTATAGGAAGGTTTGTTGAATCATGTATATTGTACTCAGGGTCGGATCCAGGAATTTTTGATAAAGGGGGTGCCTTTTGGTCGACGACAAAAAAAATGTGTTAAAGGGGGTTACCCCCTCGAAAACTCAACAGTTTTGGCCCATTGTTTGCTGTTCATGGCGAATTTGTTCCTTTTTTTAATTTCTTACAATTTTTGTATTTTTAAGTTACCGCGCCTTTGCTAGTCAAAAAATAGGGCTGCCCCCCTAAATCCGCCCCTGGTACTGATTGTAATAAAGACTTACTAGAAAAATACGGAAGAATTCTGAAATACAAAAGAAAATTAATAATATGTGTGATGAATACTGATTTTGTATGGAAAATACTGACATTAAAGCCATATTATAACATTTGCTGAGGAGAACGCCCTCACTGAATGTCTAAAATTCCTTTTTTTACACGATTAAATTGTACTTTATTAAACCAATATACCCTGCAAAAATCAAGACTCTAGATGCTGTAGTTTTGTCAAAATCCGAGATTTTGAATATTATTACAATGGAATTATTAGCTGAACCTGAGAAGATACACGATGTTCATAACATACAGTACGTACATGGCGTGCGGGACGGTGATATACACAACAAAGGGTCATACCACAACATGACCGAAGGAGTGGTACGTATTGGCGACATGTGCGCTGGTAGTAAATTCCAATTTTCTTTGCTTTGTCGTAGTTGTTCGGCTCAAAAATAAAAGGGGATATATCTGACAGTAAAAGCTAACATTTTATGGCAAATAAATGCTAATCTATTTTGTTTGAAAATGTTATAATATGGCTTTAAGTCCTGAAAATACTAAAAAGTGCTTTAGAAGGTAGGAAGTAAAGCCTGGGGTGAAGTAGGGGCCATTGAACATGCATGGACCATGTGATAATTGGCCAAATTCCCATGTAGAATGCCAACAACAGTCTGTCCTGTACAGCATAGTTGATTGAATTGATTGAATGCTTTCAAGCCTGATTTTACGTTTTCTAAAGGTTATTTAAAAAAGTTTTTTTCACTCTATAGTAGAATTCATACTTGCCCTTTGCAAAAGTGCCATACTTTTGTTTTTTGTGTTTTTAAATTAAATTTTTTAAAATTTTATTATCAATCTTATTATAATAGAATTCATACGTGCACTTTGCAAAAGTGCCATACTGTTGGGTTTTTTTGTGTGTTTTTCACAATTTCGAAATGGTATCATCAGGCTAATTTTAGTAGATATTGTTTTCAGCGATTGATAAAATGACGTAACTTTGCAAAGAAAAGTTGTATCAACATGGGGTTTTCAGGGTCTGAAAGCTCTAAATGTCTGTTTTAGAAACATATGTAAAAATCTTTTTTCGACATGTGACTCATTCCCTTGATAATGCCACAAATGCCTGCAGATGTGAGCATGGGCTCTGTACCTACTCAACCCTCCTGACCAGTGGCGTTGATTTCTTTTAGATATTGGGGTGGGGGTGGGGGAATTATTTAAGTCTAGTGATTCCAGCACCTTTTGGCAACAAAATCAGTTTATGGAACAAATGTGCACAAACTTTGGTACTTCTTAGGTTAAAATGGCCAAGTATGAGGATAATTTGGTCATAAACCCACATTCACACAGGGCATCAACATAGGGAGTGGTGAATGTATATGAGCCTTATATGGACCACCCCTATCAAAATTTTGGAGGGGAGTTTCCCCCCTGTTGTAAGAAGTCTTCCCCCCCCCCCATATCTCATGAGATGCTGGCCCTGATATTTAACTTAGATTTTTATGATTTTTTTGTACTTTGACCATTTTCGCCAAATTCCCTCGCCTTGAAAGTTGCCTTTCCTTGCTTTGCCCTTCCCCACCTCTGAACAAGTCCTGGATATGCCACAGAGTTAGCCATAGTATTTAGTGAACCCAACCAGAAGGTGACCTTTGAAAATAGGCAGACTAATAAATTTGAAGTGACTAACAAAACATTATGGTTGGATCACCTAAATCTGAATATATTACACTTGATGGCATAAGCAACAAACAAACAAAAACATCTCTTATGGACCAACTGGTTTGCCAAGTTGTTGGTCAGGATTTTTTTTTAAGAACAGGCTAAATGACCCTTAAAAATCAAGAAAGCTTGAAAAATGAGAAGTTATTTTGCAAACTTTCTCAAAAAATTTCAGGCTGATTTTAATTGCCATGTCAGCTAAAAACAAATCCCCCAGTGCAGTGGCGTGGGCAGGGAGGCAGAGTGCGTCCCCATAGAAAATGTTCAGGGATAAAATGGGGACGGTAAAGAGCAAAATGTCCTTAAAATTGCCAAAAATGGGATAAAAAATTGACAAATGGTGGTAAAAATTGTCTTTTCCGCCTAAATGGGGACTGAAATTTGGCTTTTCCCCTCACACCAAAATCCCGGCTACACCACTTCAGGGTCATTGGGGCCTGTAGAACAGGTTTTTTCCTATTGTGATGCATTACTTTTGAAAAAAAAACCAGTGGGCAACAGCACGTACAGCATTGAGCAATCTGAAGACTTAGTCATCGTGTCGTAATTACCCGATTATGACACGATTATGATACATGAATGATGAGACCATCCACACGGTCAGCATCTCGTCATCGTGTCGTAATAAATTCACGCTACAGTATAAATTACGAAGCCCATTGAGTAAACATAGATACAACGACAAAATGCGTACACACGAGTAATTTTCATCATTAATTACGACACGATCATGCTAGAAACCGGTCCAATGATGGAAATTTTCATCATTCGCGAATGATGACACAATTGTAGTATGCCGACGACATTGAGCGGACACACGGTACTATTATTATAAAACGATTATGACACGATCGTAATCGACAGGAAAAAACACACTCGTGTGGACCAGGCCTATGATAAGTCTTGTCCCTATCTCCCTATCCTGTTTGATAGTGGTCACCCTGATAAGAAAATAGACATCACAAATTTCTGAATTTTTAGAACCAAGTATGTTAGACCTTTAGTGTTTCAATATGTCAATGATTGTTAATAATAGTATATATTAGTATGTAGTCCTAATAATAGTTAATAATATAGTAACCCAATTTTCAAAAATGCCTCCTTTGGCCTCAATGGACCAGATCATATCACATATTCACTTGAGACAAAATTAGAAGAGCATCTCTGATTGCCCGTATGCAAATCGATTTTGAAAATTACTACTCTTCAGTGCTATTGTTAGAACTGTTCAACACTTATGATAACACAAAAGAATGCTGACCAAGTAAAATGCAATACTGCCAATTGAGTTACTAAATCTATGCTATTATTAATTAAAATCAAAGATTGAACCAAAGCACAAACAAACTAAAATCATGTACACTGTCTAAAAAAGTTGTTTTAAGGGCTACGGAAAGGAGCTACTCGGATGTAAGTTTTCTGTATTTTTATAGAATTCAGTTTTTTTTGTAGTCCAGATTTACGCAATTTCTTTTATTTCAGCCTGTTTTGGGCCTTTTTAGCCCGAATTTACGCGGGTTTTTTTTCAGGATTTTTTCTTCAGACTTACTTACATCCCTGGACCTACATGTATACTTCACTCCCGAGATTGTACAAACATTTAGCATAGTCTGAAATTTTTCGAGACGCGTGTATATGATGCCTTTGCATGAGCGACCTACATTGCAGAGATGCAAATAAAAATAATTATTTGTGTGGTATTATTTGCATAGAAAATGCTGGTTAATGGGCCTGTAAGTAATAAAATAAATGACAATGATAAATGAATTCAGACAACAAAGTTGATCATAATTGAATGGTCTCTTTTCTTATTAATGTTCTGCCTGCTAGCAATAGGCTTCAACATAAAAAGTCACAAGTTTTGAGATATTTTCTTAAAATATCAAGCGCTATCTTAAGAACCACTGAACCAATACTAGGCTTGTTTGTACTCATTTTAATGTGGTTTTCATACCGATTTCGAATATAGTAATGAAGGTTTACAATTCTGAAATTTTTGATTTTTTTAAAAACAAATTTGAAATGTGTCGTCTGCAGTCGACACTCACATGGAGAGCGTTAATATTACTAGTAGTACCATAGATTCAATTGTCTTCTTTTCTTCTATTCAAATTGAAAACATTTCATTGTCACATGAAGAAGGAAATGTATGTGTGTTTGACCCCACACAGTCAACTGAATTAAAAGTAGGTCATATCTATCATGTCTGTTTACTGTTTATTTATATCACATGAAATGGGGATGTCCCACACAGTCAACTGAATAAAGCCATATTATAACATTTCTGTAAAAATAGATTAGTATTTATTTTCTATAAAATGTTAGCTTTTACTGTCAGATATGTCCCCTTTTAATTTTGAGCCGAACAAGTGAGGTAAAGCATAGATAATTGGAATTTACTACTAGCGCCCATGCATGTTACTCCCATGGGTTGTAATACTGGCACGATCCTCGGGGTGTGTGTATGTGTATCCTGCACGCCGTGTACGTACTGTGCTAACGTGTTCGACTAATATTTCCATCGTAATAATAAAACGCTGGTTACATCGTTTTATTCAAAAACTCGGATTTTGACAAAACTACAGCACCTAAAGTCTTGATTTTTGCAGAGTATCTTTATTGACTAAAGTACATTATAATCGAGTAAAAACCAGAATTTAAAAAAAAAACAAATTTGAGGGTGTTCTCCTCAGCAAATGTTATAATTAGACTTTAAAACAGATATGGAAAGATGCTGTGTCAGCAGTGTGAATAGAAGGTAAAAAGTGTGAAACTACCGTTAAATGTACAAAGTTTGGCGAACTTTAAAAGTAGGTCACCTCTATTTACTATTATCACATTAATAAGGGATGTAGAGCCTGTATGTCTGTCCATTCACATACAATTGAATTAAAATGTAGGTTTAATACCTCTTTCCTGTCAGGATCTGTCATATACTCTATTGTACAAAATTCCATACAGGTATATTACACCACCAAACAAGTTCTTATTCTTTTATGTGTTAAATGGTACATTCATCATTTTCTCATGATTGAAATGTCATTGTGCATTCAAAACACCATTTTACCAAAAGTTTACCGTATTGTCTCTAATAAATGCCCCGAAAAGGGGGGGGCATTTATTCAAGGCAAATTTGGCAAATTGTCAATGATAAAACATTGTCAAAATCCTTAGGTAAGCATATAACGGGTCGCAATGATATTTTTGGCTCTCTGATTGCGATCGGTAAGCTTATCTACTCAAGACAGCATGAATATATCCTCATTTTTAAGCATTTTGGTCGAAAATACGAGGGGGGAGTTTATTAGAAGGGGGCGTTTATTGGAGACAATACGGTATTCTACCCTAGAACTAGCATTTTTTTGGTAGATGAACTGCTTGATTTTTCGCAGTGGGTGCATTGAACATGATGTATACCATACCAAACTCTACAGCACAGCACTTCTATAAATTATTTCAAAATCATTTAGTCAACTAAACCAAACAAACCTTTCTAAAATTTCAGAATACTTTTCATCTTTTTATGCTTAGATAGTGAGAACAACATCAACAGAACACAACTACAGATAAATGGGCACATCAGCCTTCATTCCATTTTCTTTTTCATTAAAATCAACCAGGTATGGTCAGCGAATGGAACCACTGGTTGTGTGTTTCTTCAGTGAGATAGGCATGGACCTGATTTAGTAGTGATCTCTTAGGGTGCGAAAAATGGTTAAAAAGATCATTTTACATGATCTTCAGCCTTTCTCAGCATATCTTTACTATTAAAAGTTAAAAAATTCAAGTTTAAGTATGATGCTGACTGAAATTAATGCAGCATGTGCAGTGCTAACCACATGCTTTCTACTGAAGATAGCAATATTAAGATAAGGATAATCAGACAGGGCTTACATATTTGCCTCTCAGCATTTCAGATGTTTTCAATTGAGTCAAAGGACACATGGAAAAGTTGAAACCAATGTTTTAACATTAATCTGGATATATAAAAATATATCCAGATCTATTGTCAAGAAGGCAACACCTTTATAGTTGGAACTATTCTAGACACTAGCTTGTAAACAGTCAAAAATGCTTGAGGGATATCTTCTTTATAGTTTGATCAGCTTGTAATCTATGGGCATTATAGCTTTTAATCGGCTAGCTGGAGTGGTAAACTATTTTGAAACTCATACTTCCCCTGTATATGGCTTTACCTATATCTGCCACAGCTGGAGTACTGTATACGCTGACATTTTTGCGGTGGTTTTATTTTTGCGAATTTCGTGGATGAATATGTGCCAGCGAAAATAATAACCCGCAAAAATGTAAAAATTAAGAAATTTCTTATGTATTTTATTTTATAAGTTGCCAACAACCACAAATTTAACACCTCGTGAAATTGTCAGTGATACTTGAAACCGCGAAAATATCTGTGCACGTAAATATTGGCGTATACAGTAAGTAGTTCAAATGGAAGTTCCCCAATTGTGTTATGCTATTTGAAAATCATACACCCTCTGTTCAAAGACCATAGAATGAAGACTTTAGCTAGAAATCGTACACATATTGATTTCAAATGATTGGTTTCAATTAAAGTTGTATCAAAATCTCACAAAGTGAAACTTATTTTTTGTTGGAATGAGTCAACAGAATTATTATTCATGGGAACTTAAATTCAGTGATATCCTTAACCTTTACCATTATTAGCAGTGGCTCCGGAACCGGCCCCTCCAATAATTTTGATAGCCTGAGGTAAAATTCATAATTTTAGGGTATAATTCAAAATGCAAGGTACAATTCATGTAAAAATGTATGCATTTTGAAAGCTTCCGCGCGAAGCGGGAACCCCCTCCCACACCCACCCCTTTAGCGCATCGGAGCAGGCCCAAGATTTTGGCCCCCCCCCCATATTCAAAATCTTCAGGAGCCTGTGATTAATAGGTACATGTAGCTGTCTCGGATACAACACCCTTGCAGGAAAATAGCTTCTGTGTCAAATCGATCAGGTCTATTCAATTAAATCTTTAATCATAACAAAGAAAAGTATTTTCCCCTACCTACTTTAAGGCGTATAAGAATTGTAACAATTCCTATGTTTTTCTCTATTTTTTGAAAATTCCCTAAATTTTGACAGTTTTTGATTTAAAGCCACCTTAAAAGGCTATTTGTTTGGACTGGTTGGTTCCCCGGGGTTGGTTCCATATCGAAGGGTATTAACAATGAAATTACTATCTCCTGGAACACGCAAATTAATTATGAAACTATTGTGAAAGAATTGTTTACACCATGACCTTAAAGCTAAGCGTATTAAGTTTTAACTTGATTTAAGAAGTCTGTTTAAAATTGTTTTGGACAGGCGATATTAAGCGGAACATCTTAACAAAGGAATTACTGGCCAGAGGGTAATGACTACAATTACTCCAGTACATCCACCTTGGCCGATTTCATTTTGTCTTATTTCGGAATATCTTAACAAAGGAATTACTTATCCCAGAGGGTAATGACACAACAATGGGCTATTCCAGTTGAAATCCACACTACCCCTGCGGAGGATTTTGGAAATATCTTCCACAGAGGGAGTATGTTTTTCAAATGTAGTTGGTCAGGGTTAATCATTTTGAAACCTATACTCCCTGTATTATGGCTTTATCTATAAGTTACACAACTGGAGTATGTATTTCAAATGGAAGTTACCCAGATGTCTATTCTAATTGAAACTCATACTCCCTCTGTGGAAGACTTTAGTTAAATCTTCCACAGGGGTAGTGTGGGTTTTAAATGGAATAGCCCAATTGCTCTAGCGCACCCACTTTGTCAGTCTATTCATTTTGTCTTATATTGGGCATATGAATTTATAAGCAGCGTTCGAAATTTTGGTTGCCCGGGACAACTAAAAAAGTCGCCGGACAACCAAAAATACTGATTCGGTTGTCCGCCGGACAACCATAAATGTGTAGCCAAAACTCACCTTTGTATGTGTATCTTTTAGCTGGTAATATACGGACAACCAAAAACTTAGACGGACAACCAGAAATTGTAACCTGGTTGTCCGTGGGACAACCCATTATTTTTCCTTAATTCGAACACTGTTTGATCAGTGACCTATGCAGGACTGCTTTATACAAGGACATATTTCTGTACACACAAAGATGTACATTAAATTATACAAGAATTCAGAATTACAAGCGGATATATTTACAAAATTGATCAAGCATATCACCAGATATATTAAAAATACAGTACACCGATTGCACACTGTTAAAATTGACAAATTAAGTATGCAAAGAAAGTAAAGCAAAAAGTTTAATATTTTAAAATTAATACCACTGATTAAACATGTTAAAAATGAATAATTAATAAAAATTCCTTTAAAAAAGGAATGGGGCACCCAATGTGAGCTTGGATGTGATGTGAGGAAATGCAAGGGGTTTGATTTGTTCAAAGAATTTCATCAGCAACGAAGGGAAGAATATTAAATTTAAAGGATATGTATTGGAGTAGGTGAGGTGTAAGGGAACGCATGGGATTTAACAAGATTGGTTTGAAAGTGAAATGTATAAATTGGTGTTTGATCTTGGTTGGGAATGGCATAATGTGGGAGGGGGTTGTATTGTATTGAGGATATTGATTATTGATGAATTATTAACGAGGAGTGTTTATTGCTGTGATTGACTGCATCGGATGAAGACAGAAATAAGAAATCTGTAGACGTTTTATGTATTTTTTTATTGAACACTTGGAAAAAAAATATTGACATAAACATTGAGATAACATACTAATTTTACGGCAAGACATCTTATAAGAAGTGTGAAGTAGTTATTACGTTGACTTATTCTTTATAGTCCAATAAATTCCCGTAACAATTGTGCAAATCATGTTAAATTTGCTGTATTTGGCAAAGATAAAGTACTTATAGCACTTATCATTATAGGCTATGGAGGCATTTCAACAACACCCTTATTTGGTGGGAAAAAGTTGTTGAACCTTTTAAATTTACACAGAGGTCAAGTTCAAAATTGCTCGGACTTGATTAAAAACACAAGCAATGTGTTCCTTTAGTCATAAGGATTCAGAAAAAGTATAGTTTGACCTACCTGCGATATACGGTTATGGAGTTATGAGCAAAAATGAAACATTGTGATGTCATAGGTCTAATTTTAATTCCAATGCACTTCCATATCTTGCATACAAACACTACTCTTCAAACATATCATATACATACATATTACCCATACATCCATCCACACCCCTTCCCACTCACCCCCCCCCCCCTCTTGTAAATGCTGCCAAGTGTGGGGGTGTGTGTGTATTCTAACTGGGGAGATTCACACACCCACATTCAAACTGGGGATATTTTTTTACACAAATCTGACACCAACCGCCATACTGTGAAGGTTGATCAAATCAGAAAATGGCAGGTGGTATACCCCACTCTATGGCTCAAAAACCCCATTTTGGAGGTTATTGCTAACCGTGGAGCTCCACGGTTGTTAGCAGACTCCACAGTAAGTATCAGTGGCGTGCGCAGCACATTGAAAGTGGGGGGCCAGGTTGTTCAGTTACACCCGAATGGAGTCTGATTAGGAGTGTAAGGTGCAGGCGAAATCAGTCATTTCGGGGAAATGACTGATTCCCCGAATGACCAACAAAAGTGGGGGTGGCCCCTGCCCCCCCCTTTGCGCACACCACTGGTAAGTATGTGGCAAAACACATACACCTCCACAGTTTGAATGCGGTTTACAAACATTCATACACACCCCCTGTGCACCCCAACATAGGAAACATATCTCCACATCACACCAGCCCCACACATACAAACAGCTACACAACACCCAACATAAAATATATATACACCCACAGTGGGTTCACATGCATTCTCTCACATACCAACCCCACACATACAAACAGCTACACAACACCCAACATAAAATATATATACACCCACAGTGGGTTCACATGCATTCTCTCACACACCAACCCCACACATACAGTAGGAAATTATTTACCGTATTCGTCCGAGTATAGTCCCACGTTCGAGTATAATCCCACCCCCATTATTTTTTTTTTTTTTTTTTATAAGTTTTTTTTTTTCGGTTTTGGAGTGTCCCTGAACCTAGACCTAGATGCTAGAATCATTCATGGTAAAAAAAAAAAAAAATTATAAAAAAAAAAAATTTCAAGATATTTTGTATTTTTAATATGAAAATTGATAATTTGTATTCGTGTCATACTCTATTAATGATTTCAAAATACATTGAATTTGAATGCAATTTGAAATCATTAATAGAGTATGACATGAAAACAAAGTATCAATTTTCATATTAAAATACAAAATATCTTGAATTTTTTTTTTTTTTTTTTTTTTTTAGGTCAACCATGAATGATCCTAGCATCTAGGTCTAGGTCCAGGGACACTCCAAAAAACCGAAAAAATAAACTTAAAAAAAAAAAAAAAAAAAAAAAAAAAAATATTTTTTTTTTTTTTTTGAAATTGAGTATAATCCCACCCCCAATTGTGAAAAATTTTCACATAAAAACGGGTGGGACTATACTCGGACCAATACGGTAATACCTGGGGTCAGAAATATTATGGCAACTTTTGTGCAATATATTTGGGCCATCAAAGAGCTGCCGCTGTTTGGATACCATTCCACCCTTTACTAATTTTGACTTCTTTTCTCATACCTGAATTATCTGAAAGATCAATTGTTTTGATAACTCTGTTCTACTTATTTTATCAGGGAAGATACCTTACACTTCCCATAATGCATTTCTTCCATTTAAAAAACTTTCTGTACCCATTTCCTATCTAGTGTTGCGTGGGTCAGTAGTGACGAAATATACCTTAATTAACAGAAGCTAACAGAGCATATTCAGATCTTGCAAAATATGTTTATTTCTTGACTATCGACCCATGTTTAGCCAATCTATTCTCAAATTAAATCAATGGTAACCTGTACATGAGAGTACCATGGTTGTAGCTAGAAAATTTTTAGTGCCGGGTGTTATGTTATTTGGGGTAATATTTCGTGAAATTGACATTTTTATTGAAAATTGCCTAAATTTGGCCAAATTCTATGTGATTTTGCAATTTTTGACACTTGAGTGCTGGGTGCTAGAGCATAAATTGTTTATCAGTGGTGGGCTCCCGGGGTGCGCTCTAAATCTGAATGCCAGGCTCTACCACCACCCACCGTAGCTCTCGGGGTCACTCCCATTGTGGCCTGTACACCATCCGCGATAATCAACTTTTGAAAAGCACCCTAAACAAGGATTTAACCCTTGGCTAAAACAATACCCTAAACAGGTGTTTTCACACCCTGAACAGGGATTTTATTCCTTGCATCAAATTTCATACCCTAAATTTCATTTCGCGTATTAGCAATTGCAATTTTGCTACCCTTTTTCCAATATTTCATGTTTTTGACACCCTAAACGTGTTACGCAGCGTATCGTGCTTACCCAATTAAAAGCTACCCTTTTACGCGTTTTCATTATCGCGGATGGTGTACAGGCCACAATGGGAGTGACCCCCGGACGTAGCTACATACCTGGGGAGTATCAATTGGTGATATGAGGTGATATATCATGCTGCAAAGGGTTCTGGGAAGGATATGCAAGCTTCTCTGCTCCTTTAGTGTTTGACCTTTTTCTCATACCTGATTTATCTGAAAGAGCAACAATTGTTTTGATAATACCATTTCTGGCCACTCCTTTGTTGTTTGTTAACTTTTTTTTAATCATGCCTGAATTATCAAAATGGTAATGTAATTATTATGACATGTCCATTTCTGTTAATTGAATCAGAAAATTGAGATACAGGTTATTAGGTTGGTCTTAGCCCTGGAAAATTTGGTCTCAATACTGATTATACAATTGAATAAATTGTTGATTTATAAAGGGTGGTCTTAACCCTGGAATTACATGAACTTTTGGGCCTCATATTAACTGCTAAATTGATGGTCTTAACTATATAAAGGTATACATATTTAGAATGGCAAAGACTTGATGAATTTAGTCGAGGTCACATTTGGGCAAAAATGCTCATTTTTGAAGAAAATCCCCCAAATTTTTTTCGGACCAGGTAACACAAAAAAAAGGTTTTCATATGTTGGATGGCTTTATCCCAGCTATAAACACTTCAAACCCATAATATAAGATCTTACAATATGAAATTGGTTAATTTTTTTCAAGCCTGATTTTTTTTGGGCTATTCTTAAATGTTCCAACTTGCACCTTAATGGAATCAACCAAATTTGTTGTGTTTGTAGGTCAACAGAACAAAGTTTAACATAGAGTCATAATTCATAAAATTACAACTTTATGTCCTCCTATAGAACTATATATTGTTACGAGTCGTACTTGACTCAAGGCCAAAATCACCTTTTTCCCGAACTCACACGAATGCACAACACAAATACACTGTTTGTTTAAGCTAACAAAATCTAAGTCTTTAATTGAAAACAGAGTATGATTGGTACATATAATAACAATATCGCATATACAATAAAATCACACAATGACAGTTTTACTCTATGACTACTTAACCAGCTGTCTTCTTGTTGGTGATCCTAGAGTTCTTGCAATGTTCTGGACGACTGATGTAATATATCCTTATTCGCTTGTCCTGCGAAAATCAGCGAAGTCCATAGTACACTTGCATTTATAAATCCTTGCGTATAAAATCCTCATACGAAAATGATGATGCTTCCTCCAATCTCCTTTGCGCTGCTATCTCCACAAATATATCTCCTTGCGCTGCATTCTCCTCAAATATATCTCCTTGCACTGCTTTCTCCAAAAATGGTGTTTCTTTCACCATTCTCTCTTTCTCCAGGGAACAGGTTTCTTTAACACAGCTCCGCTGTTTTTTTGACAGATGCGTGGCCTTCACAAACCCAGCAAACTCCAGCAATTTGACAGAAGAACTTTTAATCCTTTGATGAGGAAGAGCACTTTTGTGTGCTCGCTGTCTTCTTCGTTGCTGTATTAAAATTAGCTCAATTATTGGCTATATAAACTGGTTAAAATGCACTTCTTTTTTGAAGCACGAAGACCATCACACACATGTGGAGTTTCTCAATCTCCCACGGCATTCTGTAAAGTCCCAACAAAACCTCCAGCTTTTTTATATCAGTACTCATGCAAAAACCCATCATCTATTAATAAACCATTACTTCAATCACATTTTCACAACATTGCTGCAATCTTGGGATTTCCCAAGATTAATTATACACATTCACATTACATCACTTCCTGGGGGTTTTTCCTGATGGTGCAATTTAATGAACTGGGGCTTTCCAAGTTCCAAACATAGCTCTGACTTTGTTTACAATAATTTGGGGGAATTCCAAAATACAAGGGGGTTTCCTATCTCATGAAATACTTTCAGCTTGTAAACAAAGTTAAATAATTAAATTAAATTAAATTACTCAGGGCACATCACACCCTCCCCCTTAAAAGAAGAAAGTTCGAATGTAATGAAAACTTTCTTAAATGTTTTCTTCTTTACATCAACTTCAACATATTATCAACTTTGAGTATTTAACTCATCATACACAGTGACTACTTGTCACATACAACTTCCCTTTTAAAGGAAATTTTTGTTTGTCAGGTTTTCTTATGCAATTCTGGACAGGGCATCAGCCATTACATTGTCTTTTCCTTAATATGTTTGATGTCCAGATTGTACTCTTGCAAGGTCAAACTCCACCTCACCAGTCTTTGGTTTTTGTTCTTCATCCTGTTGATGAAGGTGAGGGATTGTGATCTGTGAAAACAAGCACAGGGTATACTGTGGTACCCAAATACACATCAAAATGTAGCAATGCTAATAGCAATGCTAAACACTCCTTCTCAATTGTGGAGTAATTTCTCTGGTGCTTGTTGAATTTCCTTGAAAAGTAACAAATGGGGTGATCTATTTGATCTTCACCCTCTTGCATCACAACACCTCCACAGCCTATGTCACTGGCATCAACAGTCAACTTGAACTGCTTCTGAAAACCAGGTGCAGTAAGCACTGGTGAACTCATGAGTATTGATTTGACTTTGTGAAAAGCATTTTCACACTGTTCTGACCAAATGAATTTTGCATCTTTCTTCAACAAATCAGTCAAAGGACTTGCTATCTCTGAAAAGTTTGGACAGAACTTTCTATAATAGCCAACCATTCCTAGAAATCTCATGAGTGCCTTCTTGTTTACAGGTGTGGGGTATTGCTCAATTGCTTCAACTTTGGCTTTGATAGGTTTCACCTGACCTTGACCTACAACGTATCCCAAGTATGTGACTGTGGCATGGCAAAACTCACTTTTTACCAGGTTGACTGTCAATTGTACTTCTGACAGCTTCTCAAACAATTGATGGAGTTGTTCCATGTGTTGTTCCCAAGTTTGACTGTAAATAATCAAATCATCTACATACGCTTCACATCCCTCTATGTCTGCCACAATTTGGTTCACCATTCTCTGAAATGTTGCTGGGGCGTTCAAACCGAATGGCATAACTTTGTATTGGTAAAGACCAAATGGTGTACAAAAAGCAGAAATCTCTTTGGCACGGTCTGTGAGTGGAACCTGCCAGTACCCTTTCAAAAGATCAAATTTGCTAACAAATTTTGCATTCCCAATTTTGTCTATGCAATCATCAATTCTTGGAATTGGGTGCGAGTCGGTCTTTGAATGAACATTTGGAGCTCTCATGTCTGCGACCAATCGGTATGAACCATCAGGCTTGGGAACAAGTATACACGGTGAACTCCATTCACTACTACTTGGTTCTATGATATCATTGTCTAGCATATAATTGATCTCATTTTTGAGATGTTCCATTTTCAATGGATTGACTCTGTAAGGATGCTGCTTGATTGGTTTTGTATCACCAACATCTACATCATGAAATGCAGCATTTGTTCTACTTGGCGTATCAGGAAATATATTGTCAAATTTGTGAATCAAATTTGCAATTTGACTTTGTTGATCTTGAGAAAGATGACCTAACTTTGAGTCCAAATTAGTGAGCACATCAGAATTGTTCAATTTTACATTATACTCTTTGTGCTCTAGCTCTTTATCCTGGTCATATGTGACATCAGAATTGTCATCTTTACTCTTGTCTACATTGGTGATTTTGTCTACATCGGCATGTTTGTCTACATTAGCATGTTTTACTGTACACACAGGTTTTGAAATGCCACTGTCACTTCTTTCAACATACTCTTTGAGCATATTTATGTGGCATAACTGCCTGCTCTTGCGTCTACCAGGAGTCTTGATAATATAATCTACTTCACCCACTTTTGACTCTACCTCACATGGGCCATGATATCTGGCTTGTAATGGGTGTCCTGGAATTGGAAACAGTACTAGAACTTTATCACCTGGTTTGAACACTCTCTCTTTGGCATGTTTATCATACCATTGCTTCATTTTGGCCTGACCCTGTTTCAAGTTTTCCTTGGCGATATCAGTTACTCTGTTAAGCCTATGCTTAAAATTGGAGACATAATCCAATAAATTGATATCTGATTTCTCATTGAGCCACTTTTCTTTCAACAACTTTAAGGGCCCGCGCACTGTGTGTCCAAACACTAACTCAAAAGGACTAAATCCTAAAGTTTCCTGAACAGCTTCCCTGGCAGCAAACAACAACAAGTGTACTCCCTCATCCCAGTCCCTCTGAAATTCCAAACAGTATGTCCTGATCATGTTTTTCAATGTTTGGTGGAACCTTTCTAGTGCACCTTGTGATTCTGGATGGTAAGCACTTGAGGTATACTGTTCTATACCTAATTGATACATGACCTGCTGAAATACTCCAGAAGTAAAGTTTGATCCTTGGTCTGACTGTATGGACTTGGGGAGCCCCACAAATGTGAAGAACTTGGTTAAAGCTTTCACTATTGTCACTGCTTTAATATTTCTCAAAGGTATGGCTTCAGGAAAGCGTGTTGACGTGCACATAATTGTCAGAAGATATTGATTACCTGACTTAGTCTTTGGTAGGGGGCCTACACAATCAATAATAACCCTACTAAATGGTTCATCAAAGGCTGGAATTGGCTTTAATGGAGCAGGAGGTATTTTCTGATTTGGCTTCCCTACTACTTGGCATATGTGACATGTTTTGCAATATTCAGAAACATCTTTTCTGAGAGTGGGCCACCAGAAATGTCTCAGAATTCTTTCATGAATTTTCTTAACACCCAAATGCCCTGCCATGGGACTATCATGTGCTATGTTAATAACTTCAGTGTGGTAGACTTTTGGTACCACAATTTGGTGCACTACCTTCCACTCTTCATCGGCAGGTACATCAGGGGCGCGCCATTTCCTCATTAGCACATCATCTTGTTTGTAAAAACAGACAGAATTTTGTTCTGCTTCTTCTAGGGTCAATGCCCTTTGATTGATCTCTTTGAGTTCTGGGTCATTTTGTTGCTCCAGAATCAGCTTGTCATGACTTAATGGGTCTCTCATGGTTTCCCCAATTTGTTCATGCTCAGAGGCTGTGTCATTTTGAGGGGTCTTCTTATCCCTGGAGAAGGAAGTTTATCTTCTTTCTCATTCAACTGTGACACAAATGTGTCTTCCAAATTGTAGCCTAAGTCATCAATTTGGTTGTCCTCAATTGTTTCTAATGAGGCTCTCTTACTCATTGCCCGTGTCACTGCACATGCAGGAAATATCTCCTCTTCCTCACTATTATCATCCTGTAAACAGGGCTTATCTGTAACTATTGGGTCAGGAAACACCTTCCCCCTGCCAAATCATTTCCTAGCAACATGGACACTCCTTTGACTGGCAATTCATGTCTAACTCCTATGGTTACCGGACCAGAAACCAAGTCAGATGTCAAGTTAACTTTGTGGAGAGATACACTAATTATTTCCATCCCAATACCCTGGATCAAAGCATTACCTGCTGAACTATCCTCATTAAAGGGCAAAGTTCCTTCCAGAATCATAGACCGTGCACAACACGTATCTCGCACAATCTTAATGGGCTTTGGACTACCATTCTCACCTAGTGATACTACTCCCTCTAACACAAATGGTTCAAATTCTTCACACACCTTGTCTGTCTCACCTCCTTTTGTGGGAATTCTTGTTTCTTGATTTGACTGACTTTTTCTTTGACTCAAGTGACACTGCACATCCCACAGTATTACTAGCAGTTTGCTGCTGTTTTTTTGTGCGTCTTGTCTGCCTTTCAAGAAATAACACTGGGTCATCGTATGCCCTGGTCTCTTGCAATGAGTACAAGTTACTTTGGATTTAAATTCAGTCCCAAATGTTGCTTTGTTACCTGAACTCCCTGGGGTCCCTCTACCACCAGCACTATGCTGTGAATTAGACTGAGTTCTCCCTTCTTGTGTACCACCCTGATTTATTCTAGGTTGGTTATGGCTGAACCTGTTTGAATAACTTCTGTTATGACCAAATCTACTCCCATTCAATTTGTGAGTTAAGCCATAGTCGTCCGCCATTGTCGCCGCCTCATTTAGCGTCTTAATTTTGCTAGCGCTTTCATCCAAATGGGTTTTAATGTCAGCGTGGACACATTTCTTGAACTCTTCTATAAGAACCAATTGCTTAAGTTGGCCGAAATCATCTTTGACTTCTTTTGAACCAAGCCACCTGTCAAACATTTGTTCTTTTACTCTAGCAAATTCTACATGGGTTTGATCTGATTGCTTTCTTGAATCTCTGAACTTTTGTCTGTATGCTTCAGGCACCAGTTCATAGGCCTTGAGAACTGCCTGTTTGACTTCTTCATAATCATTACACTTCTCTATTGGTAGAGCTGAGTAAGTTTCCTGGCCTTCCCCACAAAACTACTTTGTAACAGTAGGGTCCAATGCTCTGGAGGCCATTTCAAATTTGTAGCTACCTTTTCAAAATGTTGAAAGTACTCGTCAACTTCTTTCTCTTTGAATTTAGGCACAAGCTTTACATACTTTGTAACATCAAAGCCTGACTTTGACTTTGAGGAGAAACTTGATGAGTATTTGTCACCTAGCTTAGCCAACTTCTCTTGTTCAAACTCAATTTCTTTTTCTTTCAAATGTGCTTCCATTTGAATTTTTGCTAGTTTTTCCTTTTCTTCCATTTCTAATTTGTGGTGCTCAAGCGCCATCTTTTCTTAAGCGTGCTTTTTCTTCCATTGCTAGTTTTTGTTTTTCAATGTCTAGCCGTTCTTGTTTTTCTTTATTTTCATTCTCTAACTTGATCATTTCCAGTTTTTCTTTTTGGTCCATTTCTATTTTATTTTGGTCCATTTCCATTTTCCTCAGTTCTAATTGAATTTCCAACTCTTTCAATTTAAATGCTGAGTCCCCACCAATTTCAGTTTCTACGTCAAGTTTCTCTGCCAAATAGGATTCATCAAAATGTCCTCCCGACCAAAACATCAATCAATGCATTTTTGATTATTTGCTTTCTTGTAGCTTGCTTTACTTTCAAGTTATAATGTTTGGCAAATGCTAATAAATCAGGCTTCTTCAACTCATCAAACTTCTCCCAATTTATAGTTTCAAGAAACTCTTCTGCTTTAAACTCTGCCATACTGTACTTCCACTTTCAAGACTCAGTATATTAATGTCAACTTTTTTACAGTGTATTTTCCCGGACGAGCCCCTAATTTTTGTTACGAGTCGTACTTGACTCAAGGCCAAAATCACCTTTTTCCCGAACTCACACGAATGCACAACACAAATACACTGTTTGTTTAAGCTAACAAAATCTAAGTCTTTAATTGAAAACAGAGTATGATTGGTACATATAATAACAATATCGCATATACAATAAAATCACACAATGACAGTTTTACTCTATGACTACTTAACCAGCTGTCTTCTTGTTGGTGATCCTAGAGTTCTTGCAATGTTCTGGACGACTGATGTAATATATCCTTATTCGCTTGTCCTGCGAAAATCAGCGAAGTCCATAGTACACTTGCATTTATAAATCCTTGCGTATAAAATCCTCATACGAAAATGATGATGCTTCCTCCAATCTCCTTTGCGCTGCTATCTCCACAAATATATCTCCTTGCGCTGCATTCTCCTCAAATATATCTCCTTGCACTGCTTTCTCCAAAAATGGTGTTTCTTTCACCATTCTCTCTTTCTCCAGGGAACAGGTTTCTTTAACACAGCTCCGCTGTTTTTTTGACAGATGCGTGGCCTTCACAAACCCAGCAAACTCCAGCAATTTGACAGAAGAACTTTTAATCCTTTGATGAGGAAGAGCACTTTTGTGTGCTCGCTGTCTTCTTCGTTGCTGTATTAAAATTAGCTCAATTATTGGCTATATAAACTGGTTAAAATGCACTTCTTTTTTGAAGCACGAAGACCATCACACACATGTGGAGTTTCTCAATCTCCCACGGCATTCTGTAAAGTCCCAACAAAACCTCCAGCTTTTTATATCAGTACTCATGCAAAAACCCATCATCTATTAATAAACCATTACTTCAATCACATTTTCACAACATTGCTGCAATCTTGGGATTTCCCAAGATTAATTATACACATTCACATTACATCACTTCCTGGGGGTTTTCCTGATGGTGCAATAATGAACTGGGGCTTTCCAAGTTCCAAACATAGCTCTGACTTTGTTTACAATAATTTGGGGAATTCCAAAATACAAGGGGTTTCCATCTCATGAAATACTTTCAGCTTGTAAACAAAGTTAAATAATTAAATTAAATTAAATTACTCAGGGCACATCACAATATACATAGGGCCAAAATAACCAGTAGGGTTTCACTTTACCTTGTTATTTCAGCATTTTGAGTATAGAATAAAAATTTAAAATTTGAAAGAAATTATAGATGGGGCTTATACGTATCATTAGATCTATAAAGTTTAAATAAAAAGAATTGATTTTTTTTATTAATTTGTTTGATAACAGAAGGATATTCCTCGCATTCATAATGCAAGTTGATGTGTCCGAAGTGCTCTCATGTCCAGGTGGTATGCGCTGTGCATTCTCTAAAGTCAGTAAATTTCCATCGTCAACCGTGTAATAAGCCAAATCGGCATTGGAAGTTTGCAATGCATTGTAAGGACAGTTTTTGCAGTTTTGGGACACTTTGTCCTTTCCTTTCAGAAAATTCAGAAATATTGGGTTTTTGTACGTACAAAATATAATCTAAAATGTTTAACAATAATTAAAACAAATATTTAAAATATCAGTATTTTATAAATTAATTATTTAGTATTTTTAATGATCAATTATGACAATAATAAGAAAATTAATAATAATTACGTAAATTTTCCTGATATATGTCAGAGGTCAAAGTGTCCCAATTATTTTGAAATTTTAAAACGCTTGAAATATCACAAACAAATAGGCCTATGTTAATAAATAATATAAATGCAAGCTAAAACCGTTGGGGTTCGATAATGAACCCCACAAAACTAACCGAGTATATGGAAAATGCTATACGGCCGGGCGGTTTCACAAGTTGCCGACTCTATCATGCCACTCGCCGCCTGCTCATGTCCAACAAAAAATACTGTGCAAATATCTGTAATCAAGAGCTATCCTAAAAAAGGTAAGGTAAAGGATGCGAACCTGTATATAAACAGTGAACGGAGTGCCCATCTCTCTTTCATTGGCGATTGGGCCAGACTCCTCCATTTAATGTTGCTGTAGGGGGATCGCTACACCTCCTCCACAGTGAGTCTGTTACCTTCCCAGCATTAAAGAATGCCGGTACCCATTTATACACCTGGGTGGAGAGGAGTAATCGAGATAAAGTACCTTACTCAAGGGCACAACACGATGGCGTCGCCGGGGCTCGAACCCGCAACCTTCCGATTATGAGTCGGAGCCCGTTCCGCTCGGCCACCGTGCTCCCTAGGAACCACTGAACCAATACTAGGCTTGTTTGTACTCATTTTAATGCATTTTTCATGCTGATTCCAAATATGGTCATGAATATTTACAATTGTGACATTTTTGAATATTAAAAAAAAAATTGAAACTTGTTGTCTGCAGTCGATAACCATGTGAAGAAAGTTAACCAATGTGGAAATATTGTGTGAAGAAATCAGCACTTTCCCAACGGAAAGTGGATGGCCCCAATATTTTGCTAGGGGGATGGTCCATATACAATCACCCCCCCAATGTTGATGCCTGTATGTGGGTTTCTGACCAAATTTACTTCATATTTGGCCATTTTAGCCCCAAAAGTGCCAATTATTGCGGGCTTCACGCGAATGTATTCCACTGTTGCACCATATTTCATCATTTTAGCTTCAATATGACAAAATTTGTACCATAAACTTAGTTGGTAACTAAATTTTTTCCAACCCCATCCCCCCAATGTCAAAAAGAAATCTACGACGCCACTGCTTTCAACATGATTTTTTCTTCTTTGCTTTTTTCAGCTGAAATTCTAAGAGCAGCATCATCTATCCTGACATGCATGGATGTGGATCTATTCTCTAAGACTCTAGAGGAAACTTTACAGATATTGGTAAGAATATAGCAGGCCTGTAACCAGGGGGGCTGGGGCAGACCACCATCCCAAAATGCCAAAAAAAGTCCCCTTCTTTGACCCATAAAGACCCATATGTGAGTGTAGCGAGTGAAAAAATTTGGGTTTTTTATGCCTTTTTGGTCAAAAATGGTCCAAATTTTGAAAAAAAAGTCCACTTTTTCAAAATCAGTCCCCTGGTCCAAAAAGGTCTAAATTTTGAAAAAAGGTCCACTTTTTAATTTCAAAATCAGCCCCCTCCCAAAATAAATTCTGGTTACAGGCCTGGAATATATTAATATTTTTGTGATTTGTTTGTGTGGGGTTACAATGTGTGGGAGGGATGAGCATGTTCGCTGCCAAATGTGGACACACCAAATTCTGAAGAACGCATTATCCAGAGAAGTTATCTTACAATTCCCAAAATGCATTTCTTCTGTGTACTGATTTGCTATTCAGTGCAACTATGGGTTGATAGTGACAAACATTACCTTTAACATTAACAAAGCTCTTGCAGATTTTGTAACTGAGGTATTTCTTTTCAACCTAAACCTGTGTTGCCCTGGATTGCAAATCAGCGCAGAGAAGAAATGTATTTTGGGAAGTGCCTGATATCACTTCTCTGCACATTAACCAGGCCTAAGAATTCCCCGCTTTTGCCCGCTCATTATGGCTATTTCAGCATTAAAATCAAAATGGCAAATGAGATCACACCACTAAATCGGGTCCAACCTTATCTGACTGGAGAAATAAGAACCAGTGTTTAATTCGCTGACCATACCAGGTACATTAAAATGGAAAAGAAAAGTTTGAAATGAAGGCTGATATGCCAATTTTTTGGTGATAGTTGTGCTTTGTGGATGTTTTTCTAATCATCTGAGCATAAAAAGATGAAAGATACTACAATTCTGAAATTTTATGAAGGTTTTTTGGCTCCATGGACCACAACATAGATGCGCTGAGCTGTAGAGTTTGGTATGGTTTACATCATGTTTGATGCACCACTGCGAAAAATCGAGCCGCTCAACTACCAAAAAAATGCTGGTTCTAGGGTTTTTTCATAAACTTTTGGAAAAATGGTGTCTTGAATGAACGATGACGTTGTAACCATGAGAAAATGACGATTTCTTGGGTACCTTTTAACACATAAAAGAATAGGAACTTGATTTAGTGGTGTGATTCCAAATGTGTGCATGCTTCGATCGCATTAATTTGTCCAGGTAAAGTCTTTTTAGTAGCAGGTCAGCAGACCAATTTGGAAATTTTACATGTAGTGCACGCAAACCAGAATTCTACAAAAAATTCAATTGATATCAGTTCGGGGGCACTCATAATTCACGGACGTCTCTGATATCAAATACTTTTGAAGCGTCATGTCACATAACAGTATCATATTTCAGAGACGTCTCATAAATCACATACTCCCTAGTTTCAAAATCCAGTCGCAAACGATATTAGTAATTTTGGTGAACGTGCCGGCGCAGTGGGGATAATTTTGTGAGTAGGCCTTATCAGGGTTGTAGCTATAGCCCAAGTTGAGTGCCTGCCAATTTTACTATCCAATTCATGAATTAGAGCGATTTATAGGGATTTTTTTACTTCAAAACATTTGATTTTGGCCATTGCAATCTAAGTGTGTTCTGGGACCATTTGTCAGAATTTGCACAGATAGATATAATTTTTGCACAGGTAGATATTTGCTAAACAGGAAAGCTTATTCTAATACACTCAGCTTCGTTCCGATGTGCTGCATCGAAAGTGCCCAGCTGTCAACAAAGCTCGGCGCGTGTGATATCACAGACCCCCCGTATGTGAAAACACTGACCCGTCTCTGAAATCAGAGACGTCCGTGAATTACGAGTGCCCCCGAACTGATATAGGATACATAGCAGCAAGTTGACCTGAATTTCATTTCATATTGTTGAATATTTAACAGAATGATTAATATGACTTGAATACAATAAAAATATCAGTACAAAAGTAACCAAGGGTGCTGCAAAACAGTGTAAATAGGGACAATAAATAAACAGGAACAAAAGATTTTTGGTGCAGTGCAATAATTATGAGCCCTGGCCCTGGGGGAAGGTAAAATTAGGGGGGAGCAATAATTTTTTGTTTTTGGCTAGCCAAAGGGGACGGGGCAAGCCATTTTTGGTAAGCTGAGAGGGAGGGAAAGCAATTTTTGGCACACATTCATGGGCCGCCTTTTAAATTGAATTCTCTAAAAAGGCTTAGGAGTACGGAAAAGTTTAAATATGCCAATTTATGGCTAAATTACCTTTAATAGGCCTATATAGGTTTGCAAATTGAAATTGGGATCCCAAAAATTTGGCATGTGCAAAAGGGTGGAGGGAGATTTTTTGGCAGGCTGAGAAGGGGAGGAAAGCAATTATTGGTATGCCAAAGAAGGGGCAAGCATTTTTTGGTACGCCGTTTGGAAATTTTACACCCTCCCTAAAGGCTTATCATTATTGCACAGCCCCTTGATATCTGCTGAATCATCTTCCAAACACCGATGGTTTGCTTTGCCCACTTGCTGTCTATTATGTTTTAAAAATTGACCTTCAGAAAACCGTGAACTTCATTCATTTTTCCTAGTGTCACGGTCATTGGTTTTAGGAACAATACTCCAAAATCTGGTCATCATTGTTTTGTTATAATGATGAATCTGGCACCCAATGACCCGTGAGATAAGAGCCGACATTCATTATACATAATGACCTTTAATAATAGGTGCACTACACCCCCTGATAAATTTTATGACTAATTTTGCATTTTTCTAAAAATTGACTACACACTGGTAACAAAAGTTATATATGTGACACGATCTTGTCCATGGGGGCCAAAGGAGGCATTTTTGAAAATTGAGTTACTGTAATTGTTACATTATACAATAGGCTATCATATACTGAAAACGTCAGAGGTCTAGCATACTTGGTTCTAAAGTTATGAAGTTTTTTGATGTCGCTTTTCTTATGTATTTTATTGTTTTTTACTCCATATTTTCACCTTTATCTCAGTTTCGAATTTGCCGCCTTTGGCCCCCATGGACCAGATCGTGTCACATATATTATAGGGGCAAGGAATCCAATTATTACACTGGAATTTCAGTGACTCAAGACAAGCGGTATGTTATTTATCATAAGAAAAGAGGTACCGCTAGAATGTACCTCATTTCTTAACATATATAGTGAACTGCCTGTCTTAAATCGCTGAAATTTCAGTGAAGTAATTGGATTCCTTGCCCCTATAATAATACATAATTTTTTACCAGTGTTAATTAGTTACTTTTTGAGAAAAATGCAAAATATTCACAAATTTATCAAGGGGTGTAGTACCACCTTAAGGTACATATAATCAATTTTGCACAAATGAATTCAACATGCTCCTATATTATAATGACACCAAAAGCTCAAAAATTGAAAACCACAGAAAATTTCAACCCTATAGAAATCATCATGTAGGCTACATTTGTATTGATTTTAAACGCCTCTGAAACTAGTATCAAACTAAAAAAAAAAATTTAAAAACAACTGTCAAAGGCAGTGGAAATCTGAGACTATTATACCTGTAGTCTCAGGTGGAAATATCATGTGAAGAAGTTTCTAGGTATTGGTAGGATATGTGTAGAGTCCGAAGTTTTCCGTTTTACGGAAAACGGAAGAAAATCACGGAATCGGAGGTACAACACGGAAAATGGCATTTTCTTATGATGTGACAAAAATTGTTAAAAGATAAGAGAAATTAATGTTAAAAACAATCATGAGTTATGTATGTCAATTTTTATGATAAAAATACCGTTTAATAATACCGAAATAAAGGTATATTACCAAGGCATGACCCCATATATCCCTCCCAACATCGTAATAGTCGGCCTATTATTGTGAGAATATTCCAATCAGAGCATATTGATCGCGATATTGGAACACTTTGTTTATACATTAAGCTTTATTCATGACACAGATTTACAAATTTTACAACACGGAAAATGGATTTTAGAAAACGGTAAACTTCAGACTCTAGATATGTGTGTGATTTGTGTGAATGTGGGTAGGGGTGGGGTGTGTGTGCGTATTGGTTTGTTTGTTTTAAATGACCTTCCTGTAGGAACTCGACAACAACCCATAATAGGAGAGGGTTACGGCTCCCACTAACCCCATCCTCGGTCTACGCCAAGCTGGCCCAACTAGGCCAATTTCTACAAACTTTTACGTCTTTCAGGAAATGCCATTTTGTAAGACTTGCATCTTGACAATCCTTTTCGACGGTACAATATTTGCTCTAGCCTTTTGGGTAACGAGAAAGGACTAACTTAGAGTCTGAAGTTTTCCATTTTACGGAAAATGGAAGAAAATCACAGAATCGGAGGTACAACACGGAAAATGACATTTTTGTATGACGTGACAAAAAATGTGTTTACTGACAAACAAGAACACCCATATTCTAATAACTGGTTCATGTATCTTGACGCAACGTTCTCGGAACCACCGCTAGGTGGCAGCACACAACGAAAACTTTGATGGAACACCTTTTAAAATTACTTTCATATGGAAAAACCAGGTAATGCTCTGAGATGCCTGAGATATCTATGATGTAGCCACAATTTTGACATTGTAGCGCATGGAATGCCTTAAAATGGTTTCAAAAGGGTTGGAAACGCTGATAAATATATGAAACAGCATAGATCTGGGCCAAAAAAGTGCATTTAATCGACAGATTTAATAGACCCGTGATGTCTGCATGACGTCACGGGTCTATACATGTACAGGTAGCCGGGTATGCCCCCTTCATCTGGCCAGACACCACCAACGGCATCTATCTCTAGTTCCGAAAAACTCTGGATGTCCATGGATGTGGATTAATTGTCGAAGGGGATTATAAAGTTTGTGATTTGGGATATGTTTGTGATTTATGAGGTTGGGTGGGTCGGTTTGGGTTTACAGTTTCCTCTCAAATAATCAGGTCCACTTTTTTATGCTGGACCTTTTCAGTAACTGTGAGCATGGGAAAAGATGGAATCTTGATTGGACACAATAGCTACATTTTAAAGTGGAGACCCTGATGGAAACCTCAAGATTCAAGTTTTAGAGGGACACACACTGTATACCTTGAAGTCTAATTTGTGATTATTTTGTTTGATTTTTTTTGTGCAGAGTATGACAGAGTTGAGCCCAGCCAGTGTTGCTAGTTTACAATCCTGTGTGTTAACCTGCCAGGTGTTGCCAGACTGTCAGCTTTCTGAGGAAAAACACAAATTTCTTCAAGAAAATATTCCAAAGGTATGTTGAAAAATTGGGCTATTCCAGTTGAAATCCATACTGAAGACATGACCTTAATCTCCCATACATGGAAATATTCTCCCCAGGTGGTGGTCGCCGTGCATTCTCTAAATTTTCATCTTCAACCGTGTAACTGAATAGGATTATTTTGAAATTTTAAAATGCTTGAAATATCACAAACAAATGCGTCGGTCGCAACACATAGTAGCGTAGGGTGATTTTCAAAATTTTCCGTTTCACATAGTGGCGTATAGGTTTAGAGCTAGCTATTATCCTATAATAGTTATTCCTTATTAACTGTTAAAGGTACAGTTTAATAGTTTGAACCTTAAACTTCAATTACAAATGGAATCGGGCCACTGAGAGTTAACAGTGGAGGAGTGTCGACTCCGTTACTAGTAGCATATCCTTCAAAATCGTTTTGATCGGAAACGTATTTTGTCCTTCACGTATGCCACTATGTGTTGCGACCGACGAAATAGGCCTATGTTAATAAATAATATAAATACAAGCTAAAACTGTTGGGGTTCGATAATGAACCCCACAAAACTAACCGAGTATATGGAAAATGCCATACTGGTACTGCCAGGCGGTTTCACAAGCTGTCGGCTCTATCATGCCACTCACCGCCTGATTCTCCCATACATGTTGAAGGTATGGACCTGGGTATGGAGCAACCTGTTCAGGTAACCCCATTTGAAATTCACACTTCCTGTGTGGAAGATTAAGGTCATGTCTTCCATAGGGGGTGTATGGATTTCAACTGGAATAACCGAACTGGATATTTTATGAAAGTCATGTTTTATAGATGTTTGCTGCTCCAGGGGGCACTCAACTTTGGAAGTGACAGGGATGTGTGGACAGCATTTCGAAACTAGGGGGCTTTCAGTGAGAGACTAGACACCGAAAAGGGGGGTCTTTCAGCGAGAAAGTCTCAAAAAGGAGGGTCATAATATAAAAAACAAAAATTCATCAAAATTTGAACAAATTTGAAACTTTTTGAAGAATTGGAAGAAATGAGGTCATTCAGTGCGAAATTTCCTGAAAATGTTTGAAAAATGGGGACGTTTGGTGACAGGAAAACAAAGGGTGTTATTGGTCAATGTTTAGGGTGTCAAAAACATGACAAATCGGAAAAAAGGGTACCGGGTAGCAAAATTGTAATGGCAAATACGCGGAAATGAAATTTAGGGTATGAAATTTGATGCAAGGAATAAAATCCCAGTTTAGGGCATGAAAACAGGCCGTTTTAGCCTAGGGTTAAATCCTTGTTTAGTGTACGTTTTCAAAAGTTGATTATCGCGGATGGTGTATAGCCTAGGCGCATTGGGAGGGGGCCCCCCCCCCCCCCCGGTCTAGACTCAGCCAAATTATAGGCTATGGAGCTAATAAATTCTTTTTTTTTCAAGAAGGGCTACAATTTTGGGAGTTTAACTCAAAGTGAAGCTAAAGTACTGAAGCAGGATCCCTACATTGTGTAATTGGCCCCTGAACATGTTAAAAGCAAAACCCTTTATTTAACTGGTTGGCAGTTTTTAAACATGTTCAGGGGCCACAAACACATAGGAGGTTTTTCCTACCCAACGACGAAATGTGGGTCTTCGGAACTGCTGGAGAACTCTTGACCACATTTACATATGTGTCCCCGGTTCCCCTAGCTCCCCAAAGTTGATTTCCCCCCCAGGTTCCCCTAGCTCCCCAAAGTTGATTTTCAATATATGTGACTCTTTATTATGTACAGGCAATAACATCGCTGCATTGTCTTCTGGTGGAATCTGTGAGAGATTGGTCCATGACCGGTGTCCTAGCCCTCAACATCTTGACAACAATCAACTCAGTGATGACAAGTTCAAAGGTAAGAAATTTCATAAAGCTGTGCTTTTTTTTGTTGTTGATTTTTTAATGAATTTTTGCAGCTAAGGGTTTTTTAAGAACTTATGCAGCCCGTTTTTTTTAAAAAACCTGTAAAAAGGCCTAGCATTGTATTCTAATGGTAGCTGACATATTATAAAGTTTGTTTGGTTTATATAAGGCGGAAAAAATAACACTCATAACAATGTGTATTGATATGGGTGGGGGGGGCACTCACATGTTAAGTTGGTACGGGTATGTGCTGCGATCAAGGGTCCCTTTTTCAGGCTCTCCGGCAGTTCCTTAAGTCCCACATTTGGATCTGCTCCAGTTCTTTGAGCCTCAAATACTGACAATTGTAGGTCTTTAAGCTCAAATTTGGAAATAATTTAGAAATTTATAGCTCAGCAGCCTATAATTTGGCCCTAATTTCAGTTCTTCAAGCCCCTATTTTGCCCAAAAATCAGCTCCACGCCGCACACCCCTGCCAAAATTTAAGTTGAGTGCCCCCCGGGATTGATATAGAATGGCATGCACGCAGTTGGGCACAATGCTTACGCTAGTTTTGCGTTGCATAATGTGTGACTGGCGCACGCTTATGTGAATTTACGCGAGCATGAGTTGGGACCTTATTGATGCGCGCAGTAACAAAAGCCGAATAATTTCCGCCTTATATAAGCCGAACTAACTTTAATGACGGTGGAATCAATGTAAAGTGCTTTGATACACATGAAAGGCACTGTATAAATGACAACATTTATTTTTTTTGTATCTTTTATTGTATGTGTTTTTTTATATTAAAAACACAGAAACTTCTTGAACCCAAACAAGCTCTGCAAACTCTGCAAGCTTGTTTAGCAGTTCAGTTTACCTCAGTCCCAGATGACTACTTCCCAGCAGTCTTCAGTACCATGTACCTACTACTCAAGTCTCTGCTAGAAGCCTTCCCACAGGCAGTAGTGCACTGTATGGCAGCATACATGGCAAGTTTGCAGCATATGTTGCGTGGTGTGATGCGGAGATGCCATCAAGGCTCTGAGGGGGCAGGACGTATTGGGGACCAGGAGCTATTTTCTTGTGCCGAAAACATGGAGAGGTGAGTATGGAAGTGAATTGATTTCTTTAAAAAAGCGCCATGATTTATGGTGCACTACGCATAGGCACATCACATAGACGTTGATCGACAATCTTCAGCACACTTTACAGGTTGTTGCTGATCACTACAGCCCCACATCATTCCATAAACCATTTAACAACAACACAGGGACTTTGCTGCTTCAAGAGTTCACACCATAGACATTCCACAAATAACCAACGCAGCCAGGATAACAACAAAACAGGTTACAAGAAGTCAATTAGCAGTAAGTTCCTTTAAGTACTTTACCACCGCCAGGGTTTGAACCGGCAACCTCTTGCACCGTAGTCGAATGCCTTATCGATTGAGCTAACTTGACTGCTCAACTTTTATCTTCATGGGTTAAATAAAGATGTGATGAAAGAGCAATGTGTGGGTGGAATTTAGAGATGGTTGAACCCGGGACCTCTAATAGCAGTTGCCTTATTGACCATCTATGCAGAAGGAGCAGGAGAAATTGATTTATATGGTGTGTCTTGGGTAAGCGGTCAACATATTCCTGTAAAGTGTGCTGAGGCTTGTGGGTTATGCCTACGTAGTGCACTATAAATCACTGCACTTTTTTTTAAATTAGAGAATAAAGGTATTGTTTTTAGCCGCTGGAGTGCATCTATCATCTCATATAACACGGGCGACATCATTATTTTAAGTAAAAACAACGACGCCGCCTCGTTGTTTTACGCCAATATATTTCCATATATTCTCATTCTTTTAAGAACACTACAATACAAATAAAAATATCATAAGTATTACAAATTTTAATCAAAATTAAATCCTACATTTTACAAGGAATTACCTGGGGCTTAAAATCGATCATTTCTTCTTGATTTAAGGTGGTACTACACCCCTTGATAAATTTGTGACTATTATTTTTGCATTAAAAAAAAAATAATAACACACTGGTAAAAGTTATGTATATTATAGGGGCAAGGAATCCAGTCACTACACTGGAATTTCAGTGACTCAAGACAAGTGGTACGTTATTTATGATAAGAAAATAGGTACAGCTATAATGTACCTCATTTCTTAACATTATATATAGTCAACCACTTGTCTTGAATCACTGAAATTGCAGTGAAGTAATTGGGTTCCTTGCCCTATAATATACATAACTTTGTTACCAATGTAGTTATTTTTGAGAAAAATGCAAAATTAGTCTAAAATTTATCAGGGGTGTAGTACCAATCCTTAAAAATCATCATTTCACTCTACCAACTCTAAAATTTCACATGGCTCAAGACAGCTTAAGTAAATTGGCAGGACATTTTGGATTCATTGGTGCAAATTAATGCAAATTAAGACCAAGCACCACATTTTTTTTACTAAATCAATCGTCGATTTCTCAGAGTTCACTTTCAACAACTTTGTACAAATTTTGTGCCAAGCAAATTAACTCGCAAAATATGCCGCAAGCAAAAGGTAAACTTTAGGTAATCATTTAGAGCACATTTAAGTCAAGGGAAGGTTTTTCTCACTTTTTCAAAATATTTGTTTCAGACAAAAATATACACCAATATGTGCAATTTTTGCTGATCAGAGTGACAAAATTGTGTTTTTCACATATTTTTTTAAAAATATTTTGAAAGTGAGGCAAATTTCCAAAAACTGAAAACTCTTCTGTAATTTCACATCTCTACCTTATGAAAAACTTTATTTAGAACTGAAATTTTTTTACTCGGGACCGATTGTTGTCATAAAAAAACGGAGCAAAAAAGGGTACGTTTGTGATTTAATATTTTTGTTTAAATCTGACATTACCACAGGATTCCTCGACATGTCTCCATTCCAAAAATGAATAGTTTTATATACTTAAACTTAAAAATAATGAAGTCGGAAAAGGTCCATGTTGTCTTCCATTACTCCCCCATTTAAAGTAAATAAATTACAGATTCATGTAAAAAAATGTTATTTTGTCTACATGGCTTTCCGGTTAAAGCCTTAATGTATGATCTTGTGGAGGGAGCGTAACCAAACTGGCCGGGTAGGAGACTAACTCTGAGGCCACACTCGCTGTCCTAATCCAAATAGTGCGAGATGTTTCGAGTGAAAGAAGTGAAGTTTATTTATGATGTTGTTTCTTTGCAAATTCCCGATGTTTATCGCGTCCAAATGTATTGGGAACTTTCATAATGATTGCATATTATCATTTTGGAAGAAAAAAAGAAAAATCTAAAAATTTAAAAAGATCGTACATTAAGGCTTTAAACACTTTACTTTGATCAGCTCGTAATCGGTGGGAATTGTTAGGCTTTTACCACTTCGCCGAAAAGTAGACCCACGTTAAGAGTGCTATATTGCTTTATATTTTGTGAGTTGAAGAAGGTAGACAAATTATAGGACTTGAATAAATAATTTGTGATGCTTCTGGCGAGATGTCACGAGCCAATTCTCAAAATAAAATATATTGATATTAATCGGCAATGTTATAAGGCCCGCCGATTACGAGCTGATCAAAGTATAGCAGGCTTTGTTCGCACATCTATGACAGTAACAAAGGTTTCATGGATCATTTTTACGATCCTACGGATGAGCAAATCACTGCATTGGGCCTGTAAGTCCATGCGGTCATTGACAGCAAATGTAATAGGTATCATTGAATGAAGCTGGGCATTTTTCCGCACTACTGCTCCCCTTTAACATTGGTGTATGAATGTGTCCATGAAAGAACTGACTTAATCCATTATCATCAAGAAATCAAGAAAGCATAAAAAACAACAAACAAATCGTTTGAACAAATTAGGCTTGTTCAGACGATCGCTTGTAAAGTCGCTTGTAACTACATTCGAATGTAAACTTGCATGTAGTGCCCATCTAAACGCACTCACATGTAGCTATGCAAGTTACAAGTGACGATTTTACATGTAAGATATCTTACATGTAGCGAGCTACATTCAAACGTCAGGCCAGTGTAAACTCGCATGTAAGCATGACCTTGGTGACCCAATCCTATTCTGATTGTGCATAATCATGGCATAATTTACCAGTGAAGGTCACTCTTACTTTTGAGTTGGCTTACAAGTAAGTCCCATGTGGACACACACTCGCTTGTAGCATAATTTAATTGCTGGCTCGCTTAATTGTAAGTTACATTCGAAAGTAGGCTATCGTCTAAACACACCTATTGTTTGATTGACATAACCATGACCGACCCTAAAGAACACGACACAAAAGTCATCGTGAAACTCAATGGTGTGAAAAAGTGTTACTCAACCCATAACATCAATACAGACACAGCAGTTGTCCTTGAAAATATATTATATAAACCAATAAACCAAGTTAATAAAAATTCCCTTGAAAAGGGAATGCTTGTTGTCATGTAAAATTGCCTTGAAAGGTATCTGTATCTGTCGTTACATGTAAAATCACCATCTCTGGTTGTCGCATACTTGGGGGGGAGGGTGGTCGGGTGTAAAGTCGCGGTTAAGGTATAATTCACATTATACAATTATCTTATTACTGGTTATTGTAATTTGTATGCCTCCACCGCGAGCCATACTGTTTTTGCAATGTCCGAGCTTCCGTCCGTCCGGATGCTGTATTTCGGGCATGGATGGGCGGATTGACTTCAGATATTAAGGATAGGTGGGTCATGGTCAAAAACTGTGGCTACTCTTTTTTGGGTGGGGTTCAAGGTCATATACTGATGTCAAAGGTCAATCTGAGGTCAAACTAGCAAAAACTGTCATATCGGGATAAAACTTGGTGGGTACAGTCAACATTTAGAGCCAATTTTTTGGAAGACCATTTTGGGATCATCCAGGGTCACCAAGGGGTCATCTGAGGTCAAATTACTAAAAATTGTTGTATGGGCATGAATCTTGATGGGTATAGTCAACATTTAGAGCCAAATTTTTGGAAGGTCATTTCAGGGTCACCCAGGGGTCATCTAAGGTCAAATTAATAAAATTGGTCGTATAGGCATGAAACTTGGTGGGTATTGTCACCATTTAGAGCCAAATTCTTTAAATGTCATTCTTGGGTCATCCAGGGGGTCATCTGAGGTCAAATTCAGTCTGCCCTAGAGGTTTGAAACTTTGTATCAACCTTTGTGTGCCAAATCGCTCCCTTAGGTGGAGGCATCACGGTCGACGCTGTGCGTCGAACCTGACATCCAAGAACCGCTGTCCATCTAGTTTTTATGCAAATTTTGTATTTCAACATGTTAATGTTTTCAGACTTCAAACTCATTATTAAGTCTATATAGTGGAAATTTGTTAACATGAAGTATCCTTATAAATCACTATGTTTTTGTGTAACAGAGTTCGTGTTGACAAGTTTCCACTGTATTGTGCTTGAGAGCTATTCCAGTTGAAATCCATGCACCCCATGTAGCATGTATAACCTCATCTCCCATCACACAGGGAGTGTGAATTTCAAATGGGTTACCTGAATGAGTGACGTGACTTTATTTGAAATCTACACCTCCCAGTGGTGTAGCCATGAAAAGGGCGGGCAGTTGCCCCACCAATATTTTGTTCTGTTGGTTCAGACTGGTTCAGTCGGTTCATTTTGAGTCATGACTTTGACCTTATTTCACCAATAAGGACAAATCCAAACATTTTCCTTTCCTTTTGGGTCTTGAGGGGGGAACATGAATTTTTTTGTTGAACCAGGATGGGGATTGTTAAGTTTTAAATGGAGAAATTCAGGAAAACAAGGGGGGAATCCAAATTTTGAGCGGCGCGAGGGGGAAACACAAATTTTTTTGTCGATATATTTTACAAAACGCCCATTCCCCTTGCCGTAAATAATGATCGGTCCCTAATATTGGCTCAATGCCTAAAGTCATAAATATACTAGTCACACTGAACTAGAACTAGCCCCATTCACAAATTTAACCATGGTGTGCTGCTCCGCTTGCAGACAAGTGCAAGCGGCATGATGAAGCGTCACGCCGCTCAGCGGCAAGCGGCAGAAAGTATGAAACCAGCATAAGGGTGCTGCTCCGCTTGCAGACAAGTGCAAGCGGCATGATGAAGTGTCACGCCGCTCAGCGGCAAGCGGCAGAAAGTATGAAACCAGCATAAGAGTTAATGAATTCATCATCTGATTAAAGAAATTAAAGGGATTTAAAAAAAGTTCAAGTCCACTAGAAACAGGAGCGTAGCAAGAGCATCAGGGGCCCATGGACAAGGAGTAGTACGGGCCCTTAGGCCGGGATTTACCTTATGGGGTCCTGGGCTAGACCAAAATTTGGAGGTCCCAAATTCACGCACCGAAGAAGCCAAATACACTCAAGTCAGTGGCCAAGTTAGGGTTTGTGTAGAGGTGGACTAACATATTTTGTTTGGATGTTACTAGGACATTTGCGCGTAAAATTACAATTTTGCCCTATTTTAGTCAAATACATGCCGTTATTGGGGTTAAAAGAAAGATGCATAGGGCAATTTGGGGCCCTGGACCTGAGCCCATCTGGCTCAATGTTAAATCCGACCCTACTCTCCATTATCAGCCTTAATTTTCGCTTTTGTGCTCGGGGCCCCTGAACCCTCGGGGCGGGTGGACTTTGTCCACCCTGTCCCCCCGCTTGCTACGCCCCTGACTAGAAATAGCTAGAAATGTAGTGTGTGCAGCCATTGAATAACACAGCTATATATTGACATGTTGTCATGGTACACAATGGGTTATTCCTGTTGAATTCCACACTACCCCTGTGGAAGATTTTGATAATATCTTTCACAGGGGGAGTATATATTTTAAAATGTAATTGGTCAGAGTTAATCATTTTGAAAACCATACTCCCCCTGTATTGTGACTTTACCTATATCTTTCACAACTTGGGTGAGTATTTGAAATGGAAGTTACCCAATTGTCTATTCTATTCAAAACTTATACTCCCTCTGTGGAAGACTTTAGCTAAATCTTCCACAGGGGTAGTGTGGATTTTAAATTCTTAGTCAGTGGGAGTGGTCTAGTTCGTAGACACATAATCTGATTGGACAATCACATGATTTTGGGTGTAGATGACCCCACGTCATCATGAGTGTTGATAACGCGTAACACGCTCATAGAAGTGCGCGTATGTATTGCTTTTTATGCGTAGACGCAATGCGGAATACTCACACGCGCTAGCAGTACGCGCAACAAAAGATGTGAAGTTGTAAACAAGTTTCGTTCATTTTAGAAAAAGGGGAGTTTATATAACGGTAACTTAATTTTTGCTTTAAAAAATAGTTTTACAGTTATTAAAATAATATTTAACTGACTAAGAATGAGAATAAACGAAAGGAATTGCGCCGGCATCTATATACTTCTCAAACTATTGGACCTGCCTGTCGTCTATCATAGGTAGAGGATAGTCATAATAAAAATTCCTATCATTTATTCTCTAATGGAACAGCCCAATCATGCATGTTAAATAGATACATGGACAATTGCTTATATCAGAGTAACCAAGCACCTTGTAATCCATGTGTTGCAAACCATTATGAAAACTATTTGTGTGAGTTAACTCTCCCATGATGGAAACCAAAACAGAATCTGAATCTATTATCTTTGTACATTCATCTTGTATTTACAGATCATTGTTATTTACTAATTTGTTTGTATTTTGGCATTCATTGATCATGCATGTGGGTGTCTTTGGGTCGGGTCGGGGGAATACTCATGTTTGGTTTGGGTAAGGGTGTGCCGCTGAGAAAGCATAAGATCCATCGCTATGCCAAAAATTAACATTTTGGGTGAATTTACTGCAAATTGCCGCCAAAGTTTTTACAATGTCTCCCAAAATTTTCGGCCAATTTTGGTTACAATTACGCAAAATTTGGTTATTTTAGGAACAAACTTTGACAGTAATTTTGGAAAAATGACTCATCCTTATAATAAAATAAATAAATTATGAAAAAGGTGTCATTGATATACCAAATGGTCGAAAATGTAACCCATCTTTGTGCACATTACCATATATGGTCATTTGTACGTAGTACCCCCGGGCTTCGGGTGCAGTGGAGTAGATACAGAGAAAAATATACTAAACAAACCTGTTGCTATGAAGTGTGACCATAATGTTAAAATACTCTGCGTGCTAGCCATAGGCTTCAGCATAAACAGATATTTTCTCAAAATACCAAGAGCTACCTAAAGAACCACTGAACCAATACTGGGCTTTTCTGTATTCGTTTTAATGCATTTTTCATTCCAAATATGGTCATGAAAATGTACAATTCTGACATTTTTGAATTGAAAAAAAAAATTTAACTTGTCATCTGCATTTGACAACCGCATGTAGCTAGAGTCGTCTTAACTGTCTCGAAATTTAATGTCATTCAAATTTGTGATAAAATACATCAAAATAGGAGGCTTGCTGGAAAGTGCTTTTTAAGATATAGATTTAAAATAGACAGAAAAAAATAAAGAAAATCACAAATCACAAGAAGTGGGGATGGTTTTTCACGTACAAAATATGAATGCCTTGATCAATTTTAGCAAATGAGGTGTCATTTCAAAACTTGCAAAATGCTTTCAAAGCAGAAATACTGAACTCAAAATTGACTTCACTCGGAAATTCCCCACTTTGATGTGATGCGTCACATTTGTAAAGATTAAGTAACAATACAATTTTGGATCTGCCTATACAATGTAGCAATGTATTGAAATACTCTACTGAAATAATGCTACCATTCCCATAAAGATAATGATACCAAATATGCCTGTCTTTTTTTTTTTATTTGATTTGTTTGGGTTTTTGACAACCCTGGATAACCCAAGAAAGCCTCTATTGAAGCTTATTTCCATTGGGGTCCATTTGAACACCGGGACAGGTTGGGAACAGTCAGGGGTTGACACCCTACTCTTTTCGAAACTGACTGCGAGATACATGTACAGGTATAGCTCTCCCATGGGGGGGCAAACTGATTTGCAAGTGGGGCAAAATAACCAAGTTTGTGCAAAATTGCCGCAATAAGTGGGGCCCCCATCCTTCGTGGTGCCACTGATGTCATTCATTTCAAATTTTATTTAAGATTGTGTAATATTCTAATTTTGAATCTGCCAATGCAATGTTGGCTATGTTGCAATGTAAATACCATATTTCGTCAAATAAACGCCCCGGGGGGCGTGACATTTTCCCAAGGGGGGGGGGGGCATTTATTCAAGGTCAATTTTAGAACGATAATTCCTGTTAAAATCATTATGTAAACTTAAAACTCACGCTAAAATGACGAACTATGAACTAGAAACACTGACTTCTGGTTCGCTTCGTTTCCAATCCAGATTTTCGCCAATTATTGATGTTATTATCGACCATGTGGGCAATTTGGTAAGCTTACTACACAAGATAGGATGGAAATATCGGCATTTTTGAAACATCTTGGTTGAAAAAAGTGGTGGGGGCATTTATTTGAGGGGCGGCCGACTATTTGACGAAATACGGTACTCTACTGAAATAAAACTTCCATACCCTAGATCTATAGAGATGTAATAAAGATAGGTGTGCTCACAATTTCTGAAGGTTTTTTAGGGGGGGTGTTGAGGGCTAGGGGAGCGAGGTCTCCATTAAATTATAGTTAATAGCATTTAATAATTGTACTTTATTATCAATGGGTGCAAGTTTTTAAACATTGATGGAGTTATGAGTCCACTTTCAGCTGAGAGTATCAGTGGCACCTCCCTACCAAAAACAAACCTGAGTACGCCCTAGGTTTCCATGGCTTTACAATAGACAGGAAATGACCACAAAAGAACATGAAGTTTACAGCAAAATTTGGCAAGGCCTGTACTAGGTGGATCCCGTACTTCACACTAAATCACCTTATTCAATCTTCTGCTTGAATGGGTATTTGCTTTTGATGCCTACTTTAAACCTTTGCATACTGGCCACACGCTTAATGACAAAAAGTCAAGTTTTGTGATATTTTCTCAAAAATGTCAAAAGCTATCTCATGTAACCACTAAACCAGGCTTGTTTGTACTCATTGTAATTTATTTTTCATGCTGATTCGAAACATGGTCATGAAAATGTACAATTCTAAAATGTTTGAATTTTTAAAGAAAATTTGAAATTTGTCGACACCGTGTGGAGAGAGTGAAATCTGGTCTGTTGCCAGTCAAAGTGGTAGTGTTTGTATTGTCTTTATAGTTTTTCTACCATGTGGAACGTGATGCAGACAGAAGATGTTTTAAATGGTCTATGGTAAAACAATGGGAAAATGATTTATAAAATGTGATGTGATCAAGCAAAATCAGTCAGAAGTTTGAAATACTGATTTTGAGATATAGCCAAACAAAGGAGGTATTTCATTTTGTTTCCTATTGTTTTTGGAAACTCTTCAACTGCTCATATCTGTTGAACTGGTTGTCCAAATTCAATGGGTTTTTCTGTAAAATGTAGCTTTGCAAATGCTGTTTGCAATCCTATAAGAAACTGATAATTGTATATGTCTGACTTTGGACTGATTTTGGTTCATCACACTACAAATATGTGACGTGTCATGTCAAAAGGAGACACTTTTGGGCAGATCATAAATGGAGAAATAGCCAAAAATCTGCCGGTGGGTAATTTTTTCACAATTTAGGTTTATTGCGAATTTGTGATGTTATTAATGCTAAAAATATTGTCTGATAGTTTCAGACCGGAATATAACTGGCATCTTGTAGTTTTTGAGACATTTTTCAAGTTAATTCCTACTCTCAACATTGTCAATAATATTTTTAAATGCCGCTATCTCAATTTCCAATTTTATAATACCATAACTTTCGAACTCAATATCTTCACTTAGGAATGTCCGATTACATTGGGGAAAACGGCGTTGTGGAGCAAAATATCTTTATATTTAATTTTAAGATATATGTAAAAACCTCAAAATTCATAACCTGCCCAAAAGTGTCTCCTTTTGACATGACACGTCACATATATTTATTTAATTGTCTGTCTCAGTTAAGAGGGTGCCTGCCCATTATGTTAACAGACCATTCATTATGTCGAATATACAGTAAGATGTGGATTGTGGAACGTGATTCAGACAGAAGTTATCAATGTTATTGTTAAACAATGGAAAAAATGATTTATAAATATATTTATTTAATTATCATTAGGGAGTGTTCATAAATGGGTGGTTGGAAAAGTTGGCACCTTGGACACAAAAAATTTGTTGATCCCCCTTTTTAGGGTCTAAAAATTTGTTGATACCCCTTTTTTTAGGGTCTAAATTTTTTTGATCCCCCTCCCCTCTTGTCTATAAGGCCCTCTATTTTTCCAATTGCTGCAGATGCTATTGTATTTCCATCACACATTTGTGTATGCAGGCAAGTGCACACACAATAGCCTAGCATTGTGGCCATCCTATTTTAAGTTGATAAGTTTCTATAAAAAATGTCATTCCAGAATAAAGTGCTACGACATCGCAACACAAGTCATTGTTTCTTCTGATTGTTAATATGGGTATTTAGAAATGCTCAATATCTAAAATACCCCCCCCCCTTTTTATGACCCAAAAACTTTTTGACCCCCCCACATTTTCCAACCCCCACCAAAGTATTTATGAACACTCCCTAAATAGTAGGTACCTGCCCATTTATGTTGACAGTTCACTGTCGAATATACAGTAAGGTGTAGTATGTGGAACATGATTCAGACAGAAGTTATCAGTGTAAATTAAATTAAATTATTTGGAAGTGTTACCTGCCCATTTATATTGACAAATCACTATGTTGAATAAAACAATGGAAAGAATGATTTATAAAATATATTTACCGTATTTCGTCAAATAGTCCCCCCCTCAAATAAATGCCCCCCCCCACCACTTTTTTCAACCAATATGTTTCAAAAATGCTGATATTTCCATGCTATCTTGTGTAGTAAGCATACCAAGTTGTACACATGGTCGATAAGGGGTGGTGCAATAATTATGTGTACCCCGGGGTGGTGATTTCTCAAATTGGTCTACCAAAAACTGCTGCCCTCCCCTTTGCCCCCCTGTGCCAAAAACCTTTGCCCCCCCCCTTTTGATGTGCAAAAAATCTTTGCCCCCCCTTACACATGCAAGTTTTTTTGGAACCTGAATTTAAAACCTTAAATTGTCTTATCATATAGTGCGAGCGCAGCGAGCAGGAAATTTTGCATATTTTAACGTTTTCCTTCACCTTTTTAGGGCATAATATAGAAACGGTACCCAAAATATCTGTGCCAAAAATTGCGTGCCCCCCCTTTCGACCTGCCAAAAATCGCTTGACCCCCCCTTTCGACCTGCCAAAAAATGCTTGCTCCCCCCCCCCTTTTGGTCTGCCAAAAACCTTTGCCCCCCCTATAATTCACCACCCGGGGTACACATAATTATTGCACCACCCCTAATAGCGTCAATAATTGGTGAAAATCTGGATTGGAACCCCGGAAGTGAACCAGAAGTCAGTGTTTCTAGTTCATAGTTCGTCATTTTAGCGTGAGTTTTAAGTTTACCTAATGATTTTAACAGGAATTATTGTTCTAAAATTGACCTTGAATAAACGCCCCCCCAGGAAAATGTAATGCCCCTGGGGCGTTTATTTTTGACGAAATACGGTATTTAATTATTTAATTATTTAATTATATGTCACAGTTCAGAGGGTGGCTGTCCATTATGTTAACAGTTTTTCAATCGCTATGTCGAATATACTGAAAGATCTTGCATGTGGAACGTGATTCAGACAGAAGTTAGCAATGTAATACAATGGGGAAAAAAATGATTTATAAAATATATTTATTTAATTATTTAGAAGGTACCTGCCCATTTATGTTGACAGTTTGCTATTCTGTTGGTCGGCATGATGTCACAATTGCGATAGATCGCTTCTTCCCATCCGTTGCTTTTGCAGAGGTTTGGCTGTTCCATCCCGGCCCCTCGGACACAAAGGGGACATTTACTGTTGCACTCAATGGGGGAAATCACAAAACATGCCATAAAATAAATACCTCTTGTTGAAACAATTCCAAAAGTTTGATTTCGTATCAGAGAAATGAACTTTAAATAATTACCAAAGACAAGGCAAATTGGTATGAGATAATTGACTTGAACTGAAAGGCCCTGTACAAACATTCGTGTGTCCCTTTTGACAGACGTGAGAAATGGGTTAACCGACCGAGAGAATGTCAGTAAGGTTAGCTTTATTGATTACAAAATAAGATTTGTCAAGGAGTGGTTATAGTGATATTTGACATCCTTATTTTATAGCTGATATAGCCAAAGCCTTCGACACAGCGGAGTCGGTGTAAGATTCATGATTTCTGACACTAGTAAAGGTATAGGATAGAGTCCGAAGTTTTCCGTTTTACGGAAAACAGAAAAAAATCACAGAATCGGAGGTACAACACGGAAAATGACATTTTGTATGACGTGACAAAATTGTTAAAATAAATGTTAAAAACAATCTTGAGTTGTGTGTGTCAATTTTTATGATAAAAATACTGTTTAATAACACCAAAATAAAGGTATATTACCAAGGCATGAACCCCCTATCCATCCAACCATCGTAACAGTCGGCCTATCATGAGAATATTCCAATCAGCAGAGCATATTGATCGCAATATTAACACTTTATTGTGACATTAATATCATTCATAATCATTGTTTATATATTTTATTTAAGCTTTATTCATAAAACATGGATTTACAAATTTTACAACACAGATTACAACACGGAAAATTTATTTTAGAAAACGGTAAACTTCGGACTCTAGTATAGGATCTCAAACATGGCTCTCTCAGCATATACAGTTCCTTTAAATAACAGTGTGTTCTTTGTATAAATCCTTTTTGGGGGCCCAAGTAATTTACATGTTCGAGGGTTGTCTGAGGGGTAAAGATAAAGAGATCCCATGCAAGTAGGCATCATACACTAATTGAGCCCAAAATACGCTGGCGAAGTTACGTAATAATCGGATTAACTACCATAGCAATAGGTGAAAACAATTTTTGAATATACCGTGCTGCACTGATACGTTCACGCAGTACCTCTTCATTGAACCATATCATGCTGATTACTTGCACCTGTAAGATTAGTATCTTTGAAAAGACCAGTATTGTTTTCAATCTATGATTGCAGACATACACGGGCGATTAGTGTAACCTGCTTGTACATGTAGTGCAGCGTGATATGTTCAAAATAGTTTTCACCTATTGCTATGGTAATTAATCCGATTAATTACGTAACTTCGCCAGCGTATAGAGGTAAAATTTGCAGTTTACTGGGCCAATTTTTAATTTTACACTAATTTAGCCCAAGACATTAAAAGATGGCAATTTGTATTTCCCACTATTGGAGGGTTAGGGGTTGAACATTACATGGTGGTTGGTTTTGGGTAGGTTGAAATGTTCTTTTTTAGGTTGATTAGGGATTTCTGGAATCATTTTTAAACTAATGAAATTGGTCATTTGCTTGGAATGTCAAAATCTTTTACAGTGGGAGTGGGGTTTTCAAGTAGAA
Source organism: Amphiura filiformis (assembly GCF_039555335.1). Classification (NCBI taxonomy): domain Eukaryota; kingdom Metazoa; phylum Echinodermata; class Ophiuroidea; order Amphilepidida; family Amphiuridae; genus Amphiura; species Amphiura filiformis. The sequence continues at coordinate 51,630,183 of NC_092641.1, read as the reverse complement.
CAGCTAGCTTATTGTGGCTCATTGCATTTGGAAAACAAAAGAATAACAAAACATTCCCTGCAAGACCTGCATTATTATTATTGCCATAGTGCTATATAGTGTATTGAAATGGGACAATTTCATACCAGGTTGCATGATATCCATGAAATATGAGTGAAATTCAGTGTTGTTTTGTTTTAATTACCGTATTCGTCCGAGTATAGTCCCACGTTCGAGTATAATCCCACCCCCCATTTTTCGAAAAATTTCAGAAATTGTAAAAAAAAAAAAAAAAAAAAAAAAAAAAATCAAGATATTTTGTATTTTTAATATGAAAATTGATAATTTGTATTCATGTCATACTCTATTAATGATTTCAAAATGCATTGAATTTGAATGCATTTTGAAATCATTAATAGAGTATGACATGAAAACAAAGTATCAATTTTCATATTAAAATACAAAATATCTTGAATTTTTTTTTTTTTTTTTTTTTTTTTTTTTTTTAGGTCAACCATGAATGATCCTAGCATCTAGGTCTAGGTCCAGGGATACACCAAAACCGGAAAAAAATAAACTTAAAAAAAAATTTTTCACATAAAAAACGGGTGGGACTATACTCGGACCAATACGGTAGGTAAATTTGTTAAATTTTGAAAAAGCAATGAAAAATGAGTACCCTTTCCTTGTTTTTGTATCTTTGTTCGGGTTTTTTTTTAATCTTTCAAAAAGTCCCTTTCTAAACCATTTTTTTTAAATTTGCACCCAGCCTGAACATAAGAGACTGACTGAATGTTCTCAGTCATCCAGTTGTGGTAACATCAAATGTGTGATACCATCACACTTCATCAGGCAACTGACCATTCCAGCGTGTCCCGGGGTTTATTCTCATCAACTTGACATTCCCAGCAGCCAAAATTAGAAACTTCATTGTATTGTTAATACCAACGACACTTTAATGCAACTCAGTGTCAATAATATTAGAATGTTTGATTGTGCTGTCATGCTTAATAATGATCAACATAATGTTTTAACATTTTCTAAGTTGGCCTAACAATAGGAAATATAAAAATAGAGGTTATTCACGTTACTCATGTGTGACTTCTAACAAAAGGTTCCCATAGTATTCCTCATTCAAACCAATTCAATGCATGACCTTGGAGTTACTTGCACAACTTTGAAGTGTTACGTGTAATCCGATTATCACCATGTCAACCAGAGGCGAAGCCAGGATTTCGGAACCGGAGGGGTAAATGTACCGACGGAAATATTTTTTACCGACGGATGTTTAGAATTGTAGACCCATTTTTTTTTTTTTTTTTAAAAAAGTGAAGAGCCAAAAAAATAAACTATATCCATCAATCCAATGAACATTTTAACATTTTTTACAACTTTGCCCTTTTTCTTTTAAGCACTGTAAAAAATAGTCAATTTGTTCCAGCACCAGCCCCCCTGGCCCCACTAGTTACGCCACTGAACTGGATCACGCTTTTTTTCTCGGATTGACTTGGAACTCTCTGAGAATTTTACTAGGGTACATACTACTATTGGGATAAAATATCAGTAAGATCGGAGTATGTTTCGCCCAGGCAGTAGATTTTCACAAAATCCCTACTTATTTGCTATTTCGTACTGTATAACTCTATATAGAGAGAAATCAGTAGAAACAACCAGGGAAAAGTAGGCATTGAGATGACATCATAACCAATATTAAACAATTTGGGTAGTTTGTTTAGACCCTCCAGAACATCACCAAATAGCAAGCAGTCTCCAATTGGTTACCATTATTTCTTGCTAAAGACATGTATGTAGTTAAATATTGAATGATACCCCTACCCATTAATATAGCAACTCAAATATCATTAATATTCAACTTACATATGTGTTTTTAGCAAAAATAATTAATGGTAACCAATTTGAGACTGCTTGCTATTTGGTGATGTTCTAGAGGGTCCAAACAAACTACCCAAAGTGTTTAATATTGGTTAGGATGGCATATGAATGCCTACTTTTCCCTGGTTGTTTCTACTGATTTCTCTATAGAGTAAATACAGTAAGAAATACCAAAAAAGTAAGGATTTTTTGAAAATCTACTGCCTGGGTGAAACATGCTTCGATCTTACTGATATTTCAGCACAATACTAGTATGTACCCCAGTAAAATTCTCCTTGAGTTTCAAGTCGATCCGAGGGAAAAAAAGTGTTTTTTGCCCCACTCTAATGCACAAGTCATTGACTATGGGATAGATTCTGTAGCGATTACAATGGGCCAAAGCGGGGGCCAACGATAACTAACGATATGGTTTTTTTTTTATCAATTTGTGTTCACTGTAATGTTTTACTCCGAAAAAGTTCTGAGAACACATGCGGGTAAGGACAATCAGCTGGCTGCAGCATAATAGAGAGCAGCCTTGGAACAAGATTAATCATATACGAGTGGATATTCATACGTAGTGGTAGATAAAATGATTAAAGAGTTTAACTTCAACACTACACTATTTTTTCGCTCACCTGGAACGTTTTCACTAGTTCGACTAGCGTCTTCAGCAGATGGTGATGCTGTGATGGTATCTTGTCTACGATCGGGATAACCTTCACTGATGACGTCATATGATTGACAGAATGACGTCACTGCCGGCAGTTCCAAATCAGCGGTCAGGGAGCACGTAGTCAGATCAAAAGGACACCAGATTGACTGGGAAAATGTGAAAGTGCTTGAACGGGAACAAAAAGAATATTCCCGCAGAGTTCTGGAAGCTATACACATAAGAACTCAGAAACCGAGACTGAATCGTGACAAAGGACTCGAAATAGACCCAATTTGGGACAACCTACTGATGCCCAGGGGGGGCGCCGCTACATCGTAACATCCTATGACGTCATTTGTCAGATCATATGACGTCATGTCAGGTTATCCCGATCGTAGACAAGATACCATCACAGCATCACCATCTGCTGAAGACGCTAATCAAACTAGTGAAAACGTTCCAGATGAGCGAAAAATAGTGTAGTGTTGAAGTTAAACTCTTTAATCAAGATTAATCATGAACTTACAGCATGTTCTGTAACAAAGCACAGTTCACCTTTTATAGCCTATACTGCTAAGTGCTACTGATAAGTAGGGTGGATATTCGTTCGGCCTCGGTAGGCAAATGTAATTGAATAAAATGTTGTTAACCTGCAACAATAGACATTATACATTTTGATATACCTAACTTTGACAGTTCTCATAATTTCGGGTTTTACTGTATAGAAAATCTATGATTGTCTTTTTGAAAAAGGACAATATATTAATGATAGATTTTCTATGCAGGATATTTTGAAAAAAATTCTTGGCGCCACCACTGAGGATCACAAAATACTCTTTTAAATGAAACATGATTTGCAGGTCTATAACAATATTTACAGAGGATTGAGAATAAATCGGGCCTGTAAAAATGCTATAAAAATTTTTTTTTACTTTCTTTTTTCTTTTCTTCATAGTTTGTCGGTATGTTTGTTTTCTTTACACAGTTGTGTCATTGTTCTGTTTCATTTTCCATCCCAGGCTCTCTGGTCCTATATGTCAGCCTAAATATGTCACATTTATTAAGGAATTTTAAAATAGCTTGTTGATTGTGCACTGCATTAAAACAATGAAAATGGGGCTTCAAGTAGTATTAACATAAATGCTTGCTGAGGGTGTTGAACATAGGCGTAGATCCGAGGGGATAAATCCCCCCAATATTTTGCCAGGGGGGTGGTCCATACAATCATCCCCCCAATGTTGATGCCTGTATGTGGGTTTCTGGCCAAATTAACCTCATATTTGGCCATTTTAGCCCCAATAGTGCAAAAAAAATTTCGTGCTTCGCAAGAGTTTATCCCAATTTTGCACCATATTTCAACATTTTAGCTTCAAAATGGCAAAAAAATTTCGCGCGCTTATTGCGCATTTGTGCCATAAACTTATTTTATCGCCAAAAGGTGCTGAATTCACTATACTTCAAGAATTTTTTTTCCAACCCCATCCCCCAATGTCAAAAAGAAATCTACGCCACTGGTGTTGAAAAAAAATGTTAATACTTGTTTAGGGTAGGAAATTCCACAAGTTTGTTATACTTGTTTAGGGGTGTATTTCCAGTCCTTGGATATACTGTTTATTAGGGTGCTTTTTGAAACTACATGGCTGTGCATGATACCCGCTTGTCAATGACCAGTGCACCCCCCCCCCCACCTTACCCGGACCATTGTCATCATCTTATTACAAATTGGTACCAGCTATCAGTTGCCATCACACAAACCAGAAATGTTTTTTTTCTGGGGAACATGCATCAGGCAACAAAGTGATGGGGGGGGGGGGCAAAATCAACAAATTTTGGACAAAGTAAAAATGTTCATAATTTTGAATTTTTACTGGGGGCATCTGAGAGGGAAAGAGTTCTGATGGGACGAGGGGGGCATTAATCTACTTTCCCTCACCCCGTCCCCATTGGTGCCGCCATTGAAGGAATATTTGTGATAGTTCTTGAAGTTAATCGTTATTTCATCTTGATGTAACCATATTGTGTTCTGTATACCTGTTCTCCTGCAGATTGTTAACTCAGCTATCCGCGCACAAGAAAGAAGTTGGCAAGTTTGTGATCGTACTTGTTGCAGAGTATATAAATGAACTACAGAAAGGCACTCTGCTTCCCTTTGTGAAGGTGAGTGTGTGAAACTAATTGCCACATTTTTTGTGGCTTACTAATAACAAATTCCTTTCATTTATTTGGTGTAACCTATACTTAATTTTTGTACAAGCTATCTTTTCAATTGAGGGGCTCATTAACTCCCAGTCTCCATGCACAATCGCTATGGACCACAATGGCCTCATCCCAATGGCATAGTTCAAATACCTCAATTAAACAATCATAGTGCAAAAATTGACCTCAAGTTGCAGAGTACGAGTTTTTGTACCCAAATTTTCAAAGGTCATTCAATGAATGTACAAATGTATTGGGGTTAAAGACCTGTGCAGTAATAGATGTGCATGTTTTGGAATGGGTGTTTAATGATACAACTTTGTCATTTAATTTGTTTCTATTTTGGGTGCAAGGTCTAATGCCGTTTACTTTGGTCTCTGTGTCCAATATAGTATGGAATAAAGTCTGCACAAAAAGTAATGCAGCTGTTATAAATATGCCAATAGCTTCAGAGCTAATAATTGTTTTCACAATATTTCAACATAGAGAGAAGGATGATTAATTTACGCAAATTTTGATACCCCATTTGTCAAATGTCGTTCAACATTAAGGTGGTACGAAAGGCAAAATCAAGTTGCTCTGATTGAGATTAAAATAGACTTGTTGCAGAGAGATATGCAAAATAATCTTAATTCTAAAATTTGAGCCAAATCGGACAAAGCGGTTTTTGAGATATTGCTGTTGAAAGATTCTTTGTATTCTATTGTTTTTGCCAATATATTGATGAAGTTAATGAAGAAAATTGGCAAAATGTGCTCATTTTTGCCAATATTTTCCCAATATTTTATGAATAAACCTTCATACTTCTTTTACCTTTTTTTAGTTCTTTAAAAGAAAAATACCTGAATTTAAAAGTTGCAGTTTACAACGATCAATGGTTATTATGGCACCACTGTAGCACGTAAAGCACGCCATTATCTTCGCGCTCACTTCAAATCAATACAAATAACTGCAACTTTTAAATTCGGGTATCTTTATTTCAAAACACTGTTGTATTGTTAATATTGAATAAAACTGGACACATTGGGTATCATAATGCGCGTAAATAAATTATCCTTCTTTCTATGTTGAAATATTGTGAAAATAATTATTAGTTCTGAAGCTATAGGCATATTTATAACAGCTGTGTTACTTTTTGTGCAGACTTTATTATAACATGTGCACTAAGCAGGTTACTTTATTCAAAGCTTAAAGGTGCATTTTGTGATCCACAGCCTCATTCCCCACTTTTCTAAAAAAATATAGACAAATCTGATTCCGCACATTCCTACACCTCAATGGCAGCCATTGAAGTGGGCCATCCCACCTGAAATGTGAAATGATGCAGGCTTTGCGGGAATTTTAAACTGTGTACCATCACCTGTGTGATAAAAGGATGCTGTAATACAATATAAGATTGATTTTGAAGGAGCGCTTTTCCACTTAATTCTCGCTATTCACAATAAAGCGCGCCAGTGGTTTGCGATGTAATCGTGATGTATCATGGGAAAGGTCGACATCAAGTCCAGCATAATACTGAATATTACCATGCTATTACATAGGAACATGTGACAATATTTTTTAGTTTGTCAATATAACGGTATTACATGCAAATCGATAGAGAAAAAATTAATTGTGCACATTTCAAATCACATTATTAAGTATTATTGAGTATTGATTCGCGTGTAACACCTTTATTTTGACAAACTAAAAATATATTGTCACATGTTCCTATGTAATAGCATGGTAATATTCGTATTGCGCGGACTTGGATGTCGACCTTTTTCCATGATACATCACGATTACATCGCAAACCGCTGGCGGCGCCCTTATTGTGAATAGCGAGAATTGGGCAATTACAACACCAGTTTGGTGCGGATGGCCCCCAGGACTTAATGGTGGAATGAATTCTGATCATCACTTGGCTCATCAGATTAGTGTATATACACCTGGAAACCTCTGGCAAAATACAATTTTTTCAAACAACAATCATGATATTTAGATCGGTAGTCAAGGCCTTTTTCTGTCACATCATTTTGGTTACTATGAAGCTGGCTTTTCATGTTCACTCAACCTGTACAGTTGAAGGCCGTCCACTTACATGAACAGTAAGAATCAGCGAGTTCACCGAAGCAAATCGTAACCCATCTATTTAAATATCAAACCAGTTAATGTCATTTACCATAGAAATTCTAATGCCTTCATAAGTCCCTGGCAACAGAGTACAATAGGTCTGCAAGCTCCTAAAGTGGGACTAAATATCATAATAGTTGTTCAAGGGTTTCTCATGCTGCATAATGTTTATGTACAAAAAATTCCTTGCAGATTAATTTGTTTAGCAAAGATCATCATCAAATATGAATTACATTCTGGTGTACCAGAATGTAATTCAACACTGTGGGTTATGGAGCAGTGCAATACACATACACATATGATCAACTCGCAAACTCAAGATCGGAATCAACTCAAATTTTGGGAATAAACTTTTTTGTGGATATCTAGCGAAAAATGTCATAATAAGGATGCTAGGAGCACGAAATACTCCTTTAAGTATTCAATCAATCAATCAATCAATCAATTTTATATATCCATTCATCAAGCAACAAGCAACAATATTCATCAAGCTACAATATACAATGAATTGTACAATTATGAAAATTATAAATATAAATATACACAGTATACATTGAAAAAGGTAAATATCAATGAAAAACTTTCATGGGCAAGATGATGGATGAGGACACTGCTAAACGCAGAGCGTGAGGTGCAGTGCCCTCGACCTAAAGTTACAACTGGAAACAAAGAACTACAAATAATAATAAATTATACAAGGTAAAAATTCAGAGTGGTACAAACTTACAAAAATCATGCACTCAGCATAATGTACAAAATAGTGAAAAGCAAAAAGTTAAAGCCAAAATGCTGCTCAGTGGAAATGTAGAAATAGTGGGCCTATAATAGGCCCTATACTGAATAATGTAGTATTCAATAAGTACCTATCTTGCATACTGTTTCTCTGACACGATATTGTTTTTGAGGTATTGGCATAGAAAGTGTTAGAATTCTTTTGTTTTATATTGTTTTAAGCGATTGATAAATTGACATAACTTTGCAAAGAAAAGTCGTATAACATGGGGTTTCAAGTTTCTGAAAGCTATAGTGTAGAAATAAATGTAAAACTCATTTTCGACTAGGGTCGACATGTGACTCATTCCCCTTGATCATGTCATATATGTGACTAGATCTGATACAATGGGGAGGGGGCAATGTGATATTTTTTTGGGGGAGGAGGGGGAGGTCAAAATTGCTGCAAGTGGACATTTTTGTAATTTGGGTTTTTACATGGGAGGGGCAAGAGTCCTGACTGGGGCATTTCCTCCCACCCTCCCCCCATGCCACCCACTGAACCTATTGATTGTTTATCTTACAGAGAGCCTTGGTGGTTGGCGTGTACAATCTAGTTGACGTTTGCGATGAGAAGGATGTATCCCTGTTGCAAGCTACACTACCACACAATGTGAAAGAGATATACACAGAGTTCTACAGTGACTATAAGAAATACCATAAATATAAGGGCAGAGTGTAAAGCAGGTGCACGAGCCGTTTGTGTCACGTCGCATCATTCTAATCCTGGACCGGCCTAGACTGGTCTAGATTGGCCTAGACTTTTATCGGCTCATCAGAACAGCTGAAGACAGAGAGCATTGGAGATATTGTGTTTCAGTATGTCGCCCCAACGGCCTCCAAGCTTTGGGACATACATAGATAGATAGACCGGCCTAGACTGGTCTAGATTGGCCTAGACTTTCATCAGCTCATCAGAACAGCTGAAGACGGAGAGCTTGGGAGATCTTGTGTTTCAGTATGTCGCCCCAACGGCCTCCAAGCTTTGGGACATACATAGATAGATAGACCGGCCTAGACTGGTCTAGATTGGCCTAGACTTTTATCGGCTCATCAGAACAGCTGAAGACAGAGAGCTTTGGAGATCTTGTGCTTCAGTATGTCGCCCCAACAGCCTCCAAGCTTTGGGACATGCATAGATAGATAGACCGGCCTAGACTGGTCTAGATTGGCCTTTGGAGATCTTGTGTTTCAGTATGTCGCCCCAACAGCCTCCAAGCTTTGGGACATACATAGATAGATAGACCGGCCTAGACTGGTCTAGATTGGCCTAGACTTTTATCGGCTCATCAGAACAGCTGAAGACAGAGAGCTTGGAGATCTTGTGTTTCAGTATGTCGCCCCAACGGCCTTCAAGCTTTGGGACATACATAGATAGATAGACCGGCCTAGACTGGTCTAGATTGGCCTAGACTTTCATCAGCTCATCAGAACGGAGAGCTTGGGAGATCTTGTGTTTCAGTATGTCGCCCCAACGGCCTCCAAGCTTTGGGACATACATAGATAGATAGACCGGCCTAGACTGGTCTAGATTGGCCTTCAAGCTATAGGACATACCTAGATAGATAGCATCATTCCTAGTGGAGCGCCGACAGATGTAGTTAGAAATAGAATAAAATATGAATTTATTGTACTATTATCCTCTGTAAATTGAATAGAAATGTCTAAAAATAGCCCACTTGGACCAATTAAACCCCTCAAATCCATGAGCATCCAACGGCATTGCCCTACTGGACCGTCTGGCACCCCAACAGGAGAGCTTTAGGTGGACCCGGGCATGGACCCCAAGTTTTTAGAATTGGTAGTCGCGTTGCTCCACTCTCTCATGGATACTTGGTGATCCTTTGGTTGTAAAGTGGTGCTTCGCTTCATTTTTAACTTGGGCCTAAAAAAATTGTTTGATTGGCATAACTCGACCGACCCTAAAAATAGGCCCGATCCCAGACTTATTTTCTTATTTTTGGCATAAACATAAAAAAATTAAATTAAATCTTTTTTTTCTTATGTTACGCTAATCAAACAATTTTTAGGCCTTAGCTGAGAATGCCTGGTGTAAGGAGACAGGATCTTTGGAAACTATGTTTGACTTTGTGCGGAGTAGTCAATGTACATACAGGGTGTCCCTGAAAGAATTGTATTGTCAAAACTTAATTTTTTGATATTTTAATTTTTTATGCCCAAACCAAACATAACTAAATAACTGCTATGGTTCCAGAATAAATCACCTATCACATACTTTTTGAATTTTGACAATTGGTCGTACTTTTTGAAATAGCAATAATTTTACGACCTCATTTTTAAACCTTTCCATGATTTCAAATATCAATCAATGATCTGTATCAGGAGTGCATGAGGCATCTATTGTCATTGGTTGATATTTGACTCTGTGGAACAGATTGAAAATGAGGTAGTTTCGTTAAAATCTTAAGATCGGAGCAGTCAATTGTCAAAATTTAAAAAAAATTCAAAAGGTATATGATAGCTGATTTACTCCTTAAAGGCCGCTCCAAATATCTGAAAAACACATTAAGTTGGGAGCTGTACAAAGTTTGGTGGTATAGAGGTGAACATTGACTTGATGTTATTTTAAGCCTACTTAATTTGGTTGCCCTTGTAAGTTTGCCTGGTCAACTATTTTTGAGTTCTGGTTGGTTCTGGCATTAAAATACCCTAAAATTAAAGTTTCTAACTGAAACAGTTCTTTCAGGGACACCCTGTACCAGACTTCAGCTGTTGTAAAATATAGTGTATATGACAAGATCTGGTCCATATGGGTTTCAAAAGGCAAATATTAAAGTGAGGTAAAGGCAAAAATATGGAGTAAAAGAACAATAAAATACATCAGAAAATTCAATCATTTTTTTGTAGGAAATAACATGCAAACTATGATTAAATTACATAATACCTTTGACCAAGCAAACAACGCCATGGGGGCGGCCATTTTTTACCCACATTTCTTCAGTATATCAATCTTGTATTTATTTTTAAACAACACTCTAAAAATATTACACTCTTAAAATTTTGTTGTTGTTGGTTTTTTTTTACACAGCACTCAAAAATATTATTTTTATTTGTTTCTATGATTTAAAAAGTAATGTTTAAAAGTGATTTTAATAAAAAAGTTATGAGACCGAAATGAAAGTGTAGATCATTGGCATGTCTGGTCACTATTTTCTCCTAAGCAGTGAATGGATCAACAGTAATAGACACCATTTTCCAGATTTTTTTAGCCAGTTTTATGTGAAAGTTCAATGCTTTGTGGAATTTATATGACCCTTGTAATGTCATACGAGGCAATATTGATGTTTCAAGGTAAATAAATAATCTACTAATGAAAATTACATGTATGTCAGTCACAAAATGCCGGGATCACAGTGAAATTGAGGAGCGTGTGTGGCCGAGTGGATAAGGCGCTCGACTCATAATCCATAGGTTGCGAGTTCGAACCCCACCTTTGTCAATGTGTTGTGTCGTTGGGCAAGGCACTTTATCCTCATTGCCTATGGGGGGCTGGGTTATGGTGGGGATGGATGTTTGTATATAGTTGTTTGTTTCAATGTTGCAATATTGGCGCTGATTAAGCTGCTGCCTTCAAATTGCATTGTTTCTGTTTAGGTGTGTTTAATGTAAATTCTAGTAATTTGACCTGCGGGTCATCATTAAAGTTTGAAATCAAACCTTACTTTAAATTTGGCCAAAAATGTTGACTCTTGGTATGGGTCAAAATTTGGTGATGGTATCAATGGGTCAAAATTTCTGGAAAAATTGGTATATTTATGGGTCCACTTTCTAATTCTCAGCAGCATGTCCCTACCAAAATCAAACTTAATTGAGTACCCCCTGGGAGGTCATTAGTCATTCTTTCCATATTTTCAGTTGTTATTCACTTCATGATTAATGATACGGCTAGTTTTATGCTTTAACCCCGTAAGAACTACCTGCTGATTGGCCAAAAAGAAGTTTTATTATCAATTGGCCCAATCAGCAACATTGTTTGAATAATTTCACCGCACAAAAATATTGGGATGAATTCAATTAGGGCCTATTTGCAAAGCTCCATCTGATTGGTGATTAAAGTGAAAATATCATGTAATTGACCAATCAGTGGCAATGTTAGATTAGCAGGTAGTGCTCAGGGGGTTAAATACCAATGGTTTTCCAACTCATTGACTGTTCCATTCACTTTGTAATTTTAAGTGGAACCAATATGACTTGTCTATTATTAGGCTATTCCAGTTGAAATATGGAAGACATGACCTAAATCTTCCACATAGGGAGTGTGAATTTCAAATTGGGTTTGAATGGGTGAATCCACCCCCTGTGAGAGGCATGTTTTCCGTAGGGGGTGTGTGGATTTCAACTGGAACGTCTACAGTTTGTTCACTCTGAAGTACAAAGTGACAACGCGCGCGTATTCAGCGCGTAAACAGTGCGCAGTTCTGCGTTTCTGCTGCAGGTATGTGTGCCTTCAAAGTCGGCACAATGTGTGCGTCCGCGTCGGTACTTTGTACTTTAGAGTAGACTGACTGTATCTTAATTTTTTCCTGGTTAGTACAACCGGTTTGCGTGTTGCTTGACCGAAGCTCACTTTTGTGAATTTACGCAGACGTAACTTGGAACTTTATTGTTGCACGCAGTAATAAAAACCGAATAATACTCGCCTATTACGAGCTGATCATATTATAGTTTGATAAGCTTATTTCTGTGTATATCCCAAAATTTGTTGCTATGATGACCAGTGGCAGCTCCAGGAATTATCTGGGGGGATGACGGAATCAACAAATTTGTGAACAATTGCTGCAAAAATGCAAAATGATCAAATTTTGGGTTTTACGGGAGGGGGGTGGAAGACTTCGGGGGGGGGGGGAAGAGACCACCCGTGGTGTCACCACTGATGATGACCTTTTGAATGAAAAAGATGCAGATTTCATAAGCTCCATTGAACAGAGTTGCCACTTCGCAGGTTTTAGCCTGAATTCATGTTTTTTGTTAGTCGAAATTCCCACATTTTTATTTATTTATTATCAGTTTTTTAAAAGTGAAACTGAGTGTCATCTCTGATTGAACACCACACAAATCAATGCAACATGGTATTTTCTCTCTCATTGGACACGTTGGAGTTAATGAGTCTTGAGTTATGGGTGACCGGGCACTCTACAGCCATTTCTTGCTTTTTGTTACTCCAAATTTTCAGCCAGTATTGAAGCTTTATACTAGCCAAATTCACACTATTTTTCAGGCTTTTGCTGTAAACTCGCTTCAGGTCACTGGCATCTATGACTCTCTCAACAAAAGCAACATTTTCAATGGGTCATTAATTGTAATGTGTTCAGTTCATTGTAGTCTTCTGTTTTGAACACATCAAATGTGGAATTATGTAAACTTGTTTACCAAATGCATGTGTATGCATGAAAATTTGATGTCTCAGACACCCACTCCCATTGCTTTGTGAACTCAACGCTTAGTGCTACGCATTGACCATAAAATTCTTTTTTTTTTTCAGGTGTTCAGGGTTTTTTATATTTTCAGTATTGTATTGCGAGCCAAATTTGTCTTTTATGCATCTTTTTTTTTTGTACACATTTTGCCAGGATTGTAAAAGAGACAAACGAAACTGTGTATACATGTTACTATGTTTCTGTTTTTAAACATTGCCTTGACTGTAAAAAATATATCACATATTGCATAGCAAAAAAGCAAGAAAAAAGCTGCACTTAGCTTTTTTATCAAATGTGTTTGAGACAGATTTTTTTTGGTCTAAAAAAATTGACCATTGGTATATTGGAACTGCACTGTTGCCAATGTTAGGCCCTTCACAATTTATTTTGAGTTTGCTGTCTCCCTCCCACATCCAAAATTGAGAATTGCAAAATATTTAATTGATTCAGGGTTCCTGTGGTCCTTGAAAGTCCTTGAATTTGAAAACACCTTTTCAAGGCCTTGAAAGTCCTGGAAATTTTCACAAGGTCCTTGAAAATTGGAATTTTACCATTTTGACAAAATTTTGGGGAGTGGAGAGGAGCTGTCACTTTTATTAATATGCAGCTTTTTGTTTTGTGGAAAGTGCTTGAAAACCATGCTTGAAAGTATTTGAATTTTGAAGGCTTCAAGGTTGGGGAACCATGTTAATTTTTATTTGACATGACATTTTAATTACATTAATTTGCTACTCTCTTACATTGATCATCCTAACTCAGATGCTGAACCAACAAAGAACACACACCTGCATTATTATCAATGCATAAAATCAACCATAACTGCAATATAATTAAATCCGTAGTGCCAAAATGTACTGTTGATATTGTCCTGTGACCACTCATTTCAAAATAACGAAAATATTAAGTAATTAATAATTAAAAAGTAAACTTTTATTTTTACCAGGTTCGCCGTCGCAAATAATAAAAGAGACATGCAGAAAAGGTGATCCCGCCTGGGAATCGAACCCAGGACCTCAGGTTTACGACACCTGTGCATTAACCACACTACCTGTCTCGTATCCACGAGTGGATAAGCACAGGTCTCGTAAACCTGAGGTTCTGGGTTCGATTCCCTGGCGGGATCACTTTTTCTGCTTGTCTCCTTTATTATTTGCGACGGCAAACCTGGTAAAAAAATAAAGTTTATTTCTATAATTCCCGTCGATCATGTCAGTGTTTTCCGTGTTCTGTGTAATAATTAAAAGTTGCCTTGTGCCTTTTTAAAAATCTTAAACAGTAACTAAGAATTTAATGTGAAGGTCCTTAGCGTGACAAGCTGAAAGAAGAAGCCCTGGTCAAGGTTAGAATCCACAGGGCATTCACTTCACGTATTGTACAAGCATTCTGCATAGTTCATCGAAACATAAAGGAAAACATTCAGCATAGTTTTTATTCACTTCATGATTTAATGAAATGACAATTTTTATACTTCAAATACCGACCGATGCTTTTCCACCTCGTTGACTTGTTCCATTTTTGAGTGGCGTCAAAATTTTGAGTGGCGTCAGTGTGACATGTGTATTATAGGGCTATTCCCAGCAAACACAAAAATGTGCTTAAAACATTTATTAACCCTAATGGGTAAAACCATTGCGTATGCAATTCATACATTGCACGTGTCAGGCATGACACAATCAGCCTAAGGGACCGTTCATAAATACTTTGGTGGGGGGGGCTGGGCAAAGTGTGGGGGACACAAAAAGTTTTGAGTTGCACAAATGGGGGGGACCAAAAAGTTTTGGTTACTAAAGGAGGGGGGGTCAAAAAGTTTTAAACAAAAAATACCAAAAGAACAAGAGCATACAAACTTTTTGCGCGCTACGCGCGCATGTACCAATAAAGCCCTTTTTTACCACGATTATGGCCCAAAATAGTGTAAAATACATTTTTGGCGCGTTACGCGCGCTCATTACCGGTGTCCCATTAAAGCCTTGGAATCTCAAAGACTTTACATGTATTCTACAATCGCTATAAGAAAAGGGTGATTATGTATGTATCCCACTGATAATACCGGGTCAAAATGATGCAACCAGGATTTGTTTTTGTCTTTGCCCCGAAATTTATATTTTGCCCCCTGACCAAGAAAGCTGGCTACGCCCCTGATAAACAAGTCTTAAGTATTAAAAATCTTGAGTATGTGCCCAGATGTTGCTCTGAATTTCCAATGGATAGCGACGGGGGCAGGTGGGGGCATGTGCCCTGGGCGCCACTCTTAGGGGGCGCCAAATTGACCAATTCAGCATCGATTCTGCGCCACTCTAAGCGATGAAAGTCAAAATTTTCGCGCGCTTTGCGCGCATTTCAGGACAAAGTCATTTGAAAGATCAATTTAAGACCGATATTCTTTCATTATAACCACAATTAATTAGCGGTAGGCCCTATTTGTGCTCCGGGCGCAATAATTATTTCAAGAATCGGGAGCGACACTTATCCTTAGCCCTGGGTGCCACAAGCCCTAGCTACGCCACTGTCAATTTCCCTTTTTTGTGTTACTTTTATTAATTTGATTACTGAGAATGAAACAAAAATTAGAATGCATAAATTGAAATTAAACTTCATTCAAGTCACAGCATGTGAAAAACACCTTGAACTTTCAGGCCTATAATTGTGACTGAGTTTGCACAAATGGAGTAGCCCCCTCCCCAGACTGTTTTTAACCTCTTGGAAAGGGGGGTCAAAAAGTTTTATATGTCTAAAGAGGGGGTCAAAAAGTTTTAGGTTCTCTGGAGGGGGGTCAAAAAGTTTTGACCCCAAAAATTCAAGTGCCCAGCCCCCCCCCACCAAAGTATTTCTGAACGGTCCCTAAGTCATATACCCAGGGAATCCGGGCCAGCCAAACCCCCGTAGCTACAAGTCGGTGATTTTGTGCGTGGCACCCGAGGGGTCTACATGGTCTAAGGTTCGAATCTCAAGGGTGCCAAGTAAACAATTCGTTCATCTTCTCTCCTTTTTCGTTACTCTTTCCTTTCTAATAGCCAAAAACCATGTTTAGCGTTACGATTAGTAGGCGGTAGGTCTATATTTTTCTTTGCATGCTTAACCCTTAAAGGGCAGGTCTATAGCAAAGACAACATCATATCATTGGCAAGCTAATATTATGAGGACAATGAAAATGACTCCTTTTTTGAGAAAATAAGACGTTTAAAATTGATATTCCGCAAAACCCAACTTAAGGTTACACGAAGAAACGTATAAAAAACGTATAAAAGACGTATAAAGTTGTTCTCTAAAACCGCGTTTTCTCAGCAATCAAATATCCCAGTGAGTCAAATGTTGGTGCATGGATGTATCTTAATATTATTTTTGTGTTTATACAAATTTTTAGAATCCGTTTGAAAATCCTTCGTTTAAATCATTTTTACGCACCATGTTCACAAGATCAAAAACACGTTCCATGCAGTTTTTTTCAAATATTCGCTCCGTATAAAACCACGCCGAGCCGAGTGATTGTTTTCTCCTTTTTTGTATTGTACTACAAATCGACCAAAGAAATAATGTTGCCATGGGAAAGAACCAAATACAGTACCGATTAAATTTTATTAGCCTGTTTTTGGGAACAATTTTCGAGAATCTTGTACCACAAAACACTGTTATGTTACATTATCTATATCTGGATTGTGGAACGTTAATTTTGATTTCTAACTGCCTGCATTATTTCTCAAAAGTATGTCGATTCCTTTATCATTCGAATTTCACTCCAAATTTCAGCTATACTTTTGCAAAAATCGAGGTTTTTCGCCATCGATACCTCCGACATTTACAGCGGTGATGAGATTGTTTATCATAAGAGCCTGTTATGCACTATTCCATAATAGTCAGTTCAGAACAATCGATTTTGCAGGTCACTCAGTAGCTCAATCGGTTAGCGCGCTGGACTCACGTTCGACTATATAATACTATAGTTTTGAGCTGGACAACTTTGGTACGTGTTCGAGTCCCTATGTGGTCCATTCCATCTATTTTATTTTATTTTTCTCTCACTTTTTTCTTGTTCGTTTCTTTCTTTCTGACTGCAGCGATTGATAATTGTTTTTGCCCGTTTTTTTCATTATATAATTCAGGAATTTTTAGGCTATAGGCTTACTAGTCTAATAGGCGCGGCCTATGAATATATTTTTACAAATTAGATTTGATATTGATTGTTGGTTTTGTTACTGTTGTTGTAGTTATTGTTGTAGGCCTATATATTGCATAATCAGGGTATAAATAGGCATACTAGGCCTATTATAGCCTATAGAAGCATTGATTTATTTCACGACAGATATCATCCAGGATAATTTTACAAATTGAAAATTTAGAAAATCCAAAGGAAAATTGCCGAAAACGCCTGCCCACAACCCCCCCCCCCCCCCATCAGCCCATATGGTCCTATCATGGTCGCCCCTCCCCTATCCCTGCAACATATAGGATGACTCGCGAGCCGCGGTTTGTCCGTGGCCCTAGTTCAGATTGATACACTATTGTACGCGTGAGTCCATTCTTTTCTGCATGGCTGTTTCCATTATTAACTTACGCCCCTCTGGAATCAAGCCTTGAAATCAATTGTGTTTAACCTTAAGCGGTGAGTTCCTTGAACGAGACAGATTTGGCCTAGAAAACCGGTGACGTCATGAAATGAGGTGTGCCCGCTGTGAGAAAAGGGACTATAAACGCTCTCAATGGACAGAACGTATACTGTTGCTGTTTACAGAAAAAAAATCCAAATTTAGTATTACAAATTTCATGGTTTTTAAACATATGGATAAAATCAGCCGCTTCTTTTTTATATATTAGACAATTCATATGTATATCAATATCGTGAGAAATATTAGGCCTAAAAATAAATACATAATTTGAGCTTAGAATTTCATCTGAGACTAGCATATAAACCGTGTTAGTCCTCAAACTAGACCCTCCCTCGGGTCCATGGAGAACGACTGGTAATGTAGATTACATAGCATTAAAAATCAACCCAATACATGGACCCTCCCAGTCTGTAAGCAATTTGACTTCCAGTTCCCACAAAACGCTGGGAGTTCACTTTTACGGATTTGGAGTCACGCAATCTTTCTATATACCACGTACATGTTTTCACTACATTAACGTTTGTGTAAGCGACTAAAACAACGATATTGTATCCGACCAATCAACGCAGCTTGGCAGCGCGGGGATATTTGAAAAGGCTTCCCTAGCTAAATAATGTGCAAACATTTTCAAACCGCACGCGATAATATACGCAATATGGACAATAGGCCTAAGTCCGAGTCGAGTGGTTGCCTTTTATTATTGCGCGTACCATGGGTCTATCAGACGCGTGCCACTTGAGCTCAATACCTCTCAGTTGTTGACAAGCAATGACAAGTGTTCCATCCGATCTTGCGTCACATCCCGCGGCATAGCTTTGTGCTACCATATTTGAATTGAAACTGGGGCGGGGCTTTCGTAATTGACATCAGAATCACCGGGCTTCGTTGAACGAATATTTGGAAGTAAAATCTCTAACACTTCGGAACAGTCTCGGCGTGGGGAGCGGTCACTGAATTTTAGCGTTCAATATAGGAGGTGTGATCAGTGTAGTGGCATCAATTTGAGCTAATTTGTGTAGAGAGAGGAATTGGTTTTGGGCTGTGTATTTAGAATCAGGGGGGTGGGGGTGAAGGACTATGGCATATTTTGGTAGGCTATTATGTAATTATGTATCGTTATATTATCCAGGCCGGACCGAACCGAGACTGTGGGACAGTCTATCCTCAAACAAAATGTTTCTGATTTCCCTGTATATTGCAATGCTATAGTTTCAGTTGGATGAAATATTACAAAGCAAACGCATAGTAACAATTACTGTGTGAGCTTTGTTCCCGAAAGAGAACAATAGCGTGCATATTGTTATGCAGCATTGTTATGGTAAGTGATAGTACAATTCATTGTTGCTAATGTCAAACTTGTCAAAGTGATTGTGATTGTATGATGAGAGCACGATAAAGTGTCCGCTTCATTTACCTACGTCATCAGTCAAACGGGGGAGAACACGTACGCTTCAAACGGGGGAAGAACACGTACGAGGCTGAACTTTACCCACACAGTTTCTCCTTTTTCAGGAGAAATACGCACAAAAAAATTGCAACAAGTGTAAACTTGTAATGTAATAATTATTCTCTTCGAATAGAGATAAACTTGTTTTTGCTATAGACCTGCCCTTTAACAGGGTAAAATCTTACCGTCAAAGAAAACCACTGCGCATGCATGCCGCCATTGCACGTGTCAGGCATGACGCAATCAGCCTAAGTCATATATACACAGGGAATCGCTGGCCGGGCCAGCCAAACCCCCGTAGCTACCGGTGATCTTGTGCGTGGCACCCGAGGGGTCTAAGGTTCGAATCCCGGGGTTCATATAGCCAAAAACCACGTTTAGCGTTAGGGTTAATGAATTCATGTTAATAAATATGTTTTGAAAATGTTATTGTAAAAAAAAATCGAAAAGATTTTTGCAAAATATTTGTTAACAGTTAAATAACTTTCTATTTTTGCATCACGTTTTCAAAAATGTTTTATGAATTCATGTTATTAAAACGTTTTTCTACCCTTTATATAGCCCAACATTTAAACCTTTTCTGTAAAACGTGTGTTTGCTGGGTTCCATCCAGTTGAAATCCATATACCCCATATGGAAAACACGACCTAAATCTTCCACACAGGGAATGTGAATTTTAAATAGGGTTACCTGAATCTATTAGGGAACAACCCAAAAGTTCGATGAAGCCTATAAACGAAAGTCCTTTCGTTAGGGAGGGAGGGGTTCAAAAAGTTCGATTACGTTTGTAAAGAAGTAGTTAAAACATCGGTCAAAGTTGATCTTTTTTTAAGTTATAATTGTAAAATTTTAGTATTTTCTGAAGTGCGATATTGACTTTTTACAGTGGTTGCTTCAAAATGATTTCAAATAAGTATAGATTGCAATACTCGCAACCTGCAACTTGAAAGTTCATTTTTTAAAGCAGCTGTACCGCACTTTGATTCTTTTTTATTTAAAAATCCAGCAAGTCCTATAATTTTTTAATATGAAGAAAAAGATTTCAAAATAAAATAGAATTAGGATCTGAAATGAGCGTTTTGAGCGTTTCGACAGCAATTTTTATGGAACATTCAATAGCACCTCAGACGTATCGAATTGCATTCTGAATACGAAGCATGTCTTTCTGATATCAAATAATTTTCATTTTTTGAAAATCACGATATAATACAAATGTTATGACCAATTATAAAAATTTGATATTTTTCAAATTTTTGATATATAACAGTCCTCGAAGTAAATTTTATAAATGTAATGATATATTCTTAAAGTGTATGTAGCTGGGAGGAAAAGCCGACGATCAATTGAAAATTTTGACATTTCGTATTGAAGATATGGATTTTTTCCCAAAAAGACATAATTGTTTTTGGTGTTTTGGGAAAACAATCCATATTTCAATACGAAAGGTCAAAATTTTCAATTGATCGTCGGCCTTTCATCCCACCTATACATACACGTTAAGTATAAATCATCAGATTCATTAATGATTTGCCATAATATGTGTATTACATTGCGAATTTCAAAAAATCCAAATTATTTGATATCAGAATGACATTCTTCGTATTCAGAATGCAATTCGATATGTCTGATGTGCTCTAATGTCCCACAATAAATACTGTCCAAACGTTCGACCCCTTCCCTTAAACGTGATCAATATCCTAGCAATGTCGCACCCCTCCACAACCCCATCGACCATAGCGACGGCGCTGTGCCCAATGAATACGGATTGTAATTTTCGATATTTGACACTTACGTTAGAGGGGAGGGGGAGGGGGTTAACCTTCTAACGAAAGGACTTTCGTTTATAGGGCTTCATCGAACTTTTGGGTTGTTCCCTTATAGGGGGTGTGTGAATTTCAACTCTGACAAAGCTCAGTGATTTAATAACAATTCTTCCCTGGTATATTTAAACACATTGCAAAAGGTTCGTACCAGTACCACCCGGGGAGTTTGGTTTTGAATTTGAAAGTGGACCCATCAATATACCAATTTTTCAAGAAATTTGGACCCATCGATATACCAAAAGACACAATGTTCGGCCTAATTTTACCCAAATTGTCTTGGTTTTTACCAATTTTCCCCAATGAATTTTGACGAAATTTCAAACAATTTGCCTTGGCTAAATGGGCTATTTAAAAAAAGAGAGAAATTTTTGGAAAAAAAACCGACCCATCCATTTATCAAAATTGGCCTAGAAAAAGGGGTCATTGATGTACCAAAAAAAAACCGTCTAAATTGCTACCCACGTCCCCGTATGGTAATTTTGTACCGAGTCCTCCTCGTACCACCTTTTTTGGAAAACAATAACCCATGATTTTTAGGAGTCCTCGGGGACGTTGCGTCTGCTCCCACCGCCACTGGTATTAGGCCTATTCGCTGTCGAAGTGACGTAATAAATCAGATTAATTACCATAGCAATAAATGAATACAATTTGACCGTATCGCCCTGCACTACAATCAGGTTGCACTCATCATGCTCATCACCTGTACAATGCCGCGCCGCTCTTTTCAAAAATACTTATCTTACAGTGCGAGTGATCAGAATGATATGGTTCAATGCATAGGTACCGCGTGAACGTTGTAGTGCAGGGCGATATAGTCAAAAATTGTATGCATCTATTACTATGGTAGTTGATCCGATTATTACGTCACTTCGGCAGCGAATATATTTCCGCCTCAATGTTTCATCGCGGCGAAAAGTTCGAGTGCGCAAAGTGGAGTATGAATCAGTTGACTATCTCGCCACGCGGGTGTCGACACATTTTTTTAAAAAATTCAAACATTTCAGAATTCTAAATTTTCATGACCATATTTGGAATCAGCATGAAACGTGCATTAAAATGAGTACAAACAAGCCCAGTATATAGGTTCAGTGGTTCTTGAGATAGCTCTTGATATTTATAGAAAATATCTCACAACTTGGAATTTTTAATCATGTTGAAGCCGATGGTCAGCAGGCTGCAGGCAGAGCAGTAAAGTCTAGTCAATAACCTGTTGTCATCTTTTATCATCGTTCACGCGTATTATAGCAATTACCTGTAAAAACTTGGCAATACATAGAAGTGTTCACGGGTAATTGATTGACTTTTGTAGGGACTTTTTCCTTTTAATATAGATTGAATACAGTACCACTCTTTTCAAAGATACTAAGCTTAGGGGAAAGTGGGGTAATGCCGGACTGTGGGGAATCCCGGACACATATCGATTTCAGCTAAACGGAGAAGGGTGGCACTATTATACTACCTATAGCTACGTCAAGGTGTACCTCACGTGTACTACTACCAGCGCTTTGGGTCTCGTCTTTCTTTGTGAAAATTACGAAAAAACAGAAATTGTCATTTTTGACTTTTTATCTGAAAAGTGGTTTATTAGCTGGGTGACAGTTAATGCAATCATGTGTCCGGGATTACCCCGTGTCCGGCATTACCCCATCATTTTTTACCATTTTGTTTTTTAATTAGGCCTATAACTAACTATAGATGTTGAGTTATTAAAAACTGGTTACTAGTTGGAACATTACTCCTACTTTGCATTGATATGATTTTCACTGATGAACTTTATTTAATCTTGTAGGCCTATAGTTAATAAGTTATAATTAAAAAACAAAATGGTAAAAAATGATGGGGTAATGCCGGACACGGGGTAATCCCGGACACATGATTGCTGCTAAGAGGGAAAGTGGAGTAGGATGATAATCCCCTAGAATGTATTAGGTACTTCTGTTACCTCAAGCATACAACTATGGGGGCTGTTGTTGTTGTCTATATTTTCGAAATAACAAGTGTCTGGCATTACCCCATCTGTATAGAGACGCATGTGTGTCCGGGATTACCCCTCACGGTCCCGATTTAATTTTTCAGTGCTTGTTCTACTAATCCATTTTTAAGATACCAAAATTCATACATCCAGCTAACAATCAAGTAGGCCTATCAAACATAATTTTCATCCATACTTCATCTGTGTCCCTTGTCGCATTAACTGTCACCCAGCTAATAAATCACTTTTCAGATAAAAAGTCAACTAGACATAGCTGTGGTCTAAGACCACAAACACAGCCGAGGGGTGACCCCTTACACCCCTTAATGACCTTTGACCCCAAAATTTATTAACCCTCCATAGACATTGGCTAATGTCAATGCGTGTGTGCATGTAGCATCACTCTGCTATGTTATTTGTGGTAGAAGAGGTATTTTGATGGTTTCTCGTCTCGGACCGGCAGTGACCCCTTAATGACCTTTGACCCCAAATAAAAATACCAGTTATATATAAACACAATTCATTTGTGAACATACTATCACTGTGCTGTTTTTCTTGGCTGATAAAATTTGTTGGTATTTCGTTTTATACCGGTAGTGACCCCTTAATGACCTTTGACCCAAATAAAAATACCACATATACATTGGGTAAACACAACGCATGGTTGTTCCCAATTTCGCTAAAGAGGCCGGGGTTATTTAATGTAACGATGTTTGCAAACATTTTATGTTCGTGATGTTTAAAAAATATGGTTGTTTTTGACGATGGTGTGCTCGATATCAAAAAACAGGGTATATTTTGGTGAATCCAGAATTATTTTTACACCACATAGACACTGGCTATAGCCAATATATATTGTATATATGCACCAGGCACATATCCCTGCGCCGTGTAATTTGAGAAAAGAAGCATTTTGAAAGTATTCGGTCAGACATCGAAAGTGACCCCTTAATGACCTTTGACCCCGCCGAAAAAAAAATACCACGTGTACACTAGGTGACATCAATTCATGTGTGAATATACCGTCAGTGTGCTATGTTTTTCTTGGCCGATAAAAATTGTTGAAGATATTTTGTTTTATACAGGAAGTGACCCCTTAATAACCTTTGACCCCAAATAAAAAAATACCACATATACATTGGGTAAACACAATTCATGTGTGAATATACCATCATTCTCCTATTTTTTTCTTAGCTAATAAAATTGTTTGAAGATATTTCGATTTATACCGGAAGTGACCCCTTAATGACCTTTGACCCCAAATCTGTGTACACCCCATAGACACTGGGTAATAACAATGCATGTGTGCAAGTGGCGTCACTGTCCTACGTAATTTGTGGGAGAAGATGCATTTTTAGCTGAAATCACTTTTTTGATGACCCCTGCGTGACCTTTGACCCCACAATTTTCATGTGACATGTAGGGGCATGGTCAATGATGGTTGTGACTAAGTTAGGTCAAAATCGGTACAAGCATGTCAGTGCTAGAGCAAATGTAAAGGTTGACAGAAGAAAGGTAGACGATTTCGTAAGAAACAAAACACAGCTCTCGGCTGTGTAAAAATGACAATGTCTGTTTTTTCGTAATTTTCACAAAGAAAGACGAGACCCAAAGCGCTGGTAGTAGTACACGTGAGGTACACCTTGAGGTAGCTAATACCCTAAGGTAGTATAATAGTGCCACCCTTCTCCGTTTAGCTGCAATCGATGTGTCCGGGATTCCCCACAGTCCGGCATTACCCCACTTTCTTCTACCTGTGTAGCCTTAACGAAAGGTGCCCGGGATTACCCCATTTTCCCTACAGGTGCGAGTGATCAACATGATATAGTTCAATGCAGAGGTACCGCTTGAACCTACTAGCGCAGTGCGATATTTTCAAAAATGGTTTTACCTATTGCTAGGGAAGTTAATCCTGTTACATCATCACTTGTACGGCGAATAGGCCTAGGGGTATGCAGTTTACCTATGCACAATCCCGGAACCTAGGATTGATTGCAGATATCAGGACTGGGGATGGTCCCTTTCTCTTTTCGAATAGCTCTGACACTTAACGTGCACAGGGTTTGACTCTTCCTGTACACGGGACCAACGGCTTTACGTGACTTCTGAATCACGGACGTCGCACATACAGTATACGGTGCTAAGCAGTGTATGGGGTGAGAAGAAATTCTACATTAAATTCTGTGATGTAACTGAACTTAATTGAAGGATTCCCGACCATATAGGAACTTTTTGGGAGGGAAGCGAATTTTCACCTAAGGCAAGCCCAAGGCTCGAACCCTCGTCGATCGTATCTCCCGGCCGATAGCGCAACGCCGTAACCACTCCAGGCCCTGAACCACTCGGCCATCTCCGGCGCCCTCAACTTGAACAACTTGATGAGGGGAATAGGGGATCACGCACCCACGAAGTTGTTGTTTTTTCGCCGCCGAAGTTTTTTTTTTTAATTTCATGCATTATACACAGTTAGGTGGGGAAAGTTTTTTTTTTAGTGTTGGTGGGGAAAATTTTCTTTTTTTGCTCATGTAGTGGGTGAAGTTTTTTTTTTTTTTTGAAAAACTTCCTACCCCCACCCTGAGAATCTAATGGTGCGTCCCTTAAGGGATTGATTTTAAGGATTAAAATAAACTATAAAGGATTGTGATTAGGGACCAATCAAGTATTAGATTTAAAATTAAATCTAACAGATTTTAAATCAAATCTTTAACATTTAAAATTCAATTCTTTAGGATTAACTTTAAACCTCAAATTAATTGGCCGCTAATACAATCCTGAAATTTAAAGTGTATTGTAGATACTAATCCTAAACCCTGGATGTATAAGATACGTGTATTAATCCAACTTAAAGGGGCATTTCGTGATCCACAGCCTCATCCCCCACTTTTCTCAAAAAAGTTGAGATTTTTACACCACTGGATACCTCTGGCTACATAATGTTTATGTACCAAATATTTCTTGCAGATTAATTCGTTTAGCAAAAATATCGCCAAATTTGAATTTCGTTCTGGTGCACCAGAACGAAATTACAACACATTGTCTATGGAGCAGTGTAATACACATAATCATGCATAACTCGCAAACGCAAAATCGGAATCAACTGAAATTTTGGAAATAAGCTTTTCTCGAGTATATCTACTGAAAAATGTCATAAAAAGAGGATGCTAGGATCACGAAATCCTCCTTTAAGATTAGAAATTTAATCTAATAGATTTGAATTTTAATCAAAAAATTCGTCATGTATTTCTTGATACAGTTTGATATTAAATCGCAAATAATAACTGTATATGCCGAAAATGTATTTTTGTGTCATGTTTTTAGTTTTATTGATTAGGGACTAGCATTTTCTTCGGAAGGGGGATCCGAAATTTACAAAAGTATGCGTCAATAAAATTGCGACCCCCTGTTTCGGCAACAAAGTTTTTATGACCCCCCGGATACCTTACCCCTAAACAGGCTAAAATTGTATTGAAATCAGTCTTTTTGAATAAAGTAAACACACTATCTGTGCGGTCATCTTGTGACTCCCTACATTTTGGTCATCAAATACGGTTTTTCTAACCAAAAAAATTTGATGCCCCCCCCCCTATATATTTGGGACCCCCCCCTTTCTGAAGAAAATGATAGCCCCCTTAGCCAAAAAATAATAATCAATCACACAAATTTGATACTTAGCTGCAAAACCTTAACTCTCTTCATGCGGGTGTCGACTGCAGACGACAAGTTTCAAATTTTTTTTTTTAATTCAAAAATTTCAGAAATGTAAATTTTCATGACCATATTTGGAATCAGTATGAAAAATGCATTAAAATGAGTACAAACATGCCTAGTATTGATCCAGTAGTTCTTATGATAGCTCTTGATATTTTGAGAAAATATTTCAAAACTAACTTTTTCTGTTGAAGCGCATGGCTAGCACGCAGAGCATTAATGATAAAAGGTGGTGCAGGAAATGGAAAGACCGCATGGATTTTCTAGTCCACCGCAGGTGAAAGATCGTGGACTGACCGCAGTTGGTTGTATAATGTCGATTATTTTGCCGTGTTACAATGAAACGAATGAATGCATAAAGGAATGGCATGTTTATGGGCGGCCGAATCTGCCAAAAGGGTATCAAATGCTGAAAAAGGTCTCAAATACCGAAAAGGGTCTCAAATGTTGAATGAAAAGGTTTCAAATCTTCACAAAGGTTTCACATTCTCAAAAAGGTTTCAATTTCTCACACAGGTTTCAAATCTTCATAAAGGTTTCAAATCTTCATTAATGTTTCAAAACTTTATAAAGGTTTAAAACTATTAAAAAGGTTTCAAATTTCCATAAAGGTTTCAAATTTTCATAAAGGTTTGAAATCTTCCCAAAGGTTTCAATTCGTCATAAAGGTCTCAAATCTTCACAAAGGTTTCAAATTCTAAAAAAATGTTTCCAATTTCTCACACAGGTTTCAAATCTTCATCAAGGTTTCAAATCCTCATAAATGTTTCAAAACTTAATAAAGGTTTCAAATTTCCATAAAGGTTTCAAATCATTAAGAAGGTTTCAAATTTCCATAAAGTTTTCAAATATTCATTAAGGTTTCGAATCCTTATAAGGGTTTTTTTCTCATTTCGTCACACATTTGTTTCTAACTTTTATAGTCCAGTCAAAGTGGGTTTTGACTCGCCACTAATTGCAACAGATTTTTTTTTCACTGCTATGAATGTCAGAGATGTCCCCTGAACAGCATACAAAAAGTATACCAAACTATACTTGGTGGAAAGGTAGTTTTTGGCGGGAAAAGGTCATACAGGGGTCAAATTTCAAAATCGACCCAATCATTTTAAAACAATACCAAATTATTCCTCTAGTCATAAGGATTCAGAAAAACAATAGTTTGCCATATCTGTGATGTACAGTACTAGTACTTGAGTTAGAACCGAAAAGGTCAAAGGTCAAATGTTGGGTTCAACAGAGGTCCAAAAACTAAAAATTGTCTGATTTTAATCAAAATGGTCTCAAATTGTTCGTCTTGCAAACATGGTTCATTTAAAGAATATTTGCACTGTTTAGGTTGTTTAATTACATGCGTAAGATCGAAAACTAGGTTGGGGTCAATAGAGTTCAATGGTCAATAACCTCTTTCACCCTGCTACCTAGGTAACGAAACATCCAAGATATGGCAAACTATTCTTATTTTGGAGTGTTTTTAAAGGACAAACACATTGAGACCATTTTCAAGGAGATCGGAGCATTTTTTCAAAGTTGTGTAACCCAAAATTTGACCTTTGACCTTTTTGCTTATAACTTGAGAATGGTACATCACAGATATGACAAACTATACTTTTTTCTGAATCCTTAAGACTAAAGGAATACTTTGGTATAGTTTTGGAGATTGGAGCAATTTTGAAATTTGACCCCTGTATGACCTTTTCCCGCCAAAAAAAACTACCTTTCCACCAAGTATATTTTAGTATATTTTTGATATGATGTTCAGGGGACATCTCTAAAATGTATAAACGTGAAAAAAATTCTGTTGCAATTAGTGGTGGGTGACACCACAAATTTGTTTAGATTGACTGGCGTATTAACACAGCAACTTTTTTTGGCAAAAATAATGTAGTATTTTTTGACACAATGTTTAAACGTTTTATGATTTTTTATACGCTTGGAAATGTCAGTAAATCTCCGTAAAAACATTAAAGATGCCGTCGTGTTTGTTGTGTTATCATGAAAGAGATAATAATTATGGCATGCCCGTTGTTGTGGCATGCCGTTATCCCGGGGCCGTTATTTCAACAAAATATGTATTTACCTTCCTTTTATGTAGGCCTAATCCATGCGTGAAAACTAGATAGGGGCCTATATGTTTTAATTTAGTTTTTTTGTCAAGTTTGTGTTTTGACGATGACGATTGTACAATCATATAATGATAATATTAATGGTGTGATCATTTTAAGTTTAAGTTCAGCGCACACGTATAACATGTCTCTGAACAACACTGAGAAACTGCACCGCCCCGTCGGACGCCATGTAGGCCCTACGTCTATTATGGCCTATACATGCATCATGGAGTTGGCATGTTTGTGAAAAAATTGATTTAACATCTTTTTCGTAGGTGAAGTAAAAATGTCGCTAAAATGGAAAACATCTGTACAAATATCTACAACTAAGAAGCAGTGGCGGCACCAGAATTTTTTTTCGGGGGGCAAAGTGAATTTCAGGGGGGAATCGACAAATTTTGCGCAAAATTGCCGCATAAAGTGGAAATTTACGTAATTTGGGGTTTTTTGCCTCAAAAGTGGGGCCAAACTGGGGGGACAAAAAATGTTTGGGGTGCCCCCTTGCCCCCGCCCCCTCCCCCACCGTAGCGCTACCACTGCAAAGAAGACACGAGTAACCAAATTGCTGTGACCATAAATTCCATTTGGTCGCTCTAGATGGCTTAAAGCCATATTATAACATTTCTGTAAAAATAGATTAGTATTTATAAAATGTTAGCTCTTACTGTCAGATATATCCCCTTTTAATTTTGAGCCGAACAAGTGAGGTAAAGCATAGAAAATTGGAATTTACTACTAGAACCCATGCATGTTACTCCCACGGTTGTAATACGGTACGATCGGCGGCGGGGTATCCCGCAGTGCCCCCGCACGCCGTGTACGTACTGTGCATACGTGTTCGACTAATATTTCCATCGTAATAATAAAACGCCGGTTCCATCGTTTTATTCAAAATCTCCGATTTTGACAAAACTACAGCACCTAAAGTCTTGATTTGTGCAGAGTAGGCCTATCTTTATTGACTAAAATACATGACAATCGTGTAAAAAAACAGAATTTAAAATTTTGTTGAGGACGTTCTCCTCAGCAGAGCACTGTTTGACATTTTCAAACTTGCATCTGTCTTTCCCTGGTCTTTCTAAAGTTCTTGAACGCATTGATCATGTTGATAATCGATTATACACTGGCAAAAAACAGTGTTTAGAAATCGAGTTCAGATTTTTGTTTAGAAAGTTAATGTTTTTCATTTAAACACTTTAATAGATCTTAAACATTTAAACTATATAAATCATATGACTAAGTGTTTATGATCTGAACATAACGGTTTAAATGCTAGACATTTATCTTTCTAAACACCAATCTGTACTCGATTTCTAAACACTGATTTTGCAAAAACAGTGTTTAGAAATCGAGTTCAGATTTTTGTTTAGAAAGTTAATGTTTTGCATTTAAACACTTTAATAGATCTTAAACATTTATACTATATAAATCATATGACTAAGTGATTATGATCTGAACATAACGGTTTAAATGCTAGACATTTATCTAAACACCAATCTATACTCGATTTCTAAACACTGTTTTTGCAGTGTATGATTTCTTACTTTTCATTTTCTCTGGTAAAACCAATATACTTTTTAAAACAATTAGTCCTTCCCATGTTTCGCTACTCTGTTAAAAAATATACCATGGTATAACAAATCATTCGACCTTACATGGCTGTGTTCGCCTTTCTCATTGATAAAGGCAGAGATACCTGTGTTGTTATGGAGTTATCGAAAGCTTTTGATATGAGTGATCATGGTATTTTACTGCATATCACTGTGGCTTTACTCTCTGATTTTACGTGCAGAAAAACAGCGGGTAAATTTGCAGTTTAATATTTTTTTTTAAATACTAGTGCACCTGCGGCTGTGAGAGCCCTGATGCTGTGAGAGCACTGGCATGATAGCGATACTGTTTGACCCCAGATGACCTTTGAACTCGGATGACCTCGGTGCAATTTTTTTCATGCTCCCCTCAGTCATACGAAATATTCCACCTATCAAGTTTAAGCCCAATAGGGCAAAGTTTAAATTGAGCCCCTACATGACCTTTGACCTCGATTTTGTTTTGCGCATATATTCCCCTTGTATCAAGGATTCCACCCACCAAGTTTGAACCCGATAGGACAAAGTTTGAAATCCATGACCTTTGACCTTTGACCTCGGATGACCTCCATATAATGTTTTTCATGCTCCCCTCATACGAAGGTTTTGACCCACCAAGTTTGAGCCCGATCGGACAAAGTTTGAAATTTGACAATCCGTAATGACCTTTGACCTTGGTTGACCTCGATTTTATTTCACGCATTATATTCCCCTCCTATCAAGGATCCCACCCACCAAGTTTGGGCCCGATCGGACAAAGTTTGAAATTTTGACCTTTGACCTTGACCTCCGATGACCTTCAAAACCACATGGCCAACATGCTTTTCCCGATACCTATCTATATGCGAAATTTGAGCGCGATACGTCGAAGCACGGCGAAACGCATAGCCGGACAGACAGATAGATAGACAGATAGACAGACAGACAGATACAGCCCGCTTATTATTTTATTAGTATAGATAGATAGATAGATGTGAGGGCCCTGAAGCTGTGACAGCACCAGCAACATGATGGCATACTGTTTGAAGGTTTATATCAGCAATTTCAAACATATTGGGGAATCCCCCATATTCTACTCCATTGCTTCCAGTAGGGAGCCTTGTGTGGTACCTGCAGCTACTGCAGATACATGTACATTATTTCTTTGAAAGTAAAATAACTCTTGTCCCTTGTGGTCTCTGGCAATACTCCAGGAATGAATAAATGAATGACCTATTCACCCATAAAGGCACCACGCTGCTTGGGCAACTTGAGACATGTTGAGAATCGTCTACTGGATTATTTTTATCCAGTTGTTTGTTATCCACTTAAGGTATTTCCCCCCGAGATGACCTTTGACTTTGAGGGGGCCTTTCCAAAACCTCCCCATCAACAGCGCATGCCTGGTACCCATCTGTATCCGAAATATTGGGCCGATGCGTCGAAGCGCGGCGAAACGCATAGCCGGACAGACACACAACGGCTATTATTTTAGTAGTAGAGATAGATAGATAATGACCTTTGACATCGGTTGACCTCAATTTCATTTCGGGCATATATTCCCCTCGCACCAAGGATTCCACCCACCAAGTTTGAGCCTGATCGAACAAAGTTTGAAATTTGACCCCTCCGTAATGACCTTTGACCTCGGTTGACCTCAATTTCATTTCGGGCATATATTCCCCTCGCACCAAGGATTCCACCCACCAAGTTTGAGCCCGATCGGACAAAGTTTGAAATTTGACCCCTCCGTAATGACCTTTGACCTCGGTTGACCTCGATTTTATTTCGGGCATATATTCCCCTCGCACCAAGGATTCCACCCACGAAGTTTGAGCCCGATCGGACAAAGTTTGAAATTTGACCCCTCCGTAATGACCTTTGACCTCGGTTGACCTCAATTTCATTTCGGGCATATATTCCCCTCGCACCAAGGATTCCACCCACCAAGTTTGAGCCCGATCGGACAAAGTTTGAAATTTGACCCCTCCGTAATGACCTTTGACCTCGGTTGACCTCGATTTTATTTCGGGCATATATTCCCCTCGCACCAAGGATTCCATCCACCAAGTTTGAGCCCGATCGGACAAAGTTTGAAATTTGACCCCTCCGTAATGACCTTTGACCTCGGTTGACCTCGATTTTTATTTCGGGCATATACTCGCCTCGTAGCAAGGATTCCACCTACCAAATTTGGGCCCGATCGGACAAAGTTGAAAATTTGACCCTTGACCTCCGATGACCTTTAAAAGTAGCCCATAAACATGGAATGCCCGATACCTATCTATATCCGAAATATCGGAACGATGCGTCGAAGCGCGGCGAAACGCATAGCCGGATAGACAGACAGACAGACAGAGCTCATTATTTTATTAGTATAGATAATATCGTCCAGCAGTTGCAGCTGCAAAACAAGTGTTAATTTGAGTAACACTTTTTAAACATGTTAAACCGTTAATGTATTATGTTCAATTGTGTGTTGAAATATAAACACATATGTTAATAACTTGCTTTTGGAGAGTGTTGTTAACGTGTTAAAGCGTTTAAAAATTAGCATCATCATTTAATCATAGTGTTAATGTGGCAAAGTGTGAAAGTGTTATTATTTTAACAAACAATATTTTAACACAAATGTTAATATTTTAACACATTAACGGTTTAACGTGTTTAGAAAGTGTTACTCAATTAGTGTTAATCTAACACTTGGTTTGGAGAGTGTTAATAACGTGGTAAAGCGTTTAAAAATTAACATCATCATTTAATCATAGTGTTAATGTGCCAAAGTGTTAATATTTTAACACATAATTGTTAATATTTTAACACAAATGTTAATATTTTAACACATTAACGGTTTAACGTGTTTAAAAGTGTTACTTAAATAGTGTCAATCTATTAATTAATTTTTTTAGTTGTCAAAAAGCACACGGCAATTTGGCCAAGAAGTGGCAAAAGACAAAACAAAAAAAGAACTTCAGAAAAAAAGAAAAAAACAGGTGGACCGAAGATCATTCAACTGCATAGAACACGTACAGTTTTCTGACCAAATGTTTGTGAGACAATAACCCTTTTCGACATAAAGTCAGGTGTTATAGTGACTGCACACGCTCGATTCCCGGGCTTCTATGTTTCGCAAATTATGAAACGGTAGTTGGTTGGAAACAATAGCTTTGAACTTCACAAAATAATCACAAAGCGTAAAGGAAATACAGTTCTTATCTTACCTGTTTGTGTGAACCAAACTTATAACACGGACGGACAGACGAGTTGATCATCAGTGCGCAGTAACACCCAAAATTACATCGCAGTGTCGTAATGGAAACTTGATAAAAATTTGCAGTTTTGGACAAAGTTACGATTTTTTGTATTTATTGATTTCATAGAATAAGCCCGTTTCTCTTGGAATATACATGGCTTATTTGTACCCATCTTAACCAGATTTCGGGATTTTACTCGAAAACAGGATGGATTTATATCGGAATATATATAAATCGAGCCATTTTTTGGTGGTATTTGTTACCGCGTTTTGGATGATATTTTCCAGCGTGAATGGAGCCGGTAAGTAATTTTTTTTTATTTCCTCGATAGATGTGACGGATATAGGTTAAAAAGGGAAATTGTTGACAAACAATTTTCTAATACGCAGTACCGTATATACATGATGAAGCTAAGAATAATTATGTACTCTCTATAAATGTAAAAGACTAGTGCACAAAAGGGGTGAATATCGCTCAAAAATAGTGAAATTCACTCCGAAAAATGTAAAAGAGTGAACCAAAAGAGTGACTTTTTTCAGTAGCACCCAAAAAGAGTGAAAATCACTCAAAAATAGTGAAATGATCACTCCGAAAAATGTAAAAGAGTGAACCAAAAGAGTGGCATTTTTTAGCACCCCAAAAAGAGTGAAAATCACTCAAAAATAGTGAAATGATCACTCCGAAAAAGTGGAATGCGCACTCTTTAAGAAGCCATGATGAGAGGGACGACTTCGCGACTCTTTTTGGAGTGGACCTTTATGGATAGCTCCTTGGAGAGTGAAAATGTCACTATTGTAGTGACATTCACTCTTTCGGAGTGAAAAAAATAGTGAAATTCACTCCGAAAAATGTAAAAGAGTGAATCAGAAGAGTGCATTTTTTGTGCACTCCAAAATGAGTGAAAATCGCTCAAAAATATTGAAATGTTCACTCTAAAAAACGTGAATTTCACTCCAAAAGAGCGGAGCAACTCTTTTTGGAGTGGACCTTTATGGATGTCTCCTTGGAGAGTGAAAATGTCACTATTGTAGTGAAATTCACTCTGTCGGAGTGAAAAAAAAATAGTGAAATTCACTTCAAAAAATGCAAAAGGGTGACCTTTTTGCACTCCAAAAAGAGTGAAAATCACTCAAAAGTGAATTTCACTCCAAAAGAGCGGAGCTATGGAGTGAACCTTATTGGATGGCTCATTGAAAAGCGAAAATGTCACTATTTTGATGTCACCCTTTCGGAGTGAAAATTTTACTCGTTTGGAGTGATTTGAGACGAATATTTGTCTCAGGGAGTGATTTTACTCTCAGAGTGCATAAAAATATACACTCACTCTTTTAGTTTACTCTTTTACATTTAGATAGTGAAGTCTTTAAAAGAAAACATGGCCTTATTAATTCGCTTAAAATATATAGCCTTATTCACCATGTTGATCATCTTCACATCCCTTTCTTTGCAAATTAAGTCTAGATCTGTAGACGGGAAGAGACAGTGCGTTTTTTGTGACTCTGTGGTAATGATATTTTGCTTTCTATGTAGGCCTATAATAGTTTCAATAATTATAATATGTAGGCCTAACATATTTTTAGTACTTGCTACGTAGGCCTATGGGAAAAGTCCCCCTAGATTAAAACCGAGACAAAATTGACCAAACCTTGCGATGTGGTCGGTCTTTTGGCCTGTTTCAATGTTAACCCAATATTGGCTCATTTAAACATCGAAACAAGTTACACATTTATTATTTTTTTTAACCCAGTAAAGTTATCTAGGAGCGAGTCACCGGGACGAAATTGCAATTTTGA
This sequence comes from Amphiura filiformis, assembly GCF_039555335.1. NCBI lineage: Eukaryota > Metazoa > Echinodermata > Ophiuroidea > Amphilepidida > Amphiuridae > Amphiura > Amphiura filiformis. Next base: position 51,594,886 of record NC_092641.1, on the reverse strand, counting down.
CACCCCCCCCCCTGCTGGAAATTTCGAATTTTGACCGATTTGCCACCGCATAATCGTCAATCATTTGAATGCACCCCAGCCTCCGACGAAGGGTTTTACGTGGCTGACTAGAGCTCCACAGCGCTTCACTCGACCAGAATTAACCCTGTGAATCAGGGCTGTGAATCTTCTTTTTAGACATGGAAACAGTGGCGTAACTAGGGTTGGTAGCGCCCGGGGCAAGTAACACAATTTGCGCCCCTACACCCCCCTCCCTCCAGAATATCTTAGACGTGGGCAATTCTTGAAACAATTGCGCTCGGAAATTTTGGACAAATAAGGCCTACCACTAATTAATTTTGGTTACTAGAAGTTGAATATTAGTCTTAAAAATTAGTGTTCTTTCAATTGATTTTGTGCTGAAACGCGCGAAGCTCTCGAAAATTTTGACTTTTATCGCTTGGAGGGGCGCAGAATCGATGCTGAATTGGTCAATTTGGCGCCCCCCTAAGGGTAGCGCCCGGGGGCACGTTGCCCCCCCCCCCTCTGCCCCTCCTCCCCGTAGTTACGCCACTGCATGGAAACACCATGATGAGGCTAAAATGATTGTAAATTGACATACCAAATTTTTTCTTGATTTTGATTTTTGGGAAAATGTTGTCCTGGAGAAACTGGGCCAAAAGTGATCCCCGGATTAGCGAAAAGATCGAAAAAATAAAGCAATAAGTTCCCTGTGTATCTCCCTCTCAAAACACGAGTATTGTGCCAAAATAGGCTAAAAATGCGTACAATTTTGTGCGCGAAACTGCATGGTTTATCAAATACCGAGATTTTAGTAATTTCATTTTGGGCTAATGCTAAAATAGTCTGAGACTGAAAATTTTTCCTGGCTCTCAGCGTGCAAATGGCCCAGTAAAACCGTCAAATCCGCAAAGGCGGCGGACGTGGCCGTGGGTATGGTGGGGGACACGTGGGGGATGTATACCCCCTAACAATCCTAGAATTAAAATTATAACAATAATTTTTACGTGTGTCTTCCGTTAGTTAGCCAAAAACATTGCGTTTTGGGCCAAAATAGTGCGTCACTGACTGACCCATCAGCATGATCAGATACCAAAACAGGGGCGTAGC